>NC_138302.1:21077500-21222500 GCF_965601325.2 Salmo salar | reverse complement strand
GAGAGAGAGAGAGAGAGAGAGAGAGAAAGAGAAAGCGAGAGATCACTCAGTGATCGAGAGAGAGAGAGAGAGATCACTCTGTAATCGAGAGAGAGGGAGATAGACAGAGAGAGAGATCACTGTAATCGAGAGAGACAGAGAGAGAGGGAGAGAGAGAGATCACTCCGTAATCGAGAGAGAGGGAGAGAGACAGAGAGAGAGAGGGAGAGAGAGAGAGATCACTCGGTAATCGAGAGAGAGGGAGAGAGACAGAGAGAGAGAGGGAGAGAGAGAGATTACTCAGTAATCGAGAGAGAGGGAGAGAGACAGAGAGAGAGAGGGAGAGAGAGAGATCACTCAGTAATCGAGAGAGAGGGAGAGAGACAGAGAGAGAGAGGGAGAGAGAGAGATTACTCAGTAATCGAGAGAGAGGGAGAGAGACAGAGAGAGAGAGGGAGAGAGAGAGATCACTCAGTAATCGAGAGAGAGGGAGAGAGACAGAGAGAGAGGGAGAGAGAGAGATCACTCAGTAATCGAGAGAGAGGGAGAGAGACAGAGAGAGAGAGGGAGAGAGAGAGATTACTCAGTAATCGAGAGAGAGGGAGAGAGACAGAGAGAGAGAGGGAGAGAGAGAGATCACTCAGTAATCGAGAGAGAGGGAGAGAGACAGAGAGAGAGAGAGAGATCACTCAGTAATCGAGAGAGAGGGAGAGAGACAGAGAGAGAGAGGGAGAGAGAGAGATCACTCAGTAATCGAGAGAGAGGGAGAGAGACAGAGAGAGAGAGGGAGAGAGAGAGATCACTCAGTAATCGAGAGAGAGAGAGATATATATATATATATATATATATATATATAGAGAGAGAGAGAGAGAGAGAGAGAGAGAGAGAGAGAGAGAGAGAGAGAGAGAGAGAGAGAGAGAGAGAGAGAGAGAGAGAGAGAGAGAGGTGAGTGCTGTAGCAACTTCCTGCTGTTGCATGAGGCGTGGAGTTGCAGTTATTTTCTCTCTGTCGGAAACTCTCAGAGACTGTTACACAGAGAGAAGCGGGAGCTGACTCAAGCTAAGCAGGATGCAGGCTATCAAATGTGTTGTTGTGGGAGATGGGTAAGTGTTTTTCATTTTATTTTATCACATGATATCGTAACGCTGTGGTTTAGTCATTGGTTCAATGAGCGATCGAACCCTATATGACTTTTGTTGGCCTCTCAGTATACGAAGCCAAGAGTGGATGCTTGTTGATGTCTTCACTTTCTCTGTTCTGGGTGACTTCAAGTTCTTCTCTTCCTGTTCTCTTTTTACATCTATAGAAATACATGTACAGATATTTTCATTCACAAATCATGTAACAGATGATGAACATGAGTCTGTTGAGAGACCCAGAGGTTTGTTGATACTACTAATCAGGTGTATCCAAAGAGAAAGAGTTAAAATAGCTTCCACAGTTAGTAAAGTTCCCTACTACTCATTACTTAGTTCATCATTAGTTGACTAACAGACAACTACTATCTTTCATCCAGCTCCATTGAATCTGAACCCCAAAGCCAACTTCAATGGACTCGTATGGCAGAATAGAGCACTATGTAACATGGGACAGTCTTGATTGTGGATAGGAGAAACCAACACAGTCATAGCAGCTGTATCAGACACGCCAGGACATGCATTTCAAATGCTGGCGTGTAAGAGGATCACTGGGACAGTGTCCCAAATGGCACCTAATTCCCTATGTAGTGCACTACTTTTCACCAGAGCCCCTAGGCCTTGTTCAACAGTAAGGCACTATATGAGGAATAGGATGCCATTTGGGACACATAACATGTGTAGTTCAGAGCAGCTGAAACAAGGTAAATACACACATCATGAAGGAGTGATTTGATTGGCTCATAATAGAATAGAATAGAGTGGCTGGTAAATCTCTGTATTGATGGTCATAACACATGGATTCAGTCCTATTTATAGTGTATACAGCTTGATTTCAGTTCACTTGTCTGACATGTTCAAGGTTGTGTTTTGCAACTCAAAGGTGTGTCATGTCACGCTCAGTTTGTTTGATGGGTCAGTGACAAAAGTCAGGTTTTTCATCTACAGTATGTATGGAGGCCCCCATTTCTGTTCTCATTCTTCACATTGTCTGTGAATTCATGGAACTGTGATGTATGTTAAAACACTGGATCCCAAGGTGTCCTATCAGACCTGATTTACTAGGACACTGAGAGATGATGAGGTAGAGGTCCTATTGTTAGGAGAGGAGAGTGTCCTATCAGACCTGGTTTACTAGGACACTGAGAGATGATGAGGTAGAGGTCCTATTGTTAGGAGAGGGGTGTGTCCTTTCAGACCTGGTTTACTAGGACACTGAGAGATGATGAGGTAGAGGTCCTATTGTTAGGAGAGGAGAGTGTCCTTTCAGACCTGGTTTACTAGGACACTGAGAGATGATGAAGTAGAGGTCATATTGTTAGGAGAGGAGAGTGTCCTATCAGACCTGGTTTACTAGGACACTGAGAGATGATGAGGTAGAGGTCCTATTGTTAGGAGAGGAGAGTGTCCTATCAGACCTGGTTTACTAGGACACTGAGAGATGATGAGGTAGAGGTCCTATTGTTAGGAGAGGAGAGTGTCCTATCAGACCTGGTTTACTAGGACACTGAGAGATGATGAGGTAGAGGTCATATTGTTAGGAGAGGAGAGTGTCCTATCAGACCTGGTTTACTAGGACACTGAGAGATGATGAGGTAGAGGTCATATTGTTAGGAGAGGAGAGTGTCCTATCAGACCTGGTTTACTAGGACACTGAGAGATGATGAGGTAGAGGTCCTATTGTTAGGAGAGGAGAGTGTCCTATCAGACCTGGTTTACTAGGACACTGAGAGATGATGAGGTAGAGGTCCTATTGTTAGGAGAGGAGAGTGTCCTATCAGACCTGGTTTACTAGGACACTGAGAGATGATGAGGTAGAGGTCCTATTGTTAGGAGAGGAGAGTGTCCTATCAGACCTGGTTTACTAGGACACTGAGAGATGATGAGGTAGAGGTCCTATTGTTAGGAGAGGAGAGTGTCCTATCAGACCTGGTTTACTAGGACACTGAGAGATGATGAGGTAGAGGTCCTATTGTTAGGAGAGGGGAACATGGCCTTACAGAGAGGGGAGTGTTGTTGTTGTCATATTCATTGTGTCATGAAGTCCATCAGCTATACAAAGATGAGGGGACATCAGTGTCCAGGCAGTTATTGTCTGTGTACCAAATTACACCCTATTCCCAATGGGGTGCTGGTCAAAAGTAGTGCACTAAATAGACCCCTATGGGCCCTGGTCAAAAGTAGTGCACTAAGTAGGGAATAGGGTGCCATTTGGGACGTTTTCAGTGTACACTAATGGGTGAGGTCACTTCACAGGATGATTTTCATTAGATGATATACCTAAACAGGTGATTGTAAAGGGATGGGTGGTAAGAGAGAAGGAGGAGAGGGAGATCATGGGTTCCATATAGAACCCTCTGTGGAAAGGGTTTTACATGGAACCCAAAGAGTTCTACCTTGAACTGAAAGGGTTTTTCAAAGGGTTCTCCTATGGCGACAGCTGAAGAACCATTTTAGGTTCTAGATAACACCTTTTTTCTAAGAGTATAGGCCACACTCTCATATAAAGCGAAGAGTGAATGGTGAGAGAAAGGTGGGAGATGAGAGACAATTTTGTCCCTAAACAGAGAGTACACAGTGGCAACATACCTGACGACTGTGACTGACCCAAAATGAAGGAAAGCTTTGACTATGTAGAGACTCAGTGAGCATTGCCTTGCTATTGAGAAAGGTCGCAGTAGGCAGACCTGGCTCTCAAAATGAGGTGGAAACTGAGCTTCACTTCCTAACCTCCTGCCAAATGTACATTTTAGTCATTTAGCAGACGCTCTTATCCAGAGCGACTTACAGTAGTGAATACATACATTTCATACATTTTCTTTTTTTTTTTTTTTGGTACTGGCCCCTCGTGGGAATCGAACCCACAAACACCATGCTCTACCAACTGAGCCACAGGGAAGTAATATGTATATATGTATGACCATATTAGAGGCACATATTTCCCTCAGATTACACAGACCCACAAAGAATTTGAAAACAAATCCAATTTTGATAAACTCCCATATCTACTGGGTGAAATACCACAGTGTACCATCACAGCAGAAAGATTTGTGACCTGTTGCAACAAGAAAAGGGCAACCAGTGAAGAACAAACACCATTGTAAATACAACCTATATTTATGCTTATTTATTTTCCCTTTTGTACTTTAACTATTTGCACATCGTCACAACACTGTATATATACATAATATGACATTTGACATGTCTTCATTCTTTTGTAACTTTTGTAAGTGTAATGTTTACTGTTAATTTGTTATTGTTTATTTCACTTTTGTTCATTATCTATTTCACTTGCTTTGGCAATATAAACATTTGTTTCCCATGCCAATAAAGCCCTTAAATTGAACATTTAATTTAATTGAAATTGAGAGAGAGAGAGGGAGGTAGAAGATGAGAAATAAAGAGAGAGAAATAGAGAGAAAGAGAGAGAGAGAGATGGGTAGGAGATGAGAAATAAATAGAGAGAGAGAGAGAGAGAGAGAGATCGACTAGGTTAAATATTACAGAGTACCATCACAGCAGAGAGAGAGAGAGATCTACTAGGTTAAATATTACAGTGTACCATCACAGCAGAGAGAGAGATCTACTAGGTTAAATATTACAGTGTACCATCACAGCAGAGAGAGAGAGAGAGAGATCTACTAGGTTAAATATTACAGTGTACCATCACAGCAGAGAGAGAGAGAGAGATCGACTAGGTTAAATATTACAGAGTACCATCACAGCAGAGAGAGAGAGAGATCTACTAGGTTAAATATTACAGTGTACCATCACAGCAGAGAGAGAGATCTACTAGGTTAAATATTACAGTGTACCATCACAGCAGAGAGAGAGAGAGAGAGAGATCTACTAGGTTAAATATTACAGTGTACCATCACAGCAGAGAGAGAGAGAGAGAGAGAGAGAGATCTACTAGGTAAAATATTACAGTGTACCATCACAGCAGAGAGAGAGATCTACTAGGTTAAATATTACAGTGTACCATCACAGCAGAGAGAGAGATCTACTAGGTTAAATATTACAGTGTACCATCACAGCAGAGAGAGAGAGAGAGAGAGATCTACTAGGTTAAATATTACAGTGTACCATCACAGCAGAGAGAGAGAGAGAGAGAGAGAGAGAGAGAGAGAGAGAGATCTACTGGGTGAAATATTACAGTGTACCATCACAGCAGAGAGAGAGAGAGAGATCTACTAGGTTAAATATTACAGTGTACCATCACGGCAGAGAGAGAGAGAGAGAGAGAGAGAGAGAGATCTACTAGGTTAAATATTACAGTGTACCATCACAGCAGAGAGAGAGAGAGAGAGAGAGAGAGAGAGAGAGAGAGAGAGAGATCTACTGGGTGAAATATTACAGTGTACCATCACAGCAGAGAGAGAGAGAGAGATCTACTAGGTTAAATATTACAGTGTACCATCACGGCAGAGAGAGAGAGAGAGAGAGAGAGAGAGAGATCTACTAGGTTAAATATTACAGTGTACCATCACAGCAGAGAGAGAGAGAGAGAGAGAGAGAGATCTACTAGGTTAAATATTACAGTGTACCATCACAGCAGAGAGAGAGAGAGAGAGAGAGAGAGAGAGAGAGAGGAGAGAGAGAGATCTACTAGGTTAAATATTAGTGTACCATCACAGCAGAGAGAAAGATCTACTAGGTTAAATATTACAGTGTACCATCACAGCAGAGAGAGAGATCTACTAGGTTAAATATTACAGTGTACCATCACAGCAGAGAGAGAGAGAGAGAGATCTACTAGGTTAAATATTACAGTGTACCATCACAGCAGAGAGAAAGATCTACTAGGTTAAATATTACAGTGTACCATCACAGCAGAGAGAGAGATCTACTAGGTTAAATATTACAGTGTACCATCACAGCAGAGAGAGAGAGAGAGAGAGAGAGAGAGAGAGATCTACTAGGTTAAATATTACAGTGTACCATCACAGCAGAGAGAGAGAGAGAGAGAGAGAGAGAGATCTACTAGGTGAAATATTACAGTGTACCATCACAGCAGAGAGAGAGAGAGAGAGAGATCTACTACGTTAAATATTACAGTGTACCATCACAGCAGAGAGAGAGAGGGAGAGAGAGAGAGAGATCTAATAGGTTAAATATTACAGAGTACCATCACAGCAGAGAGAGAGAGAGAGATATCTACCAGGTTAAATATTACAGTGTACCGTCACAGCAGAGAGAGAGAGAGAGAGATCTACTAGGTTAAATATTACAGTGTACCGTCACAGCAGAGAGATTTGTGAAAAGCGCAACCAGTAAAGAACAAACACCATTGTAAATACAATCATATTATCATTTATTTGCCCTTCTGTACTTTAACTATTGGCACATCGCTACAACACTGTATTTTGACATAATATGACATTTAAAATGTCTCTTGCACTCTCTCTCTCTCTCTCATCCCCCAGCTCTCTATCTTTCACTCTCTCTCTCTCATACCCCAGCTCTCTATCTTTCTCTCTCTCTCCCCCAGCTCTCTCTCTCTCTCTCTCTCTTTCACTCTCTCTCTCATCCCCCAGCTCTCTATCTGTCACTCTCTCTCTCTCTCCCCCCAGCTCTCTATCTTTCACTCTCTCTCTCTCATCCCCCAGCTCTCTATCTTTCACTCTCTCTCTCTCTCATCCCCCAGCTCTCTATCTTTCACTCTCTCTCTCTCATCCCCCAGCTCTCTATCTTTCACTCTCTCTCTCTCATCCCCCAGCTCTCTATCTTTCACTCTCTCTCTCTCTCATCCCCCAGCTCTCTATCTTTCTCTCTCTCTCTCTCTCTCATCCCCCAGCTCTCTATCTTTCACTCTCTCTCTCTCATCCCCCAGCTCTCTATCTTTCACTCTCTCTCTCTCTCATCCCCCAGCTCTCTATCTTTCACTCTCTCTCTCTCTCTCTTATCCCCCAGCTCTCTATCTTTCTCTCTCTCTCTCTCATCCCCCAGCTCTCTATCTTTCTCTCTCTCTCTCTCATCCCCCAGCTCTCTATCTTTCTCTCTCTCTCTCTCTCATCCCCCAGCTCTCTATCTTTCACTCTCTCTCTCTCATCCCCCAGCTCTCTATCTTTCTCTCTCTCTCTAAATTCAATTCAATTCAAGGGGCTTTAATGTCATGGGAAACATATGTTTACATTGCCAAAGCAAGTGAAATGGATAAACAAAGTGAAATAAACAATAAAAAGTTAACAGTAAATATTACACTCACACAAGTTCCAAAATAATAAAGACATTTCAAATGTTATATTATGTCAAAATACACTGTTCACTTTTTATTGTTTATTTTACTTTTGTTTGTCCATTTCACTTGTTTTGGCAATGTAAACATATTTTTCCCATGCCAATAAAGACCCTTGAATTGAATTTAGAGAGAGAGAGAGAAAGATAGAGAGCTGGGGTATGAGAGAGAGAGAGTGAAATATAGAGAGCTGGGGGATGAGAGAGAGAATGAAAGAGAGAGAGAGAGAGCTGGGGGAGAGAGAGAGAGAGAAAGATAGAGAGCTGGGGGATGAGAGAGAGAATGAAAGAGAGAGAGAGAGAGCTGGGGGAGAGAGAGAGAGAGAGAAAGATAGAGAGCTGGGGGATGAGAGAGAGAGAGAGTGAAAGATAGAGAGCTGGGGGATGAGAGCGAGAGAGAGAATGAAAGAGAGAGCTGGGGGAGAGAGAGAGAAAGATATAGAGCTGGGGGGTGAGAGAGAGAGTGAAAGATAGAGAGCTGGGGGATGAGAGAGAGAGAGAGAGAAAGATAGAGAGCTGGGGGATGAGAGAGAGAATGAAAGAGAGAGAGAGAGAGAGAGAGCGCTGGGGGGTGAGAGAGAGAGAGAGAGTGAAAGATAGAGAGCTGGGGGATGAGAGAGAGAGAGAGAATGAAAGAGAGAGCTGGGGGGAGAGAGAGAGAGAGAGAAAGATAGAGAGCTGGGGGAGAGAGAGAGAGAGAAAGATAGAGAGCTGGGGATGAGAGAGAGAGAGAGAAAGATAGAGAGAGCTGGGGGGAGAGAGAGAAAGATATAGAGCTGGGGGATGAGAGAGAGAGAGAGTGAAAGATAGAGAGCTGGGGGATGAGAGAGAGAGTGAAAGAGAGAGAGAGAGAGCTGGGAGAGAGAGAGAGAGAGAGAGAGAGCTGGGGGAGAGAGAGAGTGAAAGATAGAGAGCTGGGGGATGAGAGAGAGAATGAAAGAGAGAGAGAGAGAGCTGGGGAGAGAGAGAGAGAGAAAGATAGAGAGCTGGGGGATGAGAGAGAGAGAGAGTGAAAGATAGAGAGCTGGGCGATGAGAGAGAGAGAGAGAGAGAATGAAAGAGAGAGCTGGGGGGAGAGAGAGTAAGATATAGAGCTGGGGGATGAGAGAGAGAGAGAGTGAAAGATAGAGAGCTGGGGGATGGGAGAGAGAGAGAGAGTGAAAGAGAGAGAGCTGCGGGATGAGAGAGAGAGAGAGAGAGTGAAAGAGAGAGAGCTGGGGGATGAGAGAGAGAGAGTGAAAGAGAGAGCTGGGGGGAGAGAGAGAAAGATATAGAGCTGGGGGATGAGAGAGAGAGAGAGTGAAAGATAGAGAGCTGGGGGATGAGAGAGAGAGAGAGTGAAAGATAGAGAGCTGGGGGGAGAGAGAGAAAGATATAGAGCTGGGGGATGAGAGAGAGAGAGTGAAAGATAGAGAGCTGGGGGATGAGAGAGAGAGAGAGAGTGAAAGAAAGAGAGCTGGGGGATGGGAGAGAGAGAGAGAGTGAAAGAGAGAGAGCGCACCATTACCAGACGTCTAGTAAGATAGTCAGAAAAACAGAATGAATGTGAGATAAATACCAAAAAGGATGTATTTCCTGTTTTTCAGTGCTGACTGACTGATAGTTTTAATCAGGGCTCGTATTCACAAAGTGTCTCAGAGTAGGAGTGATGATCTAGAATCAGTTTAGGCTTTGAGATCACAAAGAACAAGACATGGGGGACCTGATCCTAGATCAGCACGCCTCGTCTGAGATGCTTTGTGAATACAGGCCCATTTCCCATTGGCACATTTTGTCAGCATCATTTTCACAAGCCCCCTGCTTGTAACATTAGCTCTATATGTTACAGTATTGTATGTGTATCACGATTAGCTGTTTTATAATATGCCAAATAATAGGCAGACATTTTCCCCAGCCTCTGTCTCTTAAACAAGGGGTTTTGGTGAAGGAGGAAGGAGGTTATGGTAAAACCCAGACAGACTCATCACTCTCTAAAACACAAGCTGGCTTCCTGTAAACCATGTGACCTACTCTGGTTGCCGTGGTTATGAGCCCTTGTCAACCTCTGTGACCTCTGTGAGTAGCAGGCTGGATATGAGTGTTTGTAAAAATGACACAAATGGAAATATTGAGTACAAAACACACTGAAAAATGACATAGTATTTGTGTTTGTTTATTTTCTCATATCTAATGTGATGAAGAAGCAGGTTGTTTTCAATGAGGAAGGAGATAGACTGAGAAATAGAGACCTGTAGTCATCATACTAGAAGGCTATGCTACGTCTTCTTGAACAACGGTTCAGTGGAAAAACAAGATGTCCGCCGATGAGAAAGATGATAGACTTGGCTTAAGTTGGCTATATGTAGTTCTAAACCAAGTCATGATGTTGATGAAGTTGAGACATGACAGGACACGTTGGGGTAATGGAATGTGATTGGTTGATTCACCTTGAAATATGCTTACTTGTTGTTTATGGCCAACCCCGGCTTCCTTTGTTCAGAGAGGAGTCGTTTGTTCAGAGAGGAGTCGTTTGATCAGAGAGGAGTCGTTTGATTGAGCTGTTGGATATGGAACAGAGCCTTGAAAATGCTTCAATGTTTTCATTGTCTATTTCATGTGTTTAAACGGTGTGGAGAACGTCTAGTTTGGATTTACATTTGGTTGAGTTGTCAACTAACGTGAACTCAACATGAAATCAACAAAAATGGCATCAGGTCATTGGATTTAGGTTAAAAGTTGACGACTTTTTGCAGATTCGATCAGTTTTGTACGTTGATTCAATGTCGTCACGTCTTTTTTTTCCTGAAATGACACGGAAACAACGTTGATTCAACCAGTGTTTTCACAGTGGGACGCTGCATTTTCCCCAGTAATGGTTAAGGTTATAGCTGTTTAAATGACCACTGAGTCCTATTGAAAACGTTGATGTGTATTTTCCCTGTGTGTTTCAGAGCTGTTTAAATGACCACTGAGTCCTATTGAAAACGTTGATGTGTATTTTCCCTGTGTGTTTCAGAGCTGTTTAAATGACCACTGAGTCCTATTGAAAACGTTGATGTGTATTTTCCCTGTGTGTTTCAGAGCTGTTTAAATGACCATTGAGTCCTATTGAAAACATTGATGTGTATTTTCCCTGTGTGTTTCAGAGCTGTTTAAATGACCACTGAGTCCTATTGAAAACGTTGATGTGTATTTTCCCTGTGTGTTTCAGAGCTGTGGGGAAAACATGTCTTCTCATCAGCTACACAACCAACGCTTTCCCTGGAGAATATATCCCTACTGTGTGAGTACACACACACACACACACACACACACACACACACACACACACACACACACACACACACACACACACACACACACACACACACACACACACACACACACACACACACACACACACACACACACCACACACACTTGAAATGTACAGTACACTAGAAAAGTGTGTGTGTTCACTCCCTCAGCTTTGATAACTACTCAGCCAATGTGATGGTGGACAGTAAGCCAGTCAACCTGGGTCTCTGGGATACAGCAGGACAGGAGGACTATGACAGACTGAGACCACTGTCTTACCCACAGACGGTACACACACTCACACACACCCACATTTATTTATATATAATATACACACACACAAACCTAATTGAGTCCGGTGTCTTATGTTAATGCGTAGATCTCTCGCTCTCGCTCTCTCTCTCTCTCTCTCTCTCTCTCTCTCTCTCTCTCTCTCTCTCTCTCTCTCTCTCTCTCTCTCTCTCTCAGGACGTGTTCCTCATCTGTTTCTCTCTGGTGAGCCCAGCCTCCTATGAGAACGTCAGAGCCAAGGTGATCATCTCTAGATTCTACCTGTATCTATCACAGTCTGGGTTGGCCTTCTAAAATTCATTCATTCATTGAAATTTCCCTATTATTTTCTATGATGTCTTTTCAACATGTTAATTGGTCATTTAATATTCAGCCTGCAGAATTGACTGAACCAAAGTTGAATTAAGTCCCATAATACATAAAGCTGTATGGAGGTGAATTAAATTGAGCCCTAATGGAAATGTCAGTTAGTATTCAAAGTGCATGTCCTACTATTGACCACGAGATGGCGGTGTGTCCCCACACTGTCAGAGGGACTATCTGATCCCACTGTGTCGAGCGTTCTCTCTCCCATGTCACACTCCTCTAGTCCAATGAAAGCACTTTGGATATTTTTAAATATCTTTTCATTATTATTTTCAACTCCCAGGCTGCTCCACCCTCTCCCCAGAGACCCACTCCCAGGCTGCTCCACCCTCTCCCCAGAGACCCACTCCCAGGCTGCTCCACCCTCTCCCCAGAGACCCACTCCCAGGCTGCTCCACCCTCTCCCCAGAGACCCACTCCCAGACTGCTCCACCCTCTCCCCAGAGACGCACTCCCAGGCCGCTCCACCCCCTCCCCAGAGATCCACTCCCAGGCCGCTCCACCCCCTCCCCAGAGACCCACTCCCAGGCCGCTCCACCCTCTCCCCAGAGATCCACTCCCAGGCTGCTCCACCCTCTCCCCAGAGACCCACTCCCAGGCTGCTCCACTCCCTCCCCAGAGACCCACTCCCAGGCTGCTCCACCCTCTCCCCAGAGACCCACTCCCAGGCTGCTCCACCCTCTCCCCAGAGACCCACTCCCAGGCTGCTCCACCCTCTCCCCAGAGACCCACTCCCAGGCTGCTCCACCCTCTCCCCAGAGATCCACTCCCAGGCCGCTCCACTCCCTCCCCAGAGACCCACTCCCAGGCTGCTCCACCCCCTCCCCAGAGACCCAATCCCAGTGTGTCCTCTCCTCAGCAGCCTCCACTGACAGAGACCCACTCCCAGTCCAGCTCCTGACACAGATGTTAATAAATATATGTTTGTTGTCAGATGAACCTGGTCAGGTGAACCAGGTCAGGGCCGGAGCAGAGAACAGCACAAGGAAGGGGCCCATGGAAAAGGGTCGTGCAGTCCTGCCCAGGGTTGGGGAGTAACTGATTTCATGTAATCTGATTACAAAAAAACTGTGACTGTAGTCAGTTAAGTTACCAGCAAAAATATTGCAATCAGATTACAGATACTTCTGAAAACTAGATAATTACTACTTGGATTACATGAAATTCAGAAAGGATGTTTGTGACAAAATCATTTATGAAACCTTTCTGTTTTCTCCATGACATTCAAATCAGCATTAAAAGACGTTGAAGTTTGTTCCAGCTGAGTGAGTCTGACCAGTTAGAGACCACTATAATGACACCAAACGCGTGAAAGTAATCAGATTACGTTACTGAGGATTGAGTATTCCAAAAGTTACGTTACTGATTACAGTTTTGGACAGGTAACTAGTAACTGTAATGGATTACATTTAGAAAGTAACCTACCCAACTCATGTCCCGCCCCTCAAAACAAATGCCCCTCACAATGTCTGTCTGATTTAAGGGAAGTATAAATATATCAGTGGTAATATGAGACAAAGACATCAGAACACATTTATTTCATGTTACAACGGAGGTGTAGCAACACCTGGGTCTATGTTACCAATCAACAATGATGTTTCCTCTCAATCAACATACTAGTTCAGTCTAAGTATAACAGACAGGCCTCCCAATTAGTATAAAAGAGGTGTTTCTTGACTGTGTCCATCTCGCTAATAATAACTGAAATGAAAGCTAGACAGTTAGGGAGCATCGAAAATTCCTAAAACGATGGATAGAAGACTATTTTTTGCAAGTGTTGACGGTGATTAAATGTTACCGATTTTCCGTGTGGCCCTCCCTCCGGCCCTCGTGGATGAGCGATTGCGGCCCCCGGGTCAAAATGAGTTTGACAGCCCTGATGTAGTGTGTGATGGAGCAGTAAAATGAACCATCTGACCAGCAGGGTTACACATGCAACAACATCACACTTTGTTTTGCATGACCTTGTCAAGGCTGGGGTTGAGCTGAAGAGAGCCTCTAGGGGGCAGAGTTCCCTAGTCATCCCCAAACATCTGACAGAGTATGGACTATATGGAACCGGTATGGTTTGATCATGGGACACGACCAGAAGCTGGGCAGTAAAGTGGCTGGTCCCCCTGGCAGCGGTCACAGGTGGAGTCCATGTCAGGGTACATGTAGATAGTCTATACTTGGTCTAGTGAATATGCGTAGTTTTAACTGAATGAGACTATGTGTCGCACAGATAGAGTAGTAGTGATGTCACAATGACACACACACACACCACACACACACACACACACACACACACACACACACACACACACACACACACACACACACACACACACACACACACATTCTATTGAGTAGAATCCACAGCCTTTTAGTCTCTTCTCATTCTGAAGAGACTCTTCATAACACTCAATGTGGATCTGGCTTTTAAGAAATAGCTAGTCTTGTTTGTAAGGATTTTTCCCAATAGCTAGCCCACACTACACAATACACTCATGTTAATTCTGTTGCCCCTTCACTCTCTTCTCCATCCAATGCCAAAAGTATTTTTGCGTTTTCTGTTTCTCCTTGCTGTTTTACTACTGTCGCCATGGCGACCGGGTCCCTATACCGTAAATATTGTTCCAGGCCGATACTAGATTATCATAGAGTGTTTCTTTGGGTCACAACATGATGGAATGATGCTTTCCCCTTTGTGTTGAGTTTCTATCCGTATGCTCAAGTGGTGTGTGGTGTGTGTGTGTGTGTGTGTGTGTGTGTGTGTGTGTGTGTGTGTGTGTGTGTGTGTGTGTGTGTGTGTGTGTGTGTGTGTACCAACATACAGTATATTTATCATAGGACACAGTGTACCAACTTACAGTATATTTATCATAGGACACAGTGTACCAACATACAGTATATTTATCATAGGACACAGTGTACCAACATACAGTATATTTATCATAGGACACAGTGTACCAACATACAGTATATTTATCATAGGACACAGTGTACCAACATACAGTATATTTATCATAGGACACAGTGTACCAACATACAGTATATTTATCATAGGACACTGTGTACCAACATACAGTATATTTATCATAGGACACAGTGTACCAACATACAGTATATTTATCATAGGACACTGTGTACCAACATACAGTATATTTATCATAGGACACTGTGTACCAAACACAAGCACAGAATGATACCACACGGGACGAGACCTGTAATCATCTGCACAATACACGCGGCACGAAAGCCAAAACAACAGAGCACAGGTACTCACACGACCAACGGACATGGAAACAATAATCGACAGGACAATGGTGAACAAAGGGCACACTTATATAATTACTAATGAAATGGAACAGGGGCCAGGTGTGAGTAATGACAGTTCCGGAGGGATCCGTGACAGTCTCTCTCTCTCTCTCTCTCTACAGTGGCATCCAGAGGTGAGGATGACTGGTGGCTACTAGTTGAGAATAAAATATTTCTCCCTCCCTTTCTCCATTTCTCTCTCTCCTCGTCCTCCTCCTCCACCACCCCCTCCCCCTCTCTCTCTCTCTCTCTCTCTCTCTCTCTCTCTCTCTCTCTTAGTGGTACCCGGAGGTGCGTCACCACTGCCCTTCAACCCCTATCATCCTAGTGGGTACTAAGCTGGATCTGAGGGATGAGAAGGAGACCATCGAGAAGCTCAAAGAGAAGAAACTGGCCCCTATCACCTACCCACAAGGCCTAGCGCTGGCCAAGGACATTGGTAGGTCATTGCATATAATAATCCATTGCTTTTTATGATGATGGAGTTGTATTTTGTAAAGTACTCTAAAGCACTTTGTGTTAACAGTTGACGTAAATAGGGTTTTATAAAATACAGTACATTTGATTGATTGATATTTTGTTTTCCAAGTGTTCTATGACTAGTATTAAACGAGAGAAGCTGTACCAATCTATTCAGACCGGATCTCCTCAGATTCATATCTGAGATGAATGTTTACATACAGCACACTGTTCATGGAGAATGAAGTGCCTATCTGGGTTGTCTGCATGTACACAGTATTGATGTCTCTCTCTCTCTCTCAATTCAATTCAAGGGCTTTATTGTCATGGGAAACATATGTTAACATTGCCAAAGCAAGTGAAGTAGATAATAAACAAAAGTGAACAAACAATAAAAATGAACAGTAAACATTACACTCACAGAAGTTCCAAAAGAATAAAGACATTACAAATGTCATATTATGTATATACAGTGTTGTAATGATATTCAAATTTAAAGTACAAAAGGGAAAATAAATCAACATAAATATGGGTTGTATTTACAATGGTGTTTGTTCTTCACTGGTTGACCTTTTCTTGTGGCAACAGGTCACAAATCTTGCTGCTGTGATGGCACACTGTGGTATTTCATCTCTCTCTCTCTTGGTATTCCTCTCTCTCTGTCTCCCCCCCCCCCCCCATTCTCCCTCCCTCCCTCCCCAGACTCTGTGAAGTACCTGGAGTGTTCTGCTCTGACCCAGCGTGGCCTGAAGACAGTGTTTGACGAGGCTATCAGGGCAGTACTCTGCCCACAGCCAACCAAGGTCCGGAAGAAGAAATGTCTACTGCTCTAACAGGTGAGAGGGAGGCAGGGAGGGAGAGAGGGGGAGGGGGAAGAAGGGAGAACGAGAGGTAGAGAGGGAAGGAGGAAAAGGGAGGGAAGGAGGTAGGGATGGGGGGAGGGAGAGAGAGTGAGAGGCAGGGCCTCTGCCCACAGCCCACCAAGGTTAGGAAGAAGTGATGCCTAGTTCTCGAACTGATGAGAGAGATGGAGGGGGGGAGAGAGAGAGGGCGAGGGAGAGATAGAGGTTTGGAATCTCTGAAAAAAAGACGGTCGATAGGAGGGGAGCGTGAGAAAGCTAGAGAGCCTTTATTCTCACAGTCTGTTGATGTTGTTTCTCTAGATGCAGCTAAGAGTGAAAACGGACAAGAAACAAACCAGGGAGCAAGATGTTCACTTAAAAAGGCCTTTTAGTTTTATTACTGTGCTAGAAGAAAAAACATTGACTTATCAAAGCCTACATGGTTAAATAAATATAAAATACTATAATTAAGTTATGTTAATTATATTACAATGGTCTCTAATGTGTGCTTGTTTGGTACTGGTATATAGTGTATGATATAGCTTTTTTATTCATAATTGATGCATAGTATTCATAATCTGAATAATATACTGTAATATTTCCCCCTTGACTGTGAAGATGGTTTTTGACCTTGATGTATGTGTGTCCCAAATGGCACCCTATTGGGTGTTAATTGGGACAGACAAGAAATTGTGTTGGTATACAATTAAACTCAATTTGCAAGCACTGCCATGATCATCATCATTATTATGAGTTGTAGTTTGATGAAGCCATCTGTCCAATGTGTCTTGATCTGTTTCCAACCTCCATATAAAGGACTGTTAATCTGTAATATCAATCTGGATTAATTGTGTTAATTAATTGATGAATAATAGTAAAATTATTGATTGTGTCTTTGGGTAATTGATGTACTGCAGTGAGGTCAACCCTATCCAGTTATTGGGGTTAACATGAAGAGAGAGAGAGAGGTGGGGAGAAAAAGAGAGAGAGAGGGGTGAAAGAGAGAGGGGAGAAAGAGAGAGAGAGAGAGGGAGGGGGGAGAAAGAGAGTGGGGAGAAAGAGAGAGAGAGAGAGAGAGAGGGAGGGGGGAGAAAGAGAGAGAGAGAGGGAGGGGGAGAAAGAGAGAGAGAGAGGGAGGGGGGAGAAAGAGAGAGGGGGAGAAAGAGAGAGGGGAGAGAGAGAGAGGGAGGGGGAAGAGAGAGAAGCAGAGGGGAGAGGGGAGAAAGAGAGAGGGGGGAAGAGAGAGAGAGAGAGAGAGAGGGAGGGAAGAGAGAGAGAGAGGGAGAGAGGGAGAGAGAGAGAGCGAGAGAGCGAGAGAGGGGGGAGAAAGAGAAAGGGGAGAAAGAGAGAGATCCAGAGTCAGTGATACAGTATTGAAAAAGACGGGTTGAGTGAAAGTCTGTAGCCTGCTTAGAAAGACACACAGGAGTTCCAAAGAAGTTCACCTAAAAATGGAACTATGTCAGGCGTGTGCGTACTTGTGCTGAAGTCAGGTGCAGGAGAGCAGAGAATTGTGAACAGGCGCACACTTTATTTCGGCAGGAGAGAATATACAGACGGACGCAGCTGCGTCCAAAAAACCTCCAACCAACAAGGCAAAGTGTAAAACGCGCAAAACAATCACAACCATCAAATGTATACAAACAGTTTTCGTGAAATAACATGAGAGAAAACCCACGCAAGCCTAGTGCGTACAAAAAACACGTACCACACAAACAATTTTACACAAAGACATGAGGGGGAACAGAGGAATAAATACATGTCATGTGATTGGGGAATGAAAACCAGGTTTGCAGGGAACAAGACAAAACAAATGGATACATGAAAAATGGAGCGCCGATGGCTAGAAAGTTGGTGACGTCGACCGCCGAACGCCGCACGAACAAGGAGAGGAGCCGACTTCGGCGGAAGTCGTGACAAACTAGTAGTACTGCCACTTAAAAACTAGATTTCAATTCACTAGATTCATCTCAACTGAAGTCTGACAACTCCAATAAGAATCAATAGGAAATCCTTAGCAACGATTCCTTCTTCTCCTTACTAAGAGCTTTACAGTAAAATCTGTCAAACCTGATACTTGTTGTTAATGGAACACTTTTGTCCTCTTCTGTCCCCTCTATACTGTATGTCAATGTAATGCCGTGTCTTTAGTATCATAAAATGTGAAGACTGTTATTTTATCAAATCAATTCTCTATGTGTAATTATTACTACGTGATTAAACTAATCATGTAAACTTAACTAGGAAGTCACGGCACCACGGAAAATGTTCAGATTACAAAGTTATAATTTTCAGAATATATCTCTAATTTCTCTGATCAATTAGTCTTCTATTAATTAATTATTACATTGTTAATATCAGTCTCATCTGAGCGTCTGTCAAGGCTGTTATAAGGAGCGGTGTCACGAATCCCACCGAAGGTGGCTCCCCTGCCTGCTCGGGGTGCGCTCGGCGGTCGTCGTCGCCGGCCTACTAGCCGCCACTGATCCCTTTTTCGTTTGGTATGTCTTATTGTTTGCACCTGTTCCTTATTTGTGTCTCTTGATTTATGGTTATTTAAGCCTGTTTAGCCCGCCCAGGTTTGTGCGGGATTATTTTCGTCAGAGTGTTTTTGTTGTTGGATGTGCTGGCGATCTACTTGTGATTATTTTATATGCGTACTGTGGACCCGTTGTATTTGGGCACTTCGCTATTCACGCCGGTTGTCTTGGCGTCGACCGTTTTTGTCTTTAAGGAATAAATACTTTTTTTCCTTACCTCTGCTCTCTGCGCCTGACTCCTACCACCACTCCTAGCATTCGCTGACAAGCGGACCAAGATGCAGCGTTTGTGTTCCACATATTTATTATAGTGAAACGTGATGCAATACAAAAATACTTAAACTAACCAGAAAACAACAAACCGTGACGCAGAGAGGGAAAAAACACACTACTCAAAATATAATCACCCACAAGGACATCAACTAAATATGGCCTCCAATTAGAGGCAACAACAACCAGCTGCCTCTAATTGGAGGTCATGCCAAACAACGACCAACATAGAAATACAAAAACTGGAACTGAACATAGACATACAAAAACAGATAAACACCCCCTGTCATGCCCTGACCACTCTACCATAGAAAATAACAACTTACTATGATCAGGATATAACAGCTTCGTAAAATTCTTGGTTATCTGCATGAACCCAGCCTCTACTATGAATCATCACTACACAAATTGGCTTAATTATTTATTTACCAACTAACTAATCACAGAAATGCATAACAAACAGTAGATATTGGTTACTAACAATAATAGGAAAGAGTCCCTAGTGGGCTAAGCCGATATGATGGCTTGGTAGACAAAGGAAAGGGGGTGTGGACTGAGAATGAGCGGGAAAGACAACATGGATTCATTACACACAGTCTATAATTATATTCATTGAAATGCTAATCCTTTGCCCATAAACGGCCGCTCATTCGAAAAGGAATTGCAATTTATATTTACAGACTACCATTCAGAAATGTTCTCATAGATAGATGCTTCGGTGGTTGTCTGTATTCTCGTCCTAGACTTAAGTGATTTCTAGCTGCAGACTAGTAATCATACGTCTAAGATTTGCTCTTATTCTGTAGGGATCGATAGTCTCAGAGTGTAACCATTTCCAGCCATGTAGCCAATGCTCCACGTGGAATAGTCTTATCTGGGCTCACAGGGGTGTGGCCACTGACTAGTTAATCTTTATATGAAAATCCATACTCTCATTTAGAAGGTTAATATCACACTACATCTTTTCACAAATAGTTTCATGTTTAATCACATACTTTTAACAATATTTAGATGTACACGACCTACACCCAGAAAGGGCCACGTCATGACAGTAAACAATACAACTGTCATGACGTTGCCCTCATTGGGTTTTCTGTGCCCCATCCCCCTACCTCTGTCTCCCCCACCCAGGCTCTGTGAGAGCGGTCGTAAATTCCTAAGAAAATGTCCTGCCTCATGGCCACAGTATAAAGAGAGAGTGGGTTTCATAGAAAGAACCCAGGAATTCTTCCACCTCACAGGACTGGAGAACAGATGGACATTTATGTTCTGGAGAAGGTATAAAAGATCGGTGAAGAATCCAGCTACGAACTGGTCCATTTGGTACAATTTTGTGGAACTCATGAGAGACAATAAGGCCACATTACCATGGCGCTGTTTATATAATAGCCTCAGTTGTGAGACTTACATCTAATGGTTTTATAAAATGAATGAATAAGGATAAAGCTATGTGGAATATGTTGGGATGCTTGTAAGATGTTAATGTGAGAGATCTGTATTTCTGTTTAAAGTTTCACCAAGTCATCGGCACACCCCCATGAACAGACGGGACCTGGCGTCATGAGACAGCCTTTTTCCGAAATTTGAATATAACCCCCACCCAGGGTTTCTATCACCAGACCGATCTTACCTCCGTTACGAGTGGCTAAAGGTTGGAGACCAGCTTACCTCGATAACGAGAGGGCAAAGGTTTGACCATGCATTCCTCATTCTGAACTTTAACCATACCACATGGTTAAACTCTTAGACTATTGATACCGACAGAATAATAACAAGTCTTTGATATTAATTACTAGTCTGCAGCTAGGAATTCGGTATCATTGAACGCGAAGACCGACGAAACATCTGTCCTATAACGACATTAATGAATGTCACTTTGAAATACCCATTCTAACCGAGAGAAAGAAAGAGAACGCGAGGACAAAACTCTCCAACAGAAACAAACTTTTCAACAAAGATCCCGACGACATACTGAGCGTAAATATATATATTGATTGCAATTGTTCCCGAATGAGTGAGCGTTCATGTGCAAAGGATTAGCATATCAATTGTTAATAATTATCAACTCTGTAGTGTCTTCTCAGCTGACCCCCACTACTCTTTTGTTTAACAAGCTGCCATGCCGGTTTAGCCCACTAGGGCACATTCCTCTACCATTGCTTTGTAACGATACCTACTGTTTTGTATGCTTTCTGTGAGTTACTTAGTTTAGTAAATAAATGATTTTAAGACAATTGATGTATGGATGACTTAGTGAAGACTGGGTTCGTGCAGATAAACAACAATTTACGACGTTTGGAATGAGACTGACGCGAGGTAAAAATACATCATTAAATCAGAAGATAATCGATCAGATATTATAATATCTGACAGTTATATTAGGAAAATTATAACTGTGTAATCTGAATATTTTCCTGAATATTTTCCAAATGACGGTTTGCCTCATTTGCATATTTACATTTTAAAATAAATACAACTTGTAATACAATAATATTGTCACGTCCTGACCAGTATAAGGGTTATTTGTTATTGTAGTTTGGTCAGGACGTGGCAGAGGGTATTTTGTTTATGTGGTTCGGGGTGGTGATTTATTTAGTAGGGTGTTGGTTTAGTTAGTTCCGGGTTTTTGGGGTTATGTTCTAGGTTTGTATTTCTATGTGGTCTCTAGTCTTTTGTATTTCTATGTCTAGTTTATTGGGGTTGGACCCTCAATTGGAGGCAGGTGTTTTCTAGTTGCCTCTGATTGAGAGTCCTATATATGGGTATGTGTTTGGTTAAGTGTTTGAGGGAGATTGTTTCTTGTTTTGCCTGTGTGAGCATGACAAGACTGTTTTGTTGTTCGTGCGTTCTTCGTTTTGTTGTTTTGGTGTTCTCTTTTATTTAAAATAAATAACAAGATGAGCATCCACATTCCTGCTGCGTTTTGGGCCTCTATTCCCGACGACAACCGTTACAAATATCTTGTATTTTTGTATACTTTCAACTGGTAAAGTTTCAGTCTGATGAGAGTAAAGAAAAAAATCCCTATTAGCCTGTGGTGCCTGGCCTAAAGAGGCATTAGAAGAAGCCAAAAATGCATGTTAACAATTGAACAACATCTATTGAAGAATATATCAATGTTAAAGTTTACATAGCTGGCCATATATGGATGTAACATTTTACTTTATGGGTTGGTTATGTAGGCTTCTTCTAACCCATCACTTTCTACTACATATAATAATACGATTTAAATAATATCTTTACAATAATATATATAATTTATTTTTATAAAATGGATGTAGCAACTACATATTGCCCCTTTAAGTCTATCAAAAGTGTGGGCGTTTGGGCATTATTTTCTTTGTCAGCATGAATTAGATTGAGCAATAAAAGCCCCACTTCTATTCCATAGGCTGGGATCCGCACTATGCAGCTGTTGCAAGAGCGCATCTTTCACTGGCTGTCCACTGCTTTCAAAAACAATGATTGATAGGCAGCTTAAACTTCTTGTATTAAACCATTATTGGGTTCAAAAACACATTTAGATTTGTGAACAGCAATCCACAACAACCACAATCCGCAAGGCGCAAATAGCTAAATGAGAGCGGAGCAGTGTGATTCACGTCAATGCGCTACAATATGTAGATATCAATAATAAGTTATATCCGTATCGCCGTAGACTAACCACTGCTGTCATCTTTACCTCCAATCGTTTAATCAAGTTGGATCATCTTTGGATGCCGACAGCAGTCGCACCATTGGAAGACATAGCTTGGATTGAAGCCTACAAAAGCCTATTCCTGCTCTTTTCCCGTGATCCATCAAACACATTTGGTGTGTCGTCATAGTGGTCTCTGACTTGTAGTCAGACTCGCTCAGGTGGAACAAACTTAAATTTGCGCCTTTTTTTAACTATCTGTAATCTAGTTTTTCAAAAGTATCTGTAATCTGAATACAATATTTTTGTAATCAGTGTGCAATTTCTGCCCTGTGGATGAAAATAAAGTACAATTGAGTAAATTAAACTTTTGTAACTTCAGTGAGACAAATTGTAACGATTGCAGTAGTGGGTGTGGAGTCAGGCGCAGGAAACAGGAGTAGTTGCTAACGGGCTTTTAATGAATTGCACCGTAAAAGAAAAGTACACCCACGAAAACACAACTGGGTGTGATCCAACAAACACAATGATCCAATAACACATACCACTGCATAAACAACAGTTGACAACAGAAAGTAAGCCCGCACACAGAACAGGTGGAGAAACGGGCTTAAATACTCAACTAAACACTAATCATACACAGGTGCAAACAATCAAGACAAAACCAACAGAAAAGGGAAAAAGGGATCAAAACATAGAAACTCGCTATTTTCACATATGTTGCTGTTGGGGTGGTACTGGAGATTATGCATATGAAGTTAAATAATTCAGAAAATTCCCTTCAAGTGCATTGGGCCAGTAACCAAAAGGTCACTGGTTCGAATCCCCATGCCGACTAGGTGAAAAATCTGCGTGGCACCTTTTGCTAGGCACTTAACCCTAATTGCTGCTGTAAGTTGCTCTGGATAAGAGGGGTGGGTTGGAACTGCACTATTGACTTTATTAAGGTTGTAAAACAGGAGATTCATTTAAGGTCGCCAGGGGTACTGAAAAATATTTAGATTTAGTGGACACATGGAAGTAATCCCACCCACCACAAACCAGTATACTTGGGTGAAGTATGGAGTGGTTGGGCTGCATGAGGGGGAGGGAAATTGTGATTTATTCTCTCTCTCTCTCTCTCTCTCTCTCTCTCTCAAGGGGCTTTATTGCCATGGGAAACATATGTTTACATTGCCAAAGCAAGTGAAATAGATAATAAACAAAAGTGAAATAAACAATACAAATGAACAGTAAACATTACACTTACAAATGCTCCAAAACAATAAAGACATTTCAAATGTAATATTATGTCTATATACAGTGTTATAATGATGTGCAAATAGCTAAAGTGTGTAATGAGGGAAATATGTGTCTCTAATATGGTCATACATTTGGCAGGAGGTTAGGAAGTGCAGCTCAGTTTCCACCTCATTTTGTGGGCAGTGTGCACATAGCCTGTCTTCTCTTGAGAGCTAGGCCGGTCTGCCTTCAGCAGCCTTTCTTAATAGCAGGGCTATGTTCACTGAGACTGTAAATAGTAAAGATTTCCTTATTTTTGGGTCAGTCACAGTGGTCAGGTATTCTGCCACAGTGTACTCTCTGTTTAGGGCTCAAAGTCTCAACCATAAAGGCCAATGGGTTCTTTAACTGGTCCAAGTATTTTTTAGCCAGATCTTAATTGGTATGTCGAATGTTATGTTCCTTTTGATGGCATAGAAGACTCTTCTTGCCTTGTCTCTCAGATCATTCTCAGCTTTGTGGAAGTTACCTGTGGCACTGATATTTTGGCCGAGGTATGTATAGTGTTTTGTTCTCTCTCTCTCTGCTTGCGTGTCTTTCTCTTTCACACACACCGGCCCCTGCCGCACCCACTGAGCAGCAACAGCTCATGGTCCATACAGGCACGGGCCTGGTAATCCACAGACCTGGGCCCATATCCATAAAGTGCAATGGAGTTTGAGTGCTGATCGAGGATCAGTTTCGACCTCTAGATCATAATGAATAGGACCATATGGACAGATCCTAGATCTGCATTTCTACTCTTAACGCTTTGTGGATATGGACTAGGTCCCTACTTAGTACTGTATATCTTGTATAAACGTATTTATTCAGATAGGGTCATGGTTGGAAACCCATTGGTCCATTTCAGAAGAGGTCCAACTTTTTGGGGGCCTGTAAAGACTCTGTAGGCTTAAATCAGGGGTGTCCAACTCATTTTGCCTAGGGGGAGCATTCAGTCTTCAACGAGATCCAGAGGGTGGCACTGAAATTGTATTATATTTGCACAATATCCATCGTATTGGGAATTTTCAATGCTCCCTGACTGACATGCTTTCATTTAGGTGATTACTAGAGAGCTGGACAGTCAAGAAACTGTATGAATGTAGGTCCATTATCATTTCTACACAGTTTGATTTGGTTTTAGTCATCTTAAAGTAAATTGAGTTTGTTTCCCCCCACAATTACATATATTTGTTTTATATATTTTGATTGTTTTACTCAAAACACTGTACGTTGTGGGGGGAGAATCAGAATTAGCTCGGTAATATAGATAATTGTCACGTCCTGACCATAGTGAGTGTTATTTTCTATGGTAGAAATGGTCAGGGCGTGACAGGGGGTGTTTGTCTGGGTTTTGTATGTCTACCTTTTGGTTCTAGGTTTGCATTTCTATGTTGGTGGTGTTTGGCATGACCTCCAATTAGAGGCAGCAGGTTGTTGTTGTCTCTAATTGGAGGTCCTATTTAAGTTAGGTTTGTTCCACAGGTGTTTGTGGGTGATTGTTCTTCGTGAGGTTTATGTTCCTCCAGCGTCACAGTTTGTTGTTTTGTATTTACTTAAAGTGTTAATTGTTGCATTCGGTTTCACTGATTTAATAAAACATGTGGAACTCCAAAAACGCTGCGCCTTGGTCCGCTCTTTCAAACAGCCATGACAATAATTAAGATGTCTTATCTGCTTAATATGCTTATATGATTAAAACTGTTGAACTCTTGTTATTAGAATATATCCCTTGGAACTCTGGTGTTGGCAGTTGCACTTCCTCCCTCATATGGGCCTCAGTCACCTGTGGTCCAGAGAGGGGAGAAGTCAGGCTTGTCTATCACTTGTCCCTGGTGCTATGCAGAATATCAGAAAGAGATGAGGACAGGAGGGAACATGGTCTTCATATGTGAATGTGTCTTTACCTATTTTAAACCATTAATGGGAAACCAATTACCAGTCTCCACAAGGTCCGGGGGGAGGGGGGTGCTCTACAAGCTCCCAGTGCCCAAGATGTCAGGGACCTTGTTAAGGGAATTATTTTATCCCAATGTTAATAATTAACAATCAATAAGCCTTGACTAATTCCCAAGGTTTGTAAGACAATGGGTTAATAATTAGGCAAAGACTCAGCATCTGCAAAAGGTTCATATGGTTTATTCAGAGAACGTTCTGCCGAACATTAAATAAAGAAGTTCATTTTATTCTCCCTCCCCGCTTACGCACATACCTCCACACAAACAGTAGATATCCTGCGCACACCCATACACCCGAACAGTAGGTGAATAGTATCCCTCCCCGGACTTCCCACCACTGTTAATCACTATCCAGCGCTGCCTGTTCCTTTCCCCCGAGATTAGGGGAACCTTGAAGGCTACTCCCTGTTTCTTCACACACACATGTCTACAGTTCCCTTAGGCCCACTAATCACACCCACACACACACACACACACATTTCTCTCCCTTCTGGGTCTCTACTAGACCTTATGGGACTTCCGTTCAGTACTTTAATTATTCATTACCCATGCTACATAACTACTAATTACTAATTGGTTACGTGACAGGGTCGGATTCTTTATTAATTTACCTTTATTATATAATTCTCTTATCAGACCTCCAGTGGAGGGTCATACATGGGGCCCTGGCTACTAACAGTTGGTTGGTAGTGTCATGGTTTCAGGGCCGGCAGTAGCCTTTTGGGGCCGAGGCCCTAAGCGAGATGTGGTTGGGGGTTCCTCAACTCGCTGCAAAACATTTTACTGGGCCCCCTCTTGATGGGGGACAGAACATTTTAAGTTTAAAGTACATTTCCTGCAATTCTACACATTTTGCCACGGGAAGATAAGACTATTTTGCAATTTTATAACACATTTTATGCAACCGTACTAATTTTGCACTGGGGCAGAGAGAAAACATTTGCAGTTCTACGGCTAATTTCCTGCAATTCTATAGACTTTGCCATGACTTATGTCATGTTAATATGATCTCTGAGTGAGAATGACTAACAAAATCAGTAGGGGCCCCTCTGGTGTCAGGGCCCCTCAGCATGTGCCCTGCATGCGCAGTAAGTTTTTAGCCATGATTACTGCAAGTTTAGATAGCTGGCTAGACTAACTACAAAGCAAAAAAAAAAATTTTTTGAATTGTATTTTTTATTTCACCTTTATTTAACCAGGTACGACGACGTACTCACTCCGGCTTTACATTGTAATAGATGGAGAACCACTGGAATGAATTTCCATGTGTATTATATAGTTTAAAGTGCCTATTTCGAACAATTGTTTTGCTTGAAATTTGTCAATTCTGTTCCGTTTTTATGATTTATGATTACAACTGCGACCTGGCCAAAATAAAGCAAAGCAGTGTAACAAAAACAACAACACAGAGTTACACATAAACAAACGTACAGTCAATAACACAATAGAAAAATATATGTACAGTGCGTGCAAATGTAGACGAGTAGGGTTCTACATTGCCAAGAGTGTGCAAAGCTGTCTTCAAGTCAAAGGGTGGCTACTTTGAAAAATCTAAAATCTAAAATATATTTTGATTTGTTTAACACTTTTTTGGTTACCACATAATTCCATATGTGTTATTTGATAGTTTTGATGTCTTCGGTACTATTCTACAATATAGAAGGCCAGCATCCCGGAGTCGCCTCTTCACTGTTGACGTTGAGACTGGTGTTTTGCGGGTACTATTTAATAAAGCTGCTTTTTGAGGACTTGTGAGGCATCTGTTTCTCAAACTAGACACTCTAATCTACTTGTCCTCTTGCTCAGTTGTGCACCGGGGCCTCCCACTCCTCTTTTTATTCTGGTTAGAGCGAGTTTGCGCTGTTCTGTGAAGGGAGTTGTACACAGCGTTGTACCAGATCTTCAGTTTCTTGGCAATTTATCACATGGAATAACCTTCATTTCTCAGAACAAGAATAGACTGATGAGTTTCAGAAGAAAGTGCTTTGTTTCTGGCCATTTTGAGCCTTTAATTGAACCCACAAATGTTGATGCTCAAGATACTCATCTAGTCTAAAGAAGGCCAGTTTTATTGCTACTTTAATCAGAACAGCAGTGTTAACATAATTGCAACTGGGTTTTCTAAATGATCAATTAGCCTTTTAAAATGATAAACTTGGATTAGCTAACACAATGTGCCATTGGAACACAGGAGTGATGGTTGCTGATAGAAGGCCTCTGTACGCCTATATATATATATATTATAAATATTCTGCCGTTTCCAGCTACAATAGTCATTTACAACATTAGCAATGTCTACACTGTATTTCTGATCAATTTGATGTTATTTTAATAGACACATTTTTTTGATTTTCTTTCAAAAACAAGAACATTTCTAAGTGACCCCAAACTTTTGTACTGTAGTGGAGATCTGCAGGCCCTCCTCTGAGGGCGTGCTTGCAAAACATGCATACAAGCCAGAGAGAGAGAGTGAGAGAGAGAGACAGAGAGAAAGAAAGAAATAGAGAGAAAGAAAGAGAGAGAGAGAGAAAGAAAGAGAGAGAGAGAAAGAAAGAGAGAGAACGATAGATAGAGAGAGAGAGAGATTGATCAAAATCCAGAAAAGAGCTGTTAAATTCTACAAATCAAATTTATTTTTATATAGCCCTTCGTACATCAGCTGATATCTCAAAGTGCTGTACAGAAACCCAGCCTAAAACCCCAAACAGCAAGCAAAGCATGTGAAAGAAGCACGGTGGCTAGGAAAAACTCCCTAGGAAAAACTCCCTAGAATGGACAAAAACCAAGGAAGAAACCTAGAGAGGAACCAGGCTATGAGGGGTGGCCAGTCCTCTTCTGGCTGTGCAGGGTGGATATTATAACAGAACATGGTCAAGATGTTAAAATGTTCATAAATGACCAGCATGGTCAAATAATAATAATCATAGTAGTTGTCGAGGGTGCAACAAGCACGTCCGGTGAACAGGTCAGGGTTCCATAGCCGCAGGCAGAACAGTTGAAACTGGAGCAGCAGCACAGCCAGGTGGACTGGGGACAGCAAGGAGTCATCATACCAGGTAGTCCTGAGGCATGGTCCTAGGGCTCAGGTCCTCCGAGAGAAAGACAGAAAGAGAGAATTAGAGAGAGCATATTTAAATTCACACAGGACACCGGATAAGACAAGAGAAATACTCCAGATGTAACAGACTGACCCTAGCCCCCCGACACATAAACTACTGCAGCATAAATACTGGAGGCTGAGACAGGAGGGATCAGAAGACACTGTGGCCCCATCCGATGATACCCCCGGACAGGGCCAAACAGGCAGGATATAACCCCACCCACTTTGCCAAAGCACAGCCCCCACACCACTAGAGGGATGTCTCCAACCACCAACTTACCGTCCTAAGACAAGGCCGAGTATAGCCCACAACGATCTCCGCCATGGCACAACCCAAGGGGGGGGCGCCAACCCAGACAGGAAGACCACGTCAGTGACTCAACCCACTCAAGTGACGCACCCCTCCCATGGACGGCATGGAAGAACACCAGTAAGCCAGTGACTCAGCCCCTGTAAAAGGGTTAGAGGCAGAGAATCCCAGTGGAAAGAGGGGAACCGGCAAGGCAGAGACAGCAAGGGCGGTTCGTTGCTCCAGCCTTTCCGTTCACCTTCACACTCCTGGGCCAGACTATACTTAATCATAGGACCTACTGAAGAGATAAGTCTTCAGTAAAGACTTAAAGGTTGAGACTGAGTCTGCGTCTCTCACATTGGTAGGCAGACCATTCCATAAAAATGGAGCTCTATAGGAGAAAGCCCTACCTCCAGCCGTTTGCTTAGAAATTCTAGGGACAATTAGGAGGCCTGCGTCTTGTGACCGTAGCGTACGTGTAGGTATGTACGGCAGGACCAAATCGGAAAGATAGGTAGGAGCAAGCCCATGTAATGCTTTGTAGGTTAGCAGTAAAACCTTGAAATCAGCCCTTGCCTTAACAGGAAGCCAGTGTAGGGAGGCTAGCACTGGAGTAATATGATCACATTTTTTGGTTCTAGTCAGGATTCTAGCAGCCGTATTTAGCACTAACTGAAGTTTATTTAGTGCTTTATCCGGGTGGCCGGAAAGTAGAGCATTGCAGTAGTCCAGCCTAGAAGTAACAAAAGCATGGATTAATTTTTCTGCGTCATTTTTGGACAGAAAACCACCTAAAAGGAAGTGATTCCCAAACCTTCCATAACAAAGCCGTCACCTACTGTCACGTCCTGACCAGTAAGGGGTCATTTTGTTATTATAGTTTGGTCAGGGCGTGGCAGGGGGTGTTTGTTTTGTGTGTTTTTGGGGGGGTTGATCTATGTTATTCTATTTCTATGTTTAAATATCTAGTTTTTCTGTTTCTATGTTGGAATTGTTTGGGGTGGTTTCTAATTGGAGGCAGCTGAATCTCATTGCCTCTGATTAGAGACCATATTTATGTAGGGGTTTTCTCATTGTGTTTTGTGGGTGGTTATTTTCTGTTTAGTTCATGTTAACCTGACAGAACTGCTGGCTGTCGTTTTCTTGTTTTGTTTATAGTGTGTCAGTATAATAAATACAAATATGAGCACTCAAGACGCTGCGCCTTGTTCTACTCCCTTCGACGACCAAGCAGTGTGGAAAAGAGGACTGGACATGGGAGGACATCCTGGATGGCAAGGGATCCTAAACGTGGGAAGAGATCCTGGCCGGAAGGGATCGCCTCCCATGGGAACAGGTGGAGGCAGCCAGGAGAGCGGAGGCAGCAGGAAGGAAGGACCAACGGCAACGGTATGAGGGAACACGGCTGGTAAGGAAGCCCGAGAGGCAGCCCCCAATTTTTTGGGGGGGGCACACAGGGAGTTGGGGTAAGTCAGGTCGGAGACCTGAGCAAACTCCCCGTGCTTATTATGGGGAGCAACGGATCAAGCAAGCACCCTGTTATGCTGAGTTACGCACTGTGTCTCCAGTGCGCAGCTATAGCCCGGTGCGGTCGATACGGGCTCCTCAGCATTGCCGTACTAGAGTTGGCACTCAGCCAGGGAGAAGTGCGCCGGCGCAGCACATCTGGCCACCAGTGCATCTCCTCGGTCCAGTTTACCCTGTTCCTGCTCCTCGCACTAGCCCTGAGGTGCGTGTTACTAGGCTGGCGCCTCAAAAACCAGCCCCACGCATCAGGCCTCTAGTGCGCCTGCCCAGTCCAGTACGTCCTGTTCCTGCTCCTCGCACTAGCCCTGAGGTGCGTGTCACTAGTCTGGCGCCTCCAAAGCCAGCCCCATGCATCAGGCCTCTAGTGCGCAGTCCCAGTCCAGAGCTTCCGGCGACAGTTCCCCGTACAGAGCTTCCGGGGACAGTTCCCCGTCCAGAGCTTCCGGCGACAGTTCCCCGTCCAGAGCTTCCGGCGACAGTTCCCCGTCCAGAGCTTCTGGTGACAGTTCCCCGTCCAGAGCTTCTGGTGACAGTTCCCTGTCCAGAGCTTCTGGTGACAGTTCCCCGTCCAGAGCGTCCGGCGACAGCCGACAGTCCGGAACCGACAGAGACGGCCTACAGTCCGGAACCGACAGAGACGGCCTCCAGTCCGGGGCCCACGGCGAGGGTCCCCAGTCCGTGGTCGGCGGCGAGGGACCTCGCTCTAGAAGCGCTACCAAAGTAGGGTGAGCCAGTGGTGGAGCGGGGTCTGAATCCTGCTCCTGAGCCACCTTCGTAGGGGGAGGATTGGGAAGGGGAGGTGTAGCACAAGAACCGTCGTTGACAGTGGCCACCCTCCCTTCCCTCCCTTTAGGTTTGGGATTGTTTTTTGTGGGGTTTTTTTAGGTGCATTTCAGTGTCTGCGCATTTGGGGGGCGGGTACTGTCACGTCCTGACCAGTAAGGGGTCATTTTGTTATTATAGTTTGGTCAGGGCGTGGCAGGGGGTGTTTGTTTTGTGTGTTTTGTGTTTTTTGGGTTGATCTATGTTATTCTATTTCTATGTTTAAATATCTCGTTTTTCTGTTTCTATGTTGGAATTGTTTGGGGTTGGTCTCTAATTGGAGGCAGCTGAATATCATTGCCTCTGATTAGAGACGATATTTATGTAGGGGTTTTCTCATTGTGTTTTGTGGGTGGTTATTTTCTGTTTAGTTCATGTTAACCTGACAGAACTGCTGGCTGTCATTTTCTTGTTTTGTTTATAGTGTGTCAGTATAATAAATACAAATATGAGCACTCAACACGCTGCGCCTTGGTCTACTCCCTTCGACGGCTATTACACCTACAGAGAGATGAACCTGGAGAAGAGTCCCCTAAGCAAGCTGGTCCTGAGGCTCTGTTCACAAATACAAACAGACCACACATAGCCCCAGGACTGCAACACAATTAGACCCAACCAAATCATGAGAAAACAAAAAGTTAATTACTAACACATTGGAAAGAATTTTAACTAGAATGCTATTTGGCCCTAAAGAGAGATTACACAGTGGCAGAATACCAGACCAGAATACTTGAATACTGTGACTGACCCAAACTTCAGGAAATCTTTGACTATGTACAGACTCAATGAGCATTGCCATTGAGAAAGGCCGCCAAAGGCAGACATGGCTCTCAAGAGAAGCCAGGCTATGTGCACACTGCCCACAAAATGAGGTGGAAACTGAGCTGAACTTCATAACCTCCTGCCAAATGTATGACCATATTAGAGAAATATATTTTGCTCAGATTACACAAAGAATTACAAAACAAACCCCATTTTGATAAACTCCAATATCTATTGGGTGAAATACCACAGTGTGCCATCACAGCAGCAAGATTTGTGACCTGTTGCCACAAGAAAATGGCAACCAGTGAAGAACAAACACCATTGTAAATACAACCTATATTTATGTTTATTTATTTTCTCTTTTGTACTTTAACTATTTGCACATAATAAAATACTTGAAATGTCTTTATTCTTTTAGAACCTTTGTGATTGTAATGTTTACTGTTAATTTTTATTGGTTATTTCACTTTTGTTTATTATCTACTTTACTTGCTTTGATAATGTTCACATATGTTTCCCATGACAATAAAGCCCTTGAATGGAAATTGAATTGAATTGAGAAAGAGAGAATTACAAATCAAGACCCCTCTAAGTGTGGGGAGTAAATGGAAATGTTGGAAGGGCGGGAGAGAGAAGGGGAAGGCAGGGGTAAGAGTGGTAACAGAGAGACAGAAAGGCAGAATACGAGTAGAACTCTCTTTTCCACCGTGATTTGTCCCATTTAAGAGCTATTTATGTTTGTTTGAGTTCGTCTTGAGGTTGGCTCAAGGATGTTCGACTGAATCAAAGGCTACAGTCCAATCCTCTACCTTTCTCCCGAAGTGTGCACTTGTACACTTCCCTCATTGATTTTAAAGGAATGGACTGGAGTGAGGAATATGGTGAAAACTTCCTCCAGCCATGGTTGCACCAATCCAAAGTTTTTAAATGCATGAGCGGAAGGGAACAAGTGCACACTTTTGGAAAAGGGCAGAGAATCAGCAAGCTTAGCCTCTTACCTCAGCCAAACGTTTTGTTTACAATTCTACCTCTTTATGTTGACTTTTTCATCAGGAATTGATTGTGCCTGTCAGTTACAGCTTGAGTAGCCTCAAACAACCCGATTCAGTCTGATTTCACCTCAGTGCTTATGGGGATTCTCCCTATGTAGGGAGACATGTTTTACTCATAGCTACAGATACATGTCACAGTGCTCTACTATAAGTCTGGCAGAAGTTGGCAATGTCCCAAATGGCACTCCCTATATAGTACACTTTTTACCAGACACATATGGGACCTGGTCAAATGTAGTGCACTGGGTCCTGGTCAGATGTAGTGCAATAAATAAGAAATAGGGTGCCATTTTGGACTCATTTTTGTATCCCATAGAACAAACAACAACCAGCTTATTCCAGAACCAATCATTTTAATCGTCAACAGTAAAAGGCTTATTAGTGTTAAATGTATATTTAGTTCATTCATTATTTGAATAAAGTAGTGTCCTAGTTAACTAGTAGTGTCCTCGTTAACTAGAATATGCATATTATTAGTAGATTTGGATAGAAAACACTCTGAAGTTTCTTAAACTGTTTGAATGGTGTCTGTGAGTATAACAGAACTCATATGGCAGGCAAAAACCTGAGAAAAAGTCAACCAGGAAGTGGAGGATCTGAGAATTTTAGTTCTTCTTTCTAGTCCCTTTCGAAACTACAGTATCTGTGGGGTTACGTTGCACTTCCTAAGGCTTCCATTGGCTGTCAACAGCCTTCAGAAAGTGGTTTGAGCATTCTCCTGTCACTGGGCAGATAATAGGAGCTTGGTTACTGAGTGGACTGCCTGGCAACAAAAGGATTGGATATGCGCGGTCATGCGAGCACGCTGTTCCTTCTTTTTCTCCTTGAATGAATACGCTATTGTCCGGTTGGAATATTATCACAATTTTACGTTAAAAATACCTTAAAGATTGATTTTAAACAGCGTTTGACATGCTTCTAAGTACGGTAATGGAACATTTTGACTTTTCGTCTCTGGTACCGCGCTCACACGTTACGCCTTAGGATAGTGCTTTGAACGCACAAACAAAACGGAGGTATTTGGACATAAATATGGATTATTTTCGAACAAAAACAACATTTCTTGTGGAAGTAGCAGTCCTGGGAGTGCATTCTGACGAAGATCAGCAAAGGTAAGAGAATATTTCTAATACTAATTCTGAGTTTAGGTTGCCCTGAAATTGGCGGGTGTCTGTATAGCTCACTGTGATGGCTGAGACACAACACAGCGGTTGCATCCAGGAGTAGTCTATCTATAATTCTTTAAATAATTGTTATATATTTTGTCAACGTTTATGATGAGTATTTTTGTAAATTGATGTGCACATTCCTCGGAAGTTTTGGTGGGAATACATTTTCTGAACATCACGCGCCAATGTAAAATGCTGTTTTTGGATATAAATATTAACTTTATCGAACAAAACATACATGTATTGTGTAACATAATGTCCTAGGATGTAAGGCTTGGGCGTAGTGGAGGAGGAATCAGATGCAGGAAGCAGCGATAAGGGTGATAGCTTTTAATGCGCGACACAGCAAAACACCAGCCACCCCAAATAGCGAACTGAGCGCACACAAAAATCAAAGTGCCCCAAACACAGGGGACAAAACACAGTGAGCGCAAAACCACGCACTAGCGCCAAATACATACAGCGCGTAACGAAGCAACACACAGAGAAACAATCCCGCACAAAGATTAGTCGGGCCAACTAGTTAATATAGCCCCGCTAATCAACCCAACTAAGGACAGGTGCAAACAATAACAGAAAGGGGAAAACAAAAGGAATCAGTGGCAGCTAGTAGGCCGGTGACGACGACCGCCGAGCGCCACCCGAGCAGGAGGGGGCGCCACCTTCAGTGGGAGTTGTGACATAGGAGTGTCATCTGATGAAGATCGTCAAAGGTTAGTGCTTCATTTAGCTGAGTTTTGGGTTTTATTGACACGTCCTTGTTTGGAAAATGGCTGTGTGATTATTTTTGTCTATGTACTCTCCTAACATAAACTAATGTTTTGCTTTCGCTGTAAAGCCTTTTTGAAATCGGACAATGTGGTTACATCAAGGAGAAGTGTATCTGTAAAATGGTGTAAAATAGTTGTATGTTTGAGAAAGTTGAATTATGACATTTTGTTGTTTTTGAATTTGCCGCCCTGATATTTCACTGGCTGTGTCCCGCAGGTGGGACGCTAGCGTCCCACGTAGTCCTGAGAGGTTAATGTGTTGCTGGTGAATGTCCAGGGGCAGTGTGTTGGTTAAGGCAGAGATTCAATCCAAGGTGCATTGACAACAGTCACGCTGCACATGACTTTAACAAGGTAATTTACGTTTGAGCCAAAATCTGCAGCATTTACTGTGAACACAATCTCTGCAAACATCAGTGAAATTGCTTTTAATTAAATGGCGTATTGTGGATAGCACAGTGTGATGTCAATGACACACATTTGATTGAATACCAGCCTTCGTGTGTCCAGGCAGACAGAGTTACAGTGGGATGTACTAAACTATACAGTACCACAATGGGATATACACTATCAACATCTTGGATTAACCCACTACAGTTATAACAAGAATGGAGACAGTTAAGGTGGGGTATAAACGATCAACATACTGGATTAACCCACTACAGTTATAACAAGAACGGACTCAGATGCCACCTGAGTCAGCTCCACGTACTCATCCCAAGAAGTGTGTTAAAGTTCCGGTACAAATGAGGCTGGCTATATGCACCATGTCTCCTGTGCGCATTCACAGCCCAGTACGTCCTGTGCCAACTCTCCATACTCACCGTGGGGAGCGTGTGACCTGTCAGGCACCAGGTTTTGCGGTGATACGCACGGTGTCTCCAGTGCGCATTCACAGCCCAGTGCGTCCTGTGCCAGCGCCCCGCACTTGCCGGGCTAAAGTGAGCATCCAGCCAGGACGGATTGTGCCAGCCCTACGCTCCAGACCTCTACTGCGCCTCCACAGCCCAGTACGACCTGTTACTGCTCCTCGCACTCGCGCTGAAGTGCATGTCACCAGTCTGGGGCCACCTGTCCCGGCTCCACGCACTAGGCCTTCAGTGAGTCTCTCCAGTCCTGTGTGTCCTGTTCCTGCTCCTCGCACTCACCCTGAGGTGCGTGTTACCAGTTTGGCGCCACCTGTGCCAGCCCCACGCATCAGGCCTCCAGTGCGCCTGCCCAGTCCGGGGTGTCCTGTTCCTGCTCCCCGCAGTCGCCCTGAGGTGCGTGTTACCAGTCTGGCACCACCTGTGCCAGCCCCACGCATCAGGCCTCCAGTGCGCATTCCCAGTCCAGAGCTTCCGGCGACAGTTCCCAGTCCAGAGCTTCCGGCGACGTTTTACAGTATGGAACCTCCTGAGACGGCCCACAGTCCGGAGCCTCCAGCGACCGCCCACAGTCCGGAGCCATCAGAGACGGACCACAGTCCGGAGCCATCAGCGACGGCCCACTGTCCGGAGCCTCCAGCGACGTCCCACAGTCTGGAGCCTCCAGCGACGTCCCACAGTCCGGAGCCTCCAGCAACGTCCCACAGTCCGGAGCCTCCAGCGACATCCCACAGTCCAGAGCCTCCAGCGACATCCCACAGTCCGGAGCCTCCAGCGACGTCCCCAGTCCGGATTCTCCAGCGGCGGTCAGCAGTCCGGATTCTCCAGCGGCGGTCAGCAGTCCGGAGTCTCCAGCGGCGGTCTGCAGTCCGGAACCTCCAGCGGCGGTCTGCAGTCCAGAGTCTCCAGCGGCGGTCTGCAGTCCGGAACCTCCAGCGGCGGTCTGCAGTCCAGAACTTCCGGTGATGATCCACGGTCCGGGTCCTTCGGCAACAATCCAGGGTCCGGTGACACAAAAGCGGGGGGATCAGCGGGTGGAGCGGGGGTTACGCCCTGAACCGGAGCCACCTCCTCCGCTGGAGGATCCGCTGGATGAGAAGGTTCTTCATCCTGCACCAGAGCCGCCACCGACATTAGTCACCCACCCACCCTAACCTTCCCTTTTTTTTCTTCTTTTTTTTGAAGTTGCGTTCGGAGTCCGCACCTTTGGGGGGGGTACTGTCACGTCCTGACCATAGAAAGTTGTTATTTTCTATGGTAGAGTAGGTCAGGGCGTGACAGGGGTTTTTCTAGTTTAGATTTTCTATGTTGTGTTCTAGTTTTTATATTTCTATGTTGTTGTTTTTTGGGATGATCTCCAATTAGAGGCAGCTGGTCATCGTTGTCTCTAAATGGAGATCATACTTAAGTAGTTGTTTTTCCCACCTGGTTTTGTGGGAGATTGTTTTTGAGTTAGTGTATGTTGCACCTCTTCGTCACGGTTTGTTGTTTTTGTTCTTTAGTTTATTTGTATATCTTGCATAGTTTCACAGTGAAAATAAAATGTGAAACGATACACACGCTGCGCTTTGGTCACATTCTTCAGACAGCCGTGACACATACATCTTCCATTCTGGTCCATCAGGCCAACAGTGAGCTGCAGTTAGAAGCCACTTGTTGGTGATCAGAGAACTGCCGCAGACCTTTTCGAATTTGTTGGAAATTTTACTTTTAGCTGTCAAACGGACATGGTATCGCCTTTCAGTGGGACTGCACGTGTTTCCCCCGACGACTCTCTTCTGAATGTCGCCCAATGTGGACTCTGCCAACATCAGGGAGAGTATCAGAACACCGCTCAGGATCTTCATGGTCTTCATGACCGCTGCACTTTCCAGAGGAAACATCTGTGTTTTTAAACATATTCTGGCCCCGTATCTCAGAACGTATCCACCAACCAGTGTCCAGCATGCTAATCAACTTCATTTGATTGTCTGACTCTTTGGTACGGTGACTTTACATATGTAAAATTGATTTATTTGAATGAATCCATAAAGGGGTGTCCAGGTAGCGCAGAGGTTAGTGAGACATGTCTGTTACCCGGTCTTTGTTTCAAATTCTAACTCTGATAGGGTGCGTGTAGGGTGTGTGTGTGTGGGGGGTGTTACATGACCACTAAATTGAATTGAGAGAGAGAGAATTACAAATCATGACCACTCTAAGTGTGGGGAGTAAATGGAAATGTTGGAAGGGCGGGAGAGAGAAGGGGAAGGCAGAATAAGAGTAGAACTCTCTTTTCCACCGTGATTTGTCCCATTTAAGAGCTATTTATGTTTGTTTGAGTTCGTCTTGAGGTTGGCTCAAGGATGTTCGACTGAATCAAAGGCTACAGTCCAATCCTCTACCTTTCTCCCGAAGTGTGCACTTGTACACTTCCCTCATTGATTTTAAAGGAATGGACTGGTGTGAGGAATATGGTGAAAACTTCCTCCAGCCATGGTTGCACCAATCCAAAGTTTTTAAATGCATGAGCGGGAGGGAACAAGTGCACACTTTTGGAAAAGGGCAGAGAATCAGCAAGCTTAGCCTCTTACCTCAGCCAAACGTTTTGTTTACAATTCTACCTCTTTATGTTGACTTTTTCATCAGGAATTGATTGTGCCTGTCAGTTACAGCTTGAGTAGCCTCAAACAACCCGATTCAGTCTGATTTCACCTCAGTGCTTATGGGGATTCTCCCTATGTAGGGAGACATGTTTTACTCATAGCTACAGATACATGTCACAGTGCTCTACTATAAGTCTGGCAGAAGTTGGCAATGTCCCAAATGGCACTCCCTATATAGTACACTTTTTACCAGACACATATGGGACCTGGTCAAATGTAGTGCACTGGGTCCTGGTCAGATGTAGTGCAATAAATAAGAAATAGGGTGCCATTTTGGACTCATTTTTGTATCTCATAGAACAAACAACATCCAGCTTATTCCAGAACCAATCATTGTCATTGTCAACAGTAAAAGGCTTATTAGTGTTAAATGTATATTTAGTTCATTCATTATTTGAATGAAGTAGTGTCCTGAGAAGTTAACGTGTTGCTGGTGAATGTCCAGGGGCAGTGTGTTGGTTAAGACAGAGATTCAAGCCTAGGTGCATTGACAACAGTCTCGCGGCACATGACTTTAAAAAGGTAATTTACGTTTGAGCCAAAATCTGCAGCATTTACTGTGAACACAATCTCTGCAAACGTCAGTGAAATTGCTTTTAATTATATGGCATTTTGTTGATAGTGCAGTGTGATGTCAACGACACACCATTGATTGAATACCAGCCTTCGTGTGTCCAGGCAGACAGAGTTACAGTGGGATGTACTAAACTATACAGTACCACAATGGGATATACACTATCAACATCCTGGATTAACCCACTACAGTTATAACAAGAACGGACACAGTTAAGGTGGGGTATAAACGATCAACATCCTGGATTAACCCACTACAGTTATAACAATAATGACCAATGACATTGAGTAAATTTGAGAACTCTTTTATGGTTTATTAGGATACAATAATCAGCTTTTGCTGTTAATCAAATGAAAACTGTCAGTTTTCTTCTTTATTTGCCAATTATCTTCTTTATCCAATCTTTGTACTTGCAGACATCCATGATGAGTGCCGCTGCAGAACATTCTTCACCAGTGTCCTCAGTTATGAAGACACCATAGAGCTGGTTCTTATACACCACACCTGCCCCAGAGTCACCTCTACAGGTTTCCACTCCGGCACGTTGTGCACAGAAGATGTCTTGATGGGACTTTGCCACGGAGGAGTCACATTTCATAACATCCAGCTCTGCACAATGTAGGACTTTGGTGTTGGCAGCAGCAGGTGCTTCAGCAGCAGATTCCTCAGCATCAGGTTCCTCAGCATCAGGTTCCCCAGCGTCAGGTGCAGCAGGTGTAGTGGCATCATAGCCTGCAATCTGAACTGTTTGGAACTCTTTTGGTTTAGACGTCTTCCCCTGAATTTTGGCGAAGAATTGTGCACAATCACCAAGATTGATTGGATCAACCCCAGGACCCGGAACAGCTCCCGGAACAGGAGTTGGTAACTGCAGTAGCATGATGTCATGGGTTTTTCCTTTCTTATCTCTACGTATCGTCTTCTGTTTGATTTCTACTTGAGGTTTCACAGGGCCTGGATGTCCACCTACTTCTGCATACATCTTCCATTCTGGTCCATCAGGCCAACAGCGAGCGGCAGTTAGAAGCCACTTGTTGTTAATCAGAGAACTGCCGCAGACCTTTTCCAATCGTTTCGATGGATTTTTAGCTGTCAAACGGACATAGTATCGCCTTTCAGTGGGACTGCACGTGTTTCCCCCGACGACTCTCTTCTGAATGTCGCCCAATGTGGACTCTGACAACATCAGGGAGAGAATCAGAACACCGCTCAGGATCTTCATGGTCTTCATGACCGCTGCACTTTCCAGAGGAAACATCTGTGTTTTTAAACATATTCTGGCCCCGTATCTCAGAACGTATCCACCAACCAGTGTCCAGCATGCTAATCAACTTCATTTGATTGTCTGACTCTTTGGTACGGTGACTTTACATATGTAAAATTGATTTACTTGAATGAATCCATAAAGGGGTGTCCAGGTAGCCCAGAGGTTAGAGAGACATGCCTGTTACCAGGTCGGTGTTTCAAATTCTAACTCTAATAACGTCCGTGTAGGGTGTGTGTGTGTGGTGGGGGGGGAGAGACCACTAAACTGCTCCAAGGGGCCACAACGTAGCTGATCCTGCCTTCCAACTCCTTAGTGTGTGTGTGTGTGTGTGTGTGTGTGTGTGTGTGTGTGTGTGTGTGTGTGTGTGTGTGTGTGTGTGTGTGTGTGTGTGTGTGTGTGTGTGTGTGTGTGTGTGTGTGTGTGTATGTTTGTTTCCTGGGGGATTGCAAAATAAACTCAATAATAAACTACCTGTAAAATAACATAATTGTAGTTATACTCAACTGCATCCCTAAATACTAACTCTATCCAATTATGAGAGTGTCATGAAAAGGAAAAACATGCCAGTTAAAGCCAGTGAGACCGGCCCATCGATCCAACTCCCATCATTCCAGCGTCTAGGCTGGTGGCACCTGTGGTATGGGAGGTGGACGCGGACATCGAGCGGGCATTGGTGTTGGAACCTGCGCCTGCGCAGGTGCCCGTGGGGCGCATGTATGTGCCGCTCGGTGTTCGTGATCGTTTGATTCGGTGGGCGCACACGCTACCTACTGCGGGTCATCCTGGTGAGGCGAGGACAGTGGGGAGTCTAAGGGGGAAGTACTGGTGGCCCACCTTAGCTAAGGACGTGAGGTCCTATGTCTCTTCCTGTTCGGTGTGTGCCCAGAGTAAGGCTCCTAGGCATCTACCAAGAGGGAAGTTACAGCCCCTCCCCGTTCCACAACGACCATGGTCGCACCTGTCCATTGACTTCCTGACAGATCTTCCCCCCTCTCAGGGGAACACGGCGATTCTGGTGGTTGTGGATCGGTTCTCTAAGTCCTGCCGTCTCCTCCAATTGCCCGGTCTCCCTACGGCCCTGCAGACTGCGGAGGCCCTATTTACCCACGTCTTCCGGCACTACGGGGTGCCGGAGGACATTGTCTCTGATCGAGGTTCCCAGTTCACATCCAGGGTCTGGAGAGCGTTTATGGAGCGGCTGGGGGTCTCGGTCAGTTTGACCTCCGGTTATCACCCCGAGAGCAATGGGCAGGCAGAGAGGGTGAACCAGGAGGTGGGCAGGTTCCTGAGGTCGTATTGCCAGGACTGGCCAGGGGAGTGGGCGAGGTATATTCCCTGGGCTGAGTTAGCCCAGAACTCACTTCGCCACTCCTCTACTAACATATCACCCTTTCAGTGTGTGTTAGGTTACCAGCCGGTCCTGGCACCATGGCACCGGAGTCAGACCGAGGCTCCTGCGGTGGAGGACTGGGTCCAGCACTCCAAGGAGACCTGGAGAGCCGTCCAGGACTCACTAAAGGAGGCCAGTGCGCGGCAGAAGAGGAGTGCTGACCGCCACCGCAGTGAGGCGCCCGTGTTCGCACCGGGAGACAGGGTCTGGCTCTCGACCCGGAACCTGCCCCTCCGCGTGCCCTGCCGGAAGCTGGGGCCGCAGTGTGTGGGGCCCTTCAAAGTCCTGAGGAGGATAAACAAGGTGTGTTATCGGTTGCAACTCCCTTCCTATTACCGTATTAACCCCTCGTTTCATGTGTCTCTCCTCAGGCCGGTGGTAGCTGGTCCCCTTCACGAAGATGAGGTGCCGGAGGTCCCTCCGCCCCCTCTGGACATCGGGGGGTCCCCGGCGTACAGCGTACGGGCCATTCTGGACTCGCGACGCCGGGCGAGGGGCCTACAGTACCTCGTGGACTGGGAGGGGTACGGCCCGGAGGAGAGGTGCTGGGTGCCGGCGGCGGACGTCCTGGACCCATCTATGTTGAGGGAGTTCCACCACCTCCGTCCGGATCGCCCTGCCCCTCGCCCTCCGGGTCGACCTCGAGGCCGGTGTCGGCGCGCTGCGGGAGCCGCGCGTCAGGAGGGGGGTACTGTCACGATTCCCACCGACGGTGGCGCCCCCTCCTGCTCGGGTGGCGCTCGGCGGTCGTCGTCACCGGCCTATTAGCTGCCACCGATTCCCTTTTGCTTTTCCCTTTTTTTATTTTGTGACACCTGTGGTCAATTAGCCATTAGAGGGGCTATTTAGTTTAGCTGGCCCGCTCCTGTTCGTGCGGGATTAATGATTGTTTCTTGTGTGACGGCTTGTGTTCATGTCGACGTTGTTGTACGCCGCATGTATTTTCTCCCCTGTGTGTGGGAACATTTGTTTTTTTGTGAGTGTATATTAAAAACACCACTACCCTGTGTTCGCTGCTTCCTGCGCCTCATTCCTCCTCCTCAATTACCAAGCCGTAACATCAGGTTAAATGCTCAGGAAAACCTTGGGGATCTAGTCATGATGCATAACCAGACATATAGTATGTGCAAGAACAAAAAGAAAAACAAAATGATGTATTACAGGCCTGAGACTAATCAATTCCCCCCTGGGGATTGAAGTAAAGTTAAATTCAGTTGGAGTCTACAGTTGAACTTTTGGAACTGACACAAGTCATAGCCATAGCCTACTTGGCTTTTTGTCTGGCTCTTTGTATGCAAATGATCTCTCTGAGAAATAGTTGTGCCAAAGACAGGAGAGGTTTTGCATTATACCGCAGAGGTGTAACTGATATATGCTGGGTGAATTTGAGCTATTGAGTCTCATCATACAATGTCTATTCAACTCTTTATACTTTATACCTTCTTATCAAAACCACCTCAGCAGCAAACCAGATTAAAAAAACTCCACTCTATGCTATCATTCTATTTCACATTTCAGTTGGTATATGATTATTGATACAACTTCCACTGAACCTTATGTGACTATAAAAGTATCTGTTTGACTAAAGGTGCATAACGGCATATGGCTCCACTAGGAAAGTGAATCTATGCAAACTTTTGACAGTTGACACCAAACGGGAACATGTGACCATCGATGTTGAAGTCTGTAAATGTAACTGCCAGGATCAAAATGTGGATTTCTCGCATGCCAAGCCAGCATCTCCACCATTAGACCAAGAGCCAATAGGAGTAAATCCCCTTGGTCTGAAGGGTGAGATTCTGGGAAAACAAGTCTCAGGCAGAGCTGTACTCATTACGAGAGTGTGATTCCAAATCGTGTCCACTACATAAAGATATGAAACATAATACTTGTGGCAGCAGGTGAGGAGGTGTGCTGCCATCGACCAGAAATAGACTTTAAGTTTCTACTACAGAGGCTCGTGACACAGGGGTACATTTCAAAACCAAATCGCTTTTACAGCACATGTGTCACATGTGCTGAATACAACAGGTGTAGACCTTACAGTGAAATGCTTACTTAAAAGCCCTTAACCAACAATGCTTTAAGAACTTTTAAGAAAAAGTAAGTGTTAAGTAAAAAATAGATAAGTAAAAAATAGAAAATAAAAGTAACAAATAATTAAACAGCAGCAGTAAAATAACAATAGCGAGGCTATATACAAGGGGTACCGGTACAAGGTCAATCGGTTAGTTGAGGTAATTGAGGTAATATGTACATGTAGGTGGAGTTAAAGTGACTATGCATAGAGAATAAACACAGAGTTGCAACAGCGTAAAAGAGGGGTCTGGATAGCCCTTTGATTAGCTGTTCAGGAGTCTGATGGCCATGCGGTAGCAGAGAGAACAGTCTATGACTGGGGTGGCTGGAGTCTTTGACAATTTTTAGGGCCTTCCTCTGACACCGCCTGGTGTAGAGGTCCTGGATGGCAGGAAGCTTGGCGCTGTTGATGAACTGGGCCGTACGCATTACCCTCATAAGTTCCTTGCGGTCAGAGGCCAAGCAGTTGCCATACCAGGCAGTGATGCAACCAGTCAGGATACACTCGATAGTGCAGCTGTAGAACCTTTTGAGGATCTGAAGAACCAGGCCAAATCTTTTCCATCTCCTGAGGGGGAATAGGCTTTGTTGTGCCCTCTTCATGACTGTCTTAGTGTGTTTGGACCATGATAGTTTGTTGGTGATGTGGACATTAAGGAACTTGAAGCTCTCAACCTGCTCCACTACAGCCCCATCGATGAGAATGGGGGCGTGCTCAGTCCTCCTTTTCCTGTAGTCCATAATCGTCTCTTTTGTCTTGATCACGTTGAGTGAGAGGTTGTTGTCCAGGCTGACTACATGGTTTATGGCGCTGGTGAGGGTGTGGATGTTAAGTGTTTACCCCTCAGGGCGCCACAATACTGAAAACAACTTTAAACATATGAACTTCCTTATTTGTCCTAGTTATTTTGGAAGTTCTAATGAAGTATGTAGTGTGGTATTACTAATATAAGAGTAAATACACGAAGGGGAGGGAATGAGTGCGCACTTCTGGAGAAACGTAGACTATTTGAATACAGCCAAAACTTAGCCTCTTACTTATTAGTTGACCTCATTTTTGTTGGCTTTTTCGTCAGGAATTGATTGTGTCTGTCGGTTACAGCTCGAGTGGCCTTATACAACCTGATCCGGTCACAAATTGCCAAACTATTCCAGAACCAATCATTTTCATAGTCAACAGTAATATGCTTATTATAACAGTTGACTTACTGTATGTGTTAGTTACTGTAACTATGGTGTTCTTCAGAAATGTAGTGGTGATGTACTAGAGGTCAGCTGTATGTATGACCCCCCCCTAGTGGCCCTCAGGGAAATACACATCACAACCAACAGTAACATTAGATCAGTGGTCACCAACCTTTTCTGAGTCAAGATCACTTTCTGAGTCAAAATGCCTCCAGAGATCTACCACTCTGATTTTTTATTAACATGACTTAAAAAATGTAAGCCTATGCAACAATAACCAAATAAAAACAGTACTGTAGCAATGAGGTTTGTGCAGTAAGCTAGATGCCCAATACATTATCACCGCATACTGGCTTTGCTTGAATTTACCTTGTTGTTCGAGACATTTTTTTAAATTGTATTTCAAAATTTGAGATAGGCTATATGATCACACCGGTAATAGATGCATTGTTGTATTACTTGTGAGGCACAGCTGAGTGAGCATACATTTAAATAATTAGCTTTTTATTTTACTGGGCTGATGGTGCCTGCATCTGATGGTCAGTCTCTGCGGAGGGAAAGAGCAGCAGATTGAGAGTCCATCTCTCAACATCCCTCCGCTTTCCCTTTCCTCCACTGACACTGACCATAAAGGGACACCGTCTTCCAGCTGATGGCAAAACTCGAGTCGCACCACATTATTTCAGCCTCCTGCACAAATTCATGTTGTTACTCCTATGAACAGAGAAAGTGAAATATTCCTCGATATTAAAAAAGACCCAAGCCGCTAATAATAACAACAACGCAAGCCTATAGATACACTTTCCTACTCATTCATTACTGCTGCAGTGCTTGTTGTTGTGCTGAGTGGAAATATGAAGAACACGCATTTTACGGGTTATAAAAGTGTTGAATACTAAGTGCTGAGTAAGAACTTAAACATGAAGTCACTCATAAAAACAGCAGCTCTTTGCTGTATTCGTTGACAGTCTCTCTCTAGTTATGGTTTTAAACGTTTTGAAATCTCACAGTATCAATTTTGCCTTAGCTTCCTTTTATGTCTGCTACGTTACTGCAGACTCAGTCATCTGAGCAACCTGATTGGCCAGCGGTGTCATAGCGCACTTGATTTCCTCTCCAGGCCCACCGGTAAGACAGTTTGTACCTTCAGACACATGAAATGGCAACAGTTTGCCTACCCGGTGCACAGGGCAGCTGAATTGGCTGCACCTACCACTAACAAACAGTCAAAACATTATGAACACTTGCTCTTTCCATGACCAGGTCAATCCAGATGAAAGCTATGATCCCTCATTGATGTTACTTGTTAAATCCACTTCAATCAGTGTAGATGAAGGGGAGGAGACAGGTTAAAGAAGGACTTTTAAGCCTTGACACAATTGAGACATGGATTGTGTATGTGTGCCATTCAGTGTGTGAATGGGTAATGAAAAATATTAAGTCCCTTTGAACGTGGTATGGTAGTAGGTGCCAGGTGCACCGGCTTGTGTCAAGAACTGAGACGCTGCTGGGTTTTTCGTGCAGCACAGTTTCCCGTGTGTGTCACGAATTGTCCACCCCCCAAAGGACATTCAGCCAACTTGACACAACTGTGGGAAGTATTGAAGTCAACATGGGAAGCATCCCTGTGGAACGTTTCGACACCATGGGGGGTGGGGGTTGGTTTTTTCAATATCAGGAAAGTGTTGTTAATGTTTTGTACACTCAGTATATATGGCTTTCTGTTAGGGTGGCGCACAATTGGCCCAGCGTCGTCCGGGTTAGGGGAGGGTTTGGCCGTGGTAAGCCGTCATTGTAAAACAATTTGTTTTTAATTGAGTAGTTAAATAAAGGTAAAAAAACAACAACAAAAAAACAAGAAGAAGCGCTGCGATGTGTGTGGACCCGAGAAAGACCGGAAGACACAGTGCACAAGCATCAAGTGCAAGTGCAACACACACAGTAAAACTCTCTCCCTCATGTGATGTGTAGACTGGCCTTAATTGTGTTCAATGGGCCTCATTTAGCATTTCCATAAAATACGTATGTGAAATTTGTTCTTCCAATTTGTTCAGTTCATAATATCAAGAGAAACTATAGATCTACTGGCAAATCCTTTTTAGTCCTTCTCGTATTGTCGACTTGATTCATGATGATGACTGGTAGCTAAGATTTTGAAAGTATGATATTGACATGATCAGTCCAATCAAAGCTATTGCAGATATAACATGATTTGACGACATTTTATCTGTGGCCAATGACCTTGAGCCTTCTTGGATGGGCATTTCTAATGTAACTCGATGGCAGCACCCAAGGGGCTGGATTTTTTTAGCTCTACCCTTAGACTTCGCAGTGATGTACTGTCCCCATGAGTGACAGAACACTGAGCTAATCATGGCGCAACTAGAGAACATTACCAACACCTACGATCCATATTTTCCGCTGGCTGCCCCACCACCACAGAAAGCACTGAGCTAGGCTGAAACACCTGCATTTTGGAGATGCCTTACTCAAGAAAGCAAAAAAGAGACCATGTTTGTATGCAGCTTTATTAACCTCTACGGGATCGGTGTCCCCCCGCAGGACGGTTGAGCTAACGTGTGCTAATGTGATTAGCATGAGGTTGTAAGTAATAAGAACATTTCCCTGGATATAGACATGTCTTATATGGGTAGAAAGCATTATTGTTAATCTAACTGCACTGTCCAATTTACAGTAGCTATTACAGTGACAAAATACCATGCTATTGTTTGAGGAGAGAGCACAAACACAAAATACTTTTATCATGGCAACTGGTTTGATACATTCACCTCTGAAGTTAAATAATGTACTTACATTCAGTAATCTTGCTCTGATTTGTCATCCTGAGGGTCCCAGAGATAAAATGTAGCATAGTTTTGTTTGATAAAATCCATTTTTATATTCAAATGTAGGAGCTGGGTTCTACAGTTTGAACCCCTGCTGTGTCTGCCACCACCATCTAGATGTGTGAAGGTTCGTGTCTTTTCTGTAGGGAAGCTAATTATGCATCATTTATGACATTCCTGGGAGTGTGTAAACTTAAATGTTTTATTACCATATCATTTTTGTATGTTCTCTATAGTTATGTACTTGAAAATGTATCAATTGACCAATTGGGAACATTTGAGCAGACTTTATACATGTTGAACAGTAATACAATGGTTAATTGGATCAGTCTAAAACTTTGCACATACATTGCTGCCATCTCCATCTAGTGGCCAAAATCGAAATTGCGCCTAGACTCCTAATAGCCTTTATAATAGCCTTTCTCTTGCTTTCAAAGATGATGGAACAAACAAAAAATATTAGAAAACTCATGTTTATTCTTTGTATTATCTTTAACTAGATCTAATGTGTTATATTCTCCTACATTCATTTCACATTTCCACAGACTTCAAAGTGTTTCCTTTCAAATGGTATCAACAATATGCATATCCTTGCTTCAGGTCCTGAGCTACAGGCAGTTAGATTTGGGTATGTCATTTTAGGCGATTTTTTTTTTAAAGGTTCTGATCCATAAGACAAATTTAAGCAAGTCAGCCGTATCAGATATGTTTTTTAAATGGCAGAAAAGGAGTCTGAATGAACTGTTTCGCTGTCAGACAATGCACTGCTGAGTGGTAAGGAGTGGTAAGATGTTGGGACTCTGCTGTTGGGACAGCTTTATGTAGGCCCTAACAGTTTGTGGGCACCGTTTAACACCGTTATAGTGCAATTAATGTATTGTTTAGTGTTGTGTTGTGTAGTGGCTTTACTGGTATGCATACCCCACCAAGATGTACATGCTAAAATCGCCACTGAGTGTATGCGTGATAAATAGCCTACTCTCTCTCTCTCGCTCTCCCTCTCGCTCTCCCTCTCTGTCGCACACACACACACACGCGCGCGCCCTGACCCCATTGACCATTGTGTTCTATCACGGCATCGCAGCAGCCCGGTTAAACAGGAGACTGGTTACTTAGATACCCTACGGGAATAGTGCTAGCACGCCTTGGGCGTGCTGAAATGTGGCAAATCTCAGTTCAGACAATCAGGTGATATGATCCTTCTTCAGTGATATTGAACGTTATTGTCTAATTCACTGATAGTGATTATTACTGTTACTCTGTTATAGTCGAAATTTTGTTAATGTTGTTGATATCGTCCATCGTTTTGTATCTGGGAAAGTCGGGAAAGCCAAACAAGACCAACATTTGAAGAAGCGTAAGTTGTTTTTTCGTACAATTATTTGAATTTGTGGACATAGATCCGAACGAATTCGATACGAAATTGATACATCACAGTAGGCTATAGCCATTGATCAATAATATTCTGTCATTTTATATTTAACAATATAGATAGCCTATTGTAGCCTAAAAAGTCTGTCATTTTATGTTGTATTTTCTTTCTGTGATGTTTGTCAAAGCATCGAGCATGTACAGAGCTACAGTATACTGCATGGTGCTCATGGTTATAGTTGGTTCCCATACAGTAAATACAAGTGTTCTTGCAGGGCGTTTATGTCTGTTTACCTCATAGCAAATGCAATAAGCATCTCATCATCATCTTAATCACATCATCATTTCGGATCACCCTCCTCTTCCTCCTCCTCCTCACCCCTCCCATAACATCTCTAAAGTATAGCGTCTAAAAAACATCATTGTGTTGGTTCCTGATATAATAGGCCACAGAGTTCAGCCAGGCAGAGAATGACTGATTGGCCCAAATCATAGCCCTGCAATCCACACAGTCAGCCAGTCCAACAGTTAGCCAGCCAGCCAGCCAGCCAATTAGACAGTCAACCAGTCAGCCAGTCAAACAGTTAGCAAGTCAGGCTGCCAGTCAGCTAGTAAGTAAGCCAGCCAGTCAGCAAGTCAGTCAGTCAGAAACACAACCAAAACAAACAAATTTGTGGAGTCATAAGCTTGATGTAGTTATTGCATGCTACAGAATACAGGACCAAATACTCAACTTTTGACTCAATGTAATACACTACAAGTGAATTAGTCCAAATACTTATGACACCTTCAAATGGGGAGACTGTTACATAAAAGTGCTTTCATTTCTAAATGGTAAAACGGATAGACCTACTGTGTGTATAAAAATACCCTCAAATATAAGGTTACCTACTGTTACCTCAAGAGCAACATTTGAGCTCAAATTCAAAATGCTGGAGAACACCCAAATTAAAAGTTTTAGCTTCACTGTCCAAATAAATACATATAGGGGAGTGTATCTGAGATAAATAGTCTATTCTCTCTCTCTCTCTCTCTCTCTCTCTCTCTCTCTCTCTCTCTCTCTCTCTCTCTCTCTCTCTCTCTCTCTCTCTCTCTCTCTCTCTGTCCCTCTCTCTCTCTCTCTCTCTCTCTCTCTCTCTCTCTCTCTCTCTCTCTGTCTCTATCCCTCTCTCCCTCTCCCTCTCTGTCTCTATCCCTCTCTCTCTCTCTCTCTCTGTCTCTATCCCTCTCTCCCTCTCCCTCTCTGTCTCTATCCCTCTCTCTCTCTCTCTCTCTGTCTCTATCCCCCTCTCCCTCTCTGTCTCTATCCCTCTCTCTCTCTCATGCGCACACACGCCGTTACCCCATTGAACATTGTGGTTTATCTCGTTATATCTGCAGCCCCAGTTAAACCGGAGACTGGTTACTTAGATACCCGACCAGGATGCTGCTCGAGCGCCGTACGCGGCTGAAATGTAACAAATCTTAGTTCAGACAATCAGTTAATATGATCATTCTTCAGTGACATTGAAAGTTATTATCTAATTCACCAATAATTATTATTGTTGCTTCTTTGTTATAGCCTACATTTTTGTTAATGTGTTTGATCTCGTCAGCCTTTTTGCACCTGGGAAAGTCGGGATAGCCAAACAAGACCATAGTAAGAATTTAAAGAAGGGTGAGTTGTTTTTTCGTACAATTATTTCAACTGTGGACAAATTGGAAAGGAAATTGATACATCACAGTAGGCTATAGCCATTGATCAATAATATTCTGTCATTTTATATTTAACAATATAGATAGCCTAATGTAGCCTAAAAAGTCTGTCATTTTATGTGGTATTTTCTTTCTGTGATGTTTGTCAAAGCATCGAGCATGTACAGAGCTACAGTATACTGCATGGTGCTCATGGTTATAGTTGGTTCCCATACAGTAAATACAAGTGTTCTTGCAGGGCGTTTATGTCTGTTTACCTCATAGCAAATGCAATAAGCATCTCATCATCATCTTAATCACATCATCATTTCGAATCACCCTCCTCTTCCTCCTCCTCCTCACCCCTCCCATAACATCTCTAAAGTATAGCGTCTAAAAAACATCATTGTGTTGGTACCTGATATAATAGGCCACAGAGTTCAGCCAGGCAGAGAATGACTGATTGGCCCAAATCATAGCCCTGCAAGCCACACAGTCAGTCAGACAGTCAGTCAGTCAGATAGCCAGCCAGACAGTCAGTCAGACAGACAGACAGACAGTCAGACAGACAGACAGACAGACAGACAGACAGACAGACAGACAGACAGACAGACAGACAGACAGACAGACAGACAGACAGACAGACAGACAGACAGACAGTCATTCAGCCAGCCACTCACTCACTCACTCACTCACTCACTCACTCACTCACTCACTCACTCACTCACTCACTCACTCACTCACTCACTCACTCACTCACTCACTCACTCACTGGGAGAATCTCAATTGCATACTTCTCGCATGGTCTTTCCTCTCTCCTCACCTCCTTCTCAAAACCCATTGGAGGAGAAGGTCAGAGGGGTGGAACTTCTGACTTTCTCATCCAATGGGTTTTGAGAAGGATGCGAGGCGAGAGGAGAGAGGATGTGAGGAAAATACTATTGAGATTCTCCAACTCATATAGGGTGCTTTTCCACCGAGACTTACCCACACACCAGTGGGCCGCCAGTGTTTTACGTTAATGTAAGCTCTACGCCCAAGCCAAAAGACTGCTGAACAATTAATCAAATGGCCATCAGACTATTTACATTGACAACCCTCTCCCCTTCATTTGTTTTGTACACTGCTGCTACTTGCTGTTTATTATCTATGAATAGTCACTTCAACCCTACCTACATGTACAAATTACCTCGACTAACCTGTAGCCCCGCACATTGACTCGGTACCGGGACCCCCTGTATATAGCCTCGTTATTGTTATTTTATTGTGTTACTTTTTATTCTTTTTTACTTTAGTTTATTTGGTAAATATTTTCTTAACTCTTTCTTGAACTGCACTGTTGGCTAAGGGCTTGTCAGTAAGCATTTCACAGTAAGGTCTACACATGTTGTATTCGGCGCATGAGACAAATAAAGTTTGATTTGATTTAGTGTAATTGTGTTTCCATCAGGACACTAAGGACTTGTGGCGAGCAGATTCAACAATGTCTGCACCAATCAAGACTGTTTCTTTGTGACATGGTGTTAAAGCCCACAGTCAGCCGTTGTTTAAAAAAAATATATATATTTAACTTTTATTTAACTAGGCAAGTCAGTTGAGAACAAATTCTTAATTACAATGACGGCCTACACTGGCCAAACCCGGACGACCCTGGGCCAATTGTGCATCACCCTATGGGACTCCCAATCATGTTACGTAAATGAAGCTGAAAAGTACCCAGGGCCTGGCCTTGGCTCCAAGTTAGAGCAGGTCAGCCGGAGCCATGGCCCAGTGAGACACGGGTGCCGGCCTGTGTAGATGGAAACAGAAAAGTCTATTTGGTGAAACACCAGGATATATCCTCAATGGAAACTTGGCATCAGTCAGTCAGCCAGCCAGCCAGTCAGCCAGCCAGCCAGCCAGTCAGTCAGCCAGCTAGCCAGTCAGCCAGCCAGCCACTCACTCACTCACTCACTCCTCACTCACTCACTCACTCACTCAATCCTCTCCCAATCAGGCAGTCAGCCAACCAGGCAGTCAGTCAGTGTCCCTCCTCTTCCCATTCATCTACATTAGTACACATCTGTTCCTATACAGACTGAGTGCTCAGAGAGAGAGACAACAGTGAGATGTGGTAATACACACGCCGCCACCACTCTCCTTCACTGCAATTAGCAGTTCTGTTCTCTCTCTCTCCATCATTTTTTCTGTCGCTCTCTCTCTCTTTTACCTCCCACCCCTCCTCTATATATTTTCTCTCTCTAGCTCCCTCTTGTTCTTTCTCTCTCTTTCTTTCTTTCTTTCTTTCTTTCTTTCTTTCTTTCTTTCTTTCTTTCTTTCTTTCTTTCTTTCTTTCTTTCTCTCTCTTTCTCTCAATCTCTCCCTCCTTTCTCCCTGTCTTCCCTCCTTTCTCCCTGCACTCTCTCTTTCTCCCTCCTTCTTTCTCCCCCCTTTTTCCCCGTTGCTCTATCTCTCCCCTCTCTCACCCCCCTTCCTCCGTTTAGGTTTTTTATTCTATCCATCCAGGCCGATCAACCACTTAGCGGCACTCATTTCCATCTGCTGCTCGATTGGGCAATCTGGCCCCCATTCAAATGTGTTTATGTCTCCCTTTGTTCTGCGTCAACTGAGGTCTTCTGTCATGTGACGTAGGGAGATGTCATGTTAAGTGCAGTTATGTTGGCTACCTGGGAATTCAAATAACAGTGTTGTAACAGCCTATCTTGTTAATTGACAGACTTACAGTATATTCAGAAAGTATTCAGACCCCTTGACCTCTTCCACATTTTGTTACGTTACAGCCTTATTCTAAAATGGATTATAGATTTTTTTCCCACTCATCAATCTACACACAACAGCCCATAATGACAAAGCGAAAACAGGTTTTTAGGCATTTTCACAAGTATATTAAAAATAAAAAACAGAAATACCTTATTTACATAAGTATTCAGACACTTTTTTTTAGACTCGAAATTGAGCTCAGCTGCATCCTGTTTCCATTGATCATCCTTGAGATGTTTCTACAACTTGATTGGAGTCCACCTGTGGTAAATTCAATTGATTGGATATGATTTGGAAAGGCATATACCTGTCTATATAAGGTCCCACAGTTGACAGTGCATGTCAGAGCAAAAACCAAGCGATGAGGTCGAAGGAATTGTCCGTAGAGCTCCGAGACAGGATTGTGTCGCGACACAGATCTGGGGAAGGGTACCAAAACATTTATGCAGCATTGAAGGCCCCCAAGAACATTCTTAAATGAAGAAGTTTGGAATCACCAAGACTCTTCCTAGATCTGGCTGCCCGGAGGCACTGTATTTATTCAGGTAGGGTCCTGTTTGGAATCCCATTGGTCCATTTCGGGGTCCAACAGGTCCAACTTTTTGGGCCCATGAAGACCTGTACTTTTGTCAAGTGTGTTCCCTCTCTGGCCTCTAGGTCACCAGGCTGCTCGTTATGGCGCACACCTGTCACCATCGTTACGCGCACTTGTGCGTCATGAGACTCACCTGGACTCCATCACTTCCCTGATTACCTTCCCTATATATGTCACTCCCTTTGGTTCCTTCTCCAGGCTTATTGTTTCTGTTTGTTTCCTGTCTGTGTGTTGTTTGTGTTTCTTGTTTTGTTCATTTGTTTATTAAATTATGCACTCCCTGAAATTGCTTCCTGACTCCCAGCACACTCGTTACAACTTTCTAAACTGTTAAATGGAAGAAGTTTGGAACGACCAAGAATCTTCCTAGAGCTGGCCGCCTCGTCAAACTGAGCGATCGGGGGAGAAGGGCCTTGGTCAGGGAGGGGACCAAGAACCCGATGGTCACTCTGACAGAGCTCCAGAGTTCCTCTGTGGAGATGGGGGAACCTTCCAGAAGGACAACCATCTCTGCAGAACTCCACCAATCAGGCCTTTATTGTAGAGTGGCCAGACGGAAGCCACTCCTCAGTAAAAGGCACGACAGCCCGCTTGGAGTTTGCCAAAAGACACCTAAAGGACTCTCAGACCGTGAGAAACCAGATTCTCTGGTCTGATGAAACCAATATTGAACTCTCTGGCCTGAATGCCAAGCATCACTTATGGAGGAAACCTGACACCATCCCTACGGTGAAGCATGGTGGTGGCAGCATTATGCTGTTGGGATGATTTCAGTGGCAGGGACTGGGAGACTAGCCAGGATCGAGGGAAAGACGAACAGAGCAAGTACAGAGAGATCCTTGATGAAAACCTGCTCCAGAGCACTCAGGACCTCAGACTGGGATGAAGGTTCATCTTCCAACAGGACAACAACCCCAAAGCACACAGCCAAGACAATGTAGGTGTGACTTCGGGACAGGTCTCTGAATGTCCTTGAGTGGCCCAGCCAGAGCCCAGACTTGAACCCGATCGAACATCTCTGGATAGACCTGAAAATAGCTGTGCAGCGAGCTTGAGAGGATCTGCAGAGAAGAATGGGAGAAACTCCCCAAAAACAGGTGTGCAAAGCTTGTAGCGTCATACCCAAGAAGACTCGAGGCTGTAATCACTGTGAAAGGTGCTTCAACAAAGTACTGAGTAAAGGGTCTGAATAAAAACAACAACTGTTTTTGCTTTTGTCATTATGGGGTATTGTGTGGAGACTGATAAGGTGAAAAAACGATTAAATCCAGAATAAGGCTGTAACGTAACAAAATGGAAGGTCTGAACACTTTCCGAATGCACTGTAAGTCTTGAACACTTGATAGTTCGTACATGTTTGGTACCTCATTTAATCAGTAAAGGCAAAGGAAGTAAAATGGTTTATGTTTCCTTTCACACACACACACGCACACACACGCACGCAGGCACTCACGCAAACAACTCACCTACACACACACACACACACATACACAGCCTTGATTGCCTAATGCCCTTTCAGTCCGATGGATCGTCGTTCTATACCCAGGGCCAATTTATTGGCCACTAGGGAGTGATACTGTGACTGTCTAAATCCTCTGTGCGTGTATGTGTCCAAATACTCTAGTCCCAATCCCTCTATCACCCAGTCAGGCAGGCACAGCCCCTCAACCTCTCAAATTACAGGGCTAAAGCTTTGTTTCAATGAAATGGTCAGGTGTGGCATAGACACATGTAAAGTCATAGCACGTCGGGAGACACATTCCATCAATATTCTCCGGGAGAATTGTAATAACAGGAGAATCGTAACAACAGGAGAATTGTAATAACAGGAGAATCGTAATAACAGGAGAATCATAATAACAGGAGAATCGTAACAACAGGAGAATCATAATAACTGGAGAATCATAATAACAGATGAATCACAATAACAGGAGAATCATAATAACAGATTAATCATAATAACAGATGAATCATAATAACAGATGAATCATAATTGCAGGTGAATCATAATAACAGGAGAATCATAATAACAGATTAATCATAATAACAGATGAATCATAATAACAGATGAATCATAATTGCAGGTGAATCATAATAACAGGAGAATCATAATAACAGATTAATCATAATAACAGATGAATCATAATAACAGATGAATCATAATAACAGGTGAATCATAATAACAGGAGAATCGTAATAACAGGAGAATCGTAACAACAGGAGAATCGTAATAACAGGAGAATCGTAACAACAGGAGAATCGTAATAACAGGAGAATCGTAATAACAGGAGAATCATAATAACAGGAGAATCATAATAACAGGAGAATCGTAATAACAGGAGAATCATAATAACAGGAGAATCGTAATTACAGGAGAATCATAATAACTGGAGAATCGTAATAACAGGAGAATCATAATAACAGGAGAATCATAATAACAGGAGAATCATAATAACTGGAGAATCATAATAACTGGAGAATCATAATAACAGATGAATCACAATAACAGGAGAATCATAATAACAGATTAATCATAATAACAGATGAATCATAATAACAGATGAATCATAATAGCAGGTGAATCATAATAACAGGAGAATCATAATAACAGGAGAATCATAATAACAGGAGAATCGTAATAACGGTGAATGATATTAACAGGCTTCTAACAAATCAAATCAAATTTTATTGTCACATGCGCCGAATACAACAGGTGTAGACCTTACAGTGAAATGCTTACGTACAAGCCCTTAATCAACAATGCAGTTAGAGAAATAGAGTTAAGATGCTGTCGTATAAGAGATGTTGGTCCTGCATCATAAATCAACCATAACAAGACCCATCAGATTAACTCTGGACCAATCAATGGTCACACACACACAAGCATGGGCGCTCGAACAGGCGCGCACACACACACAACACACACACACACCGTCAATCCCATCCCCAAGGACCATACGGCGTTATTCAAATGAACTATTAGACATGGAGGTAGAGGGTTTGCTAAACTAGGAAGCTAAGACCACAGGATATCGGGATGAGTTTGACAACCAATAAAGTAGAAAGATGTCTGTACCAATCCCAAATTTCCCCTTTAAGCCAATTCAGGGATCAGTCAGGGATCAGTCAAGGATCAGTCAGGGATCAGTCAGGGATCAGTCAAGGATCAGTCAGGGATCAGTCAGGGATCAGTCAGGGATCAGTCAGGGATGAGTCAGGGATGAGTCAGGGATCAGTCAGGGATCAGTCAGGGATGAGTCAGGGATGAGTCAGGGATCAGGGTAAACTGTTGTTCTATGGTTTGATCTGATCTGTTTATGGAATTAAATGTCCATGTCGGTTTTGATCAGGCAAACCTTGAATCAGGGCTTTGTGAGGCCTTTGTTCTTATTCAATTCTGCTGCTTTGTAGAAAGAATAAATATTTTATTCAAATAAGTGTATCTCGTCCTGCAATTCCAAACCTGCATTAGAGGAAACAGTCAAATCGGATTCAGTTTGCCCACTTAGGGATGTTTGTGTGTGTGTGTGTGTGTGTGTGTGTGTGTGTGTGTGTGTGTGTGTGTGTGTGTGTGTGTGTGTGTGTGTGTGTGTGTGTGTGTGTGTGTGTGTGTGTGTGTGTGTGTGTGTGTGTGTGTGTGTGTGTGTGTGTGTGTGTGTGTTTTAAACAAATCTACTTTGAAACATACACTTCACACACATGGTTATGGGCTTAACACAAATAAGACATCTTTACCATATCAGATATAGAGTTGAAATGGATTCAATTTTGAGTTTGCATCCCAATATTACACTTTATATACATCACAGAAGACTGAAATATAACAAAACCATTTGACATAGAAACACGGTATTGTCGGCGGGTTTTTTAAAAGAATGTTTATTATTTATAAAATTAAGAAAAATATGAATAATATTCCACCCATGAGGCCACTTGGTCGTTTGACTGCAGTAAACAGTGTGTGTATATCAGTAACCCTGTCTATAGAAGTCTGACCCTCTCTCTCTCGTTCTGTCTCTCGTTCTCTCTCTCGTTCTCTCTCCAAGCTGCATTAGTCTCCTCTCTACAACACTAGTACAGATGCCCTTATTCCAGCCTTCCACCTACCTCAACCAAACAGCTGGATAGAATGGGAATCGCAGAATGACAGTGGTCTTGCTTCACAAATGGCACCCTATTGCCTATAGTGCACTACTTTCGACCAGGGCCCATAGGGATCCAGTTAAAAGTAGTGCACTATATAGTGAATAGGGTGCCGTTTGGGATTCTTCCAGCTATTGCAATGCCATACCATGACAAGATGCCCATCCATTAATCTTATCCCTCCCCCTCCAATTTGTTCCAAATGGGTAATGTGGCACCTTAGTGTCGTGACCCGTGTTGCCATGGTAACGTAGTTCCAGGAACATGGCTCTGTAGAGAGAGATTGGCCTCTGTTTTTAATGTGGCTGGTAGAGATTAGACTACTACCTATTGTGCCAGTTGTACAGTGGACCCCCCTAAAAAAACAGATAGGCTGAAGGTGGAGGAGTATGGGGGTGTGTGACTGTGTGTGTGTGTGTGTGTGTGTGTGTGTGTGTGTGTGTGTGTGTGTGTGTGTGTGTGTGTGTGTGTGTGTGTGTGTGTGTGTGTGTGTGTGTGTGTGAGTGTGTGTATGTGTATGTGCATGCGTGGATGTAGGTGAAAACACGCTTTGGTGATGACATTTCACTTCCTTATGTTATAAAGTACATTTTACCAAGACAAATATGATTTTTCATGTTCTGAATCGTCCAGCGGGGTCTTTCTCTACCCTACCATTAACATTATATTCTAATATTCACATGTCGTAACCTAATACATCCCATAATAAGCATTGAGCTCTGTCGACAGAGCAGTGAAGCTTTATCGCTGAAAGTTTTGAGGACTGGACATTTTGTGGTCATGTCTTCCAAGTTGTTTCCCCGGGTCGTAAATAGCTAAATTACCAGGAGCTGAAATAACTGTAAAAGGCTTTGACAATAAAAAGCTTGGTACGCTCAGTGCTCCGTTGACATTCCACAGAGATATGCTTGTTTTTGTGAGAAATCTTCGAATTACTAAAATATGAAAATACTAGATGTCATGTCTCAAAATAGATATCTATCTTACCTCTGTATTGTTTTATGACCTCTTGATTCAAGAAGAAAGTTGATGAGTTCAACGGTGAGCCTGTCAGTTAGCCTTAATTCTCTCACAGCATCCAGCCTAGCTGACACCACGCTATTCTCCTGATTTATGACTTTCTTTTCTCATGCCGCCATTGATTTATTCAGCCTCCTACAATCAAAAACACCAATAACTTTGAAACAGATTATGATAGAGAAATTAGGTTTGTACCATTGGTCTTCTCATAGGATTATCTACACAATTAACAACAGATGAGTTTTTGATTGGACACTCTAGTTATTCCCCTTGTATCTTTCTCTATGGTGGGTGGAGTGATGTCACTTCCTTTATCTCTAAGAGCCTTTCTCTGTGGAGGGTGGAGTGATGTCACGTCCTCTGTCTCTAAGAGCCTCTCTCTGTGGAGGGTGGAGTGATGTCACGTCCTCTGTCTCTAAGAGCTTCTCTCTGTGGAGGGTGGAGTGATGTCACGTCCTCTATCTCTAAGAGCTTCTCTCTATGGTCTAATAGATCTGAGTTCTGTGCTGTATGAGTGGTATAGACTGTAAGGTGCAGTAGAGTGGTGTTGTGCATTAGTGTCAATTTTCTTTCTTTCTGTTTTTCTTTAGAGTGCTGTTGAGCATTAGAGTCAATTTTTCTTTCTTTTTCTCTCTCTCTAGCTCCTGTGTGGCGCAGTGGTCTAAGACACTGCATTTTAGTGCAAGAAGCATCACTGTGGTACCTGGTTCAAATCCAGGCTAAATCACATCCGCCTTGATTGGGAGTCCAATAGGGTGGTGCACAATTGGCCCAGTGTTGTCTGGGTTAGGCAGCCATTGTAAATAAGAATTTGACTTGCCTAGTTAAATAAAGGAAAAAAATAATATATCAGCTTTTATTTCATTATTCTTATTTACAACCTCCTTTCTTTCATTCTTTCATTCTCTAGTGAACATCTTCACCAATTACATCTTTTACATCAACTGGTATACATTTTTGGCCTGAAATGGAAACAACATGATTTACAATAGTTTTTTTACCCATCAGCGTGTGTTTGAATGGTTTCTGTATTGGAGCAGCATATAGGAAGTGTGACGTGTCTGTTGTGTGACAGTTTATGGGACGACCTCTGGGAAAGTCTTCTTCCACCACACCCATGTATGTTTAAGGCAAACATCTGGGAGGTCAAAACCTCAAACTGGACCAATCCACATCTGAGCTGGCCATCATGTCTCCATCTCTCATGTCATATCAACATCTCTCTCTCTCTCTCTCTCTCTCTCCATATCTCTCTCTCTCTCTCTCTCTCCATCTCTCTCTCTCTCTCTCTCTCTCTCTCTCTCTCTCTCTCTCTCTCTCCATATCTCTCTCTCTCCCTCTCTCTCTCTCTCTCTCTCTCCATATCTCTCTCTCTATCCCTACCCCTCTCTCTCTCTCTCTCTCTCTCTCTCTCTCTCTCTCTCTCTTCACATCTCTTTCTCTCTCTCTCCATATCTTTCTCTCATCTCTCTCTCTTTCTTTTTCTTTCTCTCTCTCTCCATATCTCTCTCTTTCTCTCTCTCTTTCCCTCCATATCTCCCTCCCCCTCATTCTATCACTCCTCATCTCTCTCTCCATCTCCATTTTTCCTCCATCCCCCCATCCCTACCCTTCCTCACTCCCTTGTTCCCTTGTTCAGCAGTTAATCACCAACAGTGTTGTAGAAGTCATGCCCTGTTCTCGACATGAGCGTCTGGGTTGCGTCCGCTAATAGAGAGCCAATTACCTACCATTACTGCAGTACGGGAGTGTGTGTGTGTGTGTGTGTGTGTGTGTGTGTGTGTGTGTGTGTGTGTGTGTGTGTGTGTGTGTGTGTGTGTGTGGGGCAGTGCGTGCATCCATAGAGTGCCCACTTTATTACTGCAGTACGGGAGTGTGTGTGTGTGTGAACGTGCGTGTGTGCGTACAGCGTCCACTTTATTAAGGAGCGATGATGGTGACTACAAAAACAACAAGTTGTGAACAGATTAGCCCGGCGCCCACGCCTGTCCAGGTCCTGTATATGTTGTTGTTGTGTTCTGGGTCTTTCTCCATTAACCTCGGCTGATGTTGCTGCTGGGGTCTGTAGTTCATGTAGTTCACAGTTAGAATGGGTAACATGTTACTGTGGTTGTCCTATGGACTAAGCATTCATAAAGCCTTTATGACACAACACGTTATAACATTTGTCAGAAGGACACCTAAAGTAGGGCCATATAAAATCAGCGATGCGGAGAACGCGGACGGAATCGCGGAATCCAGAAATTAAAACGGAATTCAACAATATAAAAAAAGGTATTCAACTAAATGTACTGAACTTAGTAGGGAATCAGCTAGATGTATTGAACTTAGTAGGGAATCAACTAAATTTACTGAACTTAGTAGGGAATCAACTAGATGTATTGAACTTAGTAGGGAATCAGCTAAATGTATTGAACTTAGTAGGGAATCAACTTAATGTATTGAACATAGTAGGGAATCAACTTCATGTATTGAACTTAGTAGGGAATCAACTTAATGTATTGAACTTAGTAGGGAATCAACTAGATGTATTGAACTTAGTTGGGAATCAGCTTAATGTATTGAACTTAGTAGGGAGTCAACTAGATGTATTGAACTTAGTAGGGAATCAACTTAATGTATTGAACTTAGTAGGGAATCAACTTAGATGTATTGAACTTAGTAGGGAATCAACTAGATGTATTGAACTTAGTAGGGAATCAAGTAAATGTATTGAACTTAGTAGGGAATCAACTAGATGTATTGAACTTAGTAGGGAATCAACTAAATGTATTGAACTTAGTTGGGAATCAACTTAATGTATTGAACTTAGTAGGGAGTCAACTAGATGTATTGAACTTAGTAGGGAATCAACTTAATGTATTGAACTTAGTAGGGAATCAACTAGATGTATTGAACTTAGTAGGGAATCAACTAAATGTATTGAACTTAGTAGGGAATCAACTTAATGTATTGAACATAGTAGGGAATCAACTAGATGTATTGAACTTAGTAGGGAATCAACTAAATGTATTGAACTTAGTAGGGAATCAACTTAATGTATTGAACTTAGTAGGGAATCAACTAAATGTATTGAACTTAGTAGGGAATCAACTAGATGTATTGAACTTAGTAGGGAATCAACTAGATGTATTGAACTTAGTAGGGAATCAACTTAATGTATTGAACTTAGTAGGGAATCAACTAGATGTATTGCACTTAGTAGGGAATCAACTTAATGTATTGCACTTAGTAGGGAATCAACTAGATGTATTGAACTTAGTAGGGAATCAACTAAATGTACTGAAACTGTATTAAGCGTATTATAAGCCATGAACAGAATGCATCAGTGATTCTTATTTCCTGCAACTTTCTGAAGAGGCAACAACAATGCCCTGTCTGTGTGTGTGCGGTGCGTGTCTACCGTTTTGTGTAGCCGTTAGCGATGATGCTAGTGAAAAGTCTTCTGGTAGATGGAAAGGCCTTTCCAAAAATGTTCTCAATTAAATGTTGACTACAAAGTAGCCTATGCTTACCTGGCAGAGCTATATCAGGATTATTTGCATCAATCCAGTGGGTATTTGTTTCACATATGTGCTACAAAAACACAGTTTAACAGCCCCTTGCTGGTGCCCCACTGGAATTAAAGGGTAACTGCACCACAAAAATGACAAAAATCAACAAAAATCAAGACCTGAAAAGTGGTTTCCTGATGTGGTTTAAGCATTGTTGTGGACTTTTCTATATTTAAAAAAGTGTGACTTTGAGAGGGAAAACCTGGAAAACTGGAGAAAAATGGACACCTAGAAAAACTGAGAATAAAAATATTAGTTGGTTATTTTCTTTGATTGTTTCTCATGTCCTGTAGTGTCTTGGATGCTTTAACAGAATAGCATTGTTGTTTTGAGAGTGCATAAAGATTTCAGTATTTTGTTCTCTCACACACTGACTTCTCTTGCTGTCTCCCAGACAGGTCCAGTTGCTACGCACTGAAGTCAACCTCAACCCACTCACCCATACACCACAACCAACAACATATCATCACCTCTGACCTCAATTGAGCTTGTCCAAGTGCCCACAGCTATCTACCTCCCCACAGCCACCCCCTCAATGCCTGAGCCCAACACCTCCACCTTCCCCCTCTCCCCTCTCCTCCTCCTCACCCCCGACAAAAGTGACGACCCTTTCTTCAATGGATCCTACCACAACTGGACCAACCCTGGCGGCGGAGGCGTGGGGGGTTTCCAACTCACTATAGCAGGGGTCCTTATCCCTCTCATCTATGTAGCAGTCTGTGTGATCGGCCTGGTGGGCAACACATTGGTCATCTACATTGTTTTACACTATGTGAGGACTGAGTCGGTCACTAACATCTATATACTCAACCTGGCCATCGCTGATGAGCTATTCATGCTAGGTCAGTGTTTTTTTCTAAGTGGTTTTATTGTTTTTTTCAAAGTGTTGTTTTTTCCAACTCTGTTATTAGCCTTGTTAAACCAGCCTTATTTTGCAAGCTCACATTCTGTTTCACTTGAAATTACACTAAATATGACCGCAGCGGTCAGTCTGCTTTTTGATTATTTTACTGTATTTCTTTCATTTGATTATTTTACTGTATTTCTTTCATTTGATTATGTTACAGTATTTCTTTCATTTGATAATTGTACTGTAAAGTGTGTTGCAGTTTTAAATGCACTTCAAATGCAATGTAACTGTGCGGTTTGAATCATTTTTAATTCAAATCAAATCAAACTTTATTTGCCACATGCGCTGAATACAAGTGTAGACTTTACCGTGAAATGCTTTACTTACAAGCCCTTAACCAACAGTGCAGTTCAAGAAGAAGAAAATATTTACCAAGTAGACTAAAATAAAAAGTAATAATAAAAAGTAACACAATAAGAATAACAATAACGAGGCTATAAACAGGGGGCACCGGTACACAGTCAGTGTGCAGGGGTACAGGCTAGTTGAGGTAATCTGTACATGTAGGTGGAGGCGAAGTGACTAATTGCACTGTCAATATAGTTAGATTTGATTTGACTTCCCCTAGGTCTCCCCTTCTTGGCGGTCCAGAACGCTCTGCTCTCCTGGCCATTTGGTTCTCTCATGTGCCGTGTGGTCATGACTGTGGACGCCATCAACCAGTTCACCGCCATCTTCTGTCTCACAGTCATGTCCATCGACCGCTACCTCGCAGTGGTCCATCCCATACGGTCGTCGTGGTGGAGGCGACCGCACGTGGCCAAGGCGGTGAACGCGACGGTGTGGGCAGTGTCGTTTGTGGTGGTGCTGCCCGTGGTGGTGTTCGCGGACGTACTGGAGGATGATGGGAACTGTAGTATAGTGTGGCCTGAGCCAGCCGAGGTCTGGAAGGCATCGTTCATCGTGTACACGTGCACGGTCGGGTTCTTCGGACCGCTACTCGTCATCTGTCTCTGCTACCTGCTCATTGTGATCAAGGTCAGAATGTAGGACTACTTCCGCACTTAAGGGAAAAAATTGCTATTTTACACTAATTGGGAGGTCTGTCTGTTATACTTAGACTGAACCAGTATGTTGATTGGGAGGAAACATCATTGTTGATTGGTAACATAGACCCAGGTGTTGCTACACCTCCGTTGTAACATGAAATAAATGTGTTCTGATGTCTTTGTCTCATATTACCACTGATATATTTATACTTCCCTTAAATCAGACAGACATTGTGAGGGGCATTTGTTTTGAGGGGCGGGACCGCTTTGCCCTCTTCCAGGGAACCCTTCCTTGTGCGGTTCTCTACTCCGGCCCTGACCTGTAACCTCTGACCTGTTACATCTGACCTGTAACATCTACCTGTAACATCTGACCTGTTACATCTGACAACAAACAGAAATGTATCAACATCTTTAATGTTTGGGTCAGGAGCTGGAGGGGAGGAAACACTGGAAGTGGGTCTCTGTCAGTGGAGGCTGCTGAGGGGAGGACACACTGGGAGTGGGTCTCTGTCAGTGGAGGCTGCTGAGGGGAGGACACACTGGGAGTGGGTCTCTGTCAGTGGAGGCTGCTGAGGGGAGGACACACTGGGAGTGGGTCTCTGTCAGTGGAGGCTGCTGAAGGGAGGACGGTTCATAATAATGCTTAGAATGGAGTCCATGTCTTTGATGTGTTTGATACCATTCCATTGACTCCATTCCAGTCATTATTATGAGCCGTCCTCCCCTCAGCAGCCTCCACTGTTTTCTGGGGAGGGAGTGGAGCGGCCTGGGAGTGGATCTCTGGGGAGGGGGTGGAGCAGCCTGGGAGTGGATCTCTGGGGAGAGGGTGGAGCGGCCTGGGAGTGGATCTCTGGGGAGGGGGTGGAGCAGCCTGGGAGTGGGTCTCTGGGGAGAGGGTGGAGCGGCCTGGGAGTGGGTCTCTGGGGAGGAGGTGGAGCAGCCTGGGAGTGGGTCTCTGGGGAGGGGGTGGAGCAGCCTGGGAGTGGGTCTCTGGGGAGGGGGTGGAGCAGCCTGGGAGTGGATCTCTGGGGAGGGGGTGGAGCAGCCTGGGAGTGGATCTCTGGGGAGGGGGTGGAGCGGCCTGGGAGTGGATCTCTGGGGAGGGGGTGGAGCGGCCTGGCAGTGGGTCTCTGGGGAGGGGGTGGAGCAGCCTGGGAGTGGGTCTCTGGGGAGGGGGTGGAGCAGCCTGGGAGTGGGTCTCTGGGGAGGGGGTGGAGCGGCCTGGGAGTGGATCTCTGGGGAGAGGGTGGAGCGGCCTGGGAGTGGATCTCTGGGGAGGGGGTGGAGCGGCCTGGGAGTGGGTCTCTGGGGAGGGGGTGGAGCAGCCTGGGAGTGGATCTCTGGGGAGGGGGTAGTGTACTACCCTACAGAGGCCTACCCTACAGTAGACTACCCTACAGGGGTCTACCCTACTTCAGCCTACCTTACAGTAGCCTACCCTACAGTGGCCTACCCTACAGTATCCTACTCTACAGTAGCCTACCCTACAGTGTTCTACCCTACAGTGGCCTACCCGACAGTGTCCTACTCTACAGTAGCCTACCCTACAAAGTTCTACCCTACAGTAGCCAACCCTACAGTAGTCTACACTACAATTCCTACCCTACAGTAATCTACCCTACAGGGTCCTACCCTACAGTGTCCTAACCTACAGGAACCTACCCTACAGTGTTCTACCCTACAGTAGCTTACCCTATAGTAGCCCACCCTACATTAACCTACCCTACATTTTTTATATTGCTGAGTTAACCATTATATTATATTTAATTGGTAAGTGTGTTGAGATATTTTAACTGCCAATAAAGTTGAATTGTTTTGTTTTGATTCGAAGGTGCGCAACGCGGGGAAACGGGCCCGGCCCACCTCCTCCCGACGCAGGAAGTCCGAACGCAAGATCACCCGCATGGTGGTAGTCGTTGTAGCAGTGTTCGTGTTGTGCTGGCTCCCATTCTACGTCCTCAACATCGTTAACCTGCTAATCCTGTTACCGGGTGAATTCCGGGGGCTGTACTACTTTGTGGTGGTCCTATCGTACACTAATAGCTGCGCTAACCCAATAATTTATGGATTCCTGTCCGATAATTTTAAGAGAGGGTTCCGGAAGGCTCTTTGTCGTTCTTCAAGGAGGGTGGAGAACCACGAGAGGGAGGGAGCCACCGAGCTGCAGCGCCCTGCAGAGCTCTGGAGGGGAATTGCACCCGAGCCACGAGATGGCCTGGGGGTCACCAAGTCTCATGAAGGAGGGGAGGAAGAAGAGGAGGAAGAGGAGGACGGGATAGAGATGGAGAGAAGAGAAGACACCACTCAGATGAGAGAGAACTGCAGGATTGCACAGAACGGGAACGGAGGACAAGTTGAGAGCTCCAGGATCTTGTTCACAACGGGGGGAAAGGTGGAGACGGTACCCCTGGGGCAGAGGGCTAAAGCTGGGGAGGTGGCTGGGAAAGGCCTAGGCTTAGAATTGGGGCCTACTATCGCTGTCTCCACTCTTGCCAATGGATCAAAGAGTGAAAGTAACAGGTCACTTCCAGAGGAGACAGTGGAGAAGAGCACCAAGCTAGAGATCAGCTACCTGTAACTCATAAATAAGATTTTTCCCAATGTCCATACTAGTATACCACTGATACGGACAAGTCTTGCTGAGACTGAGGCTGTCCTATTATGGACACTGTACAGTGTATAGAATAAGCGTGAAGCTGCCCCTAGAGACGCTGATCTTGGGTCAGTTTTGCATTTTCCCCACTCGTGGTTAAGGATTGGGGGAGGGGAAGCTGATCCTAGATCTGTACCTAGGGGAAACTTTACCCAGGAGCTAGATTGCATGTCCGGTACAGTGACTCATTCTAAGTAGTGAGCTACTGTGTCGATTGGAACAGAGACATATGGATTGTAGCGACATTAACCCAACACCTAGCAACCTTGTTAAGAGGTTTGGAGCTCTTGGGGTAACAATTAAGGTGTTGGCTTGACGGTCACTGGACCTGGGTTCAAACCCCAGTTGGGCTAACCCCCTAGTTCGCTAATGTATCATTTAAATTGACACTTTTGAGTATCAACTTACAATGATACCGACTGCCTTGCCTCAAATTCCAAGCTCTTTGCCAAAAAATGTCTGATCAGTTATTTTATTGGGTTGAGAATTTGCAAATCTTTACGGGACACATTTCACTATTACGCTTAGTGTGCAATGTAAATATGTACAGAAATGTTTGAGAATCATAATACAGTTTTGAATAGGCTAATCAGAGCTGCACACAAGGAGAAAAACACATACTATATTGTCAGTATTTAAATGATGTATCTGTGTTACAGTTTCTTAATGCAGTATTTTTCAACAGTAGCCTTCAGACAAAGTATAAGTCTCATGATACCACTAAAATCACAGGGAACGAACTGTTCCCTTTCATCCAAGAACAGCATCATTTAACAGTTCTTATAAATGTCACAGAAGGCTATTTCAATAAGAGTTCATACTGCCTCTGTCTGAGGTTTTACAATACAAGTGCAAATTAGTGTCCTTGCGTTGAAAGCGAAAGTAAACAGACATCTAGTTCCATTCTACTGCTATCTCACCGCGCCCCTGGTAGAACGTTTCATTTATCAGAATGAATGGAATGGAATCATTAAAGTGAATGAATAATGTCACTAAACGCACCTGCACGATTAACGCTCATACATATTCATGATGACGGGAGTCGAGTCGATTCAATTATGGCGGATGGTATATCAAAGAGCTGTGCGCCCTCTGATATCGACCTTCGGTTAATTTGATTGGCGTCCAGCTGAATATCTTCTGAGCGACGTTGTGGTGGACATTGTTGTCAAATGCCATTTTGTTTGGGGGGAATGTTAGTGATTTTACCTTTCAGACAGATGCTGTTTATGTGAGTGAAGCAGCTGAACCATTAGAAAGCAGTTGGCCCTTGGAACTAAATAAATAATGATAGATATTTGCAGAGCCATGTTTGTAGATATTTAGATTGAGATAATATGTTTCTGGGTAGTTGCATAGGAACACAGCTGTTTTTCTACAGAGCAGAGCTATACAGTATTTCTTTGTATGTACTGTATGTAGGCAGTACATAGTGCCATATTCAATAAGATAATTGATCAAATGTGGCCTTTAAGTTCACTTTGTATCTGAACATAATTGTTTTGTAGCTGTAGCCTGGATGTTTTGTCATGTTGTTTTCCGAGCCTATATCCGTCGAGGGAATGGACTCTACAAGGTGTCAAAACGTTCCACAGGGATGCTGGCCCATGTTGATTCCAATGCTTCCCACAGTTGTGTCAAGTTGGCTGGATGTCCTTTGGGTGGTGGACCATTCTTGATACACACAGGAAACTGTTAAGCTTGAAAAACCCAGCAGTGTTGCAGTTCTTGACACACTGGAACCGGCACACCTGACACCTACTACCACACCCCGTTCAAAGGCACTCCTGTCTGTTGTCTTGCCCATTCACCCTCTGAATGGCACACAGACACAATCCATGTCTCAATTGTCTCAAGGCTTGAAAATCCTTCTTTAACCTGTCTCCTCCCCTTCATCTACACTGACAAGTGACATCAATAAGGGATCATAGCTTTCACCCAGTGGAGGCTGCTGAGGGTAGGACGGCTCATAGTAATGGCTGTAATGGAGCGAATGGAATGGTATCAAACACATGGAAACCATGTTTGATGTATTTGATACCATTCCACTCCAGCCATTAGCAGGAGTCCGTTCTCCCCAATTAAGACGCCACGAACCTCCTGTGCTTTCACCTGGATTATGGCATGGAAAGAGCAGGTGTTCCTAATGTTTTGTACACTCAGTTTATGTCTACACGGCTAGAAGTTAACAAGTTAGAAGATAAGTTATTGGGAAAAGTGCTCGTCATACTTTAAATGAATGATCAAGTTTATTAGTTGACAAGTTGAATCAGGTGTGCTAGCTCTGGAATACCTCAAATACATGGAACGTTTGGGATTCCCCGAGGTTTGAGAACCACTGCATTAGAAGAGATGTTTGGAAAAGTCACACACCTTATTAAATGAATGATCAATACCTTTCTAACAAGCTTATGTCTACGCTTATGTCTCACCCACGGTGGTGCTTTGGTAGCCTGGTTACTAGTCTGTTTGTGCCATCATACCACTCCTTGTCATGCCAAACATGTTGACAACCACAAGGAGTTGACTGCACTAACAGATCTGGGACCAGGCCGGTGCTTTGGTCACCCAGAGTGTGTGGATGGAACCCAGCTCCTGCTTTGGTGAAAATCTCAACTGTTTCTGATAGTGTGTACATGGTAGCCTCAGTGCCAGTCTGTTCGTTCCATCACGCCAACTCCTTGTCACTCATCGTCATGCCAAACATGTTAGGGTTGACAATAACAGCAATGGAGATGGCAAGAGCACAAACTGATCTGGGACCAGGCTATGTAAATTGTATTTCTATGTTTAGATAGTGTCTGTGTACTCTGTATGCTGATGACTACAAAGCCTCAAATTGAATGTGAAGTTTGAAGAAAAAAATAAATGTCTTATGTGATTTTTGTATTTATTCCAAGTTCTTGGTATACCATTGGTCTCAGTTGACATCTGACACTACAGTATGGAAGAGATACGTTTATCAGAGCAATCAGATATTCTGATCCCATTGCAACAGTATTGATGAGTGTTAAGGGAACGGTTTGTCGGGGCTTTAAATTGACATCAGTATTGATTGTGGAGAAGCAATCAGATAATGTATGACGTGTCAAACTTAAGGTCCACGAGACGGATCCGGACAAATTGGGTGAAGACCGAATGCGGCCCGCAGGGGAAATGAGTTTGACACCCCTGATCTATGACCAGCCTGAGGCAGTAACGTAGGGAAATACAGTCAGGTCCAAAATTACTGACACCCTTGATAAAGATGAACAAATTAAATTAAATCATTCAAATACTGAGCTGAATTATACGCTCAGTTGTTTTATTATTATATTATTTTATACTAATACAATTCCTCAGAGAAAGAGATTTTGAGAAGTAATATTTTTCTCTCAAAACGATAGGGGCTAAAATTATGGGCATCCCTGTTTTCAATACCTCACCTTGCGAGGATAAAGCACCAGTTCCAATCCATGTGCCAAAGGCGTTTACATTTGTTGGATGACATAAAAATAGAGCTCTTTGGTCACACACACCAGTGGTGGGTTTTGAGTTGAAAAAAGACAGTAAGCAGAAAATAACCCCATGGGCAGTCCATAAGAGCAGACAAATGATACCAAAGATCTTAAAAGGCTCTGTATGGAGGAACGGTGCAAGATCCGTCCAAAGTGTTCTCCAATCTCATAAAATATTTTACAAAAAGTCTCTGTGCTGTTATCCTCACAATGTCTGGTTTTGGAAAGTTATTGAAAACAATCATTTTGACCCATATCTTTTTTTATTAGCATAAAATATAATTTCCAAAAATAATTTATCATACAATAACGCTCAGTACTAGTACTTATTTTTTATACAGCCTTTTTTTCTTTCATCTTTATCAAGGGTGCCAATAATTTTGGACCTGACTGTAGATAGACCCTACAGTGTAAATTCATTGATCACCGCATCCCTCTATTGGTCAAAGCCAGGACAACACTGAAACAGTAAAAATACGTTTTAGTCACATTTCTGCAGATTTTTTTTATTCCAAATACATTTCTCGTAGCCTCCCTCTGTCCATCCACCTATCCCTTCCTCTCTCCATCCATCCATCATTCTGGTACAGCGTCACCAAGCCACTTGAGGTAGGGTGGGTTGCCCTGCTCTATAGGTAGGCTGATGACCTCTGCTACTTCATACGGGTGATTGGACCTGTTAGCAAGCAAACACAGCATGAGTCACACACACACACACAGTAGACAAATGCATGTACGCACACACACACAGTACACCCCTGCTATGAGTCACTGATAAATGTCAATGGTAATTCTGGGAAAGGACTGATAAAACACCCCACTGCCTGATTTGGTATGTAGACTACATATCATCCCTATAACTGAGGGAAATACTAGAACGCACGCACACATGTACACACATGTACACACACAACGCTTACCTAACATATTCTGCCAGAGATGCAACCTTAGAACTTCTGGTCTTTATCATCTAAAAGCAGGAAGAAACTAGTTAGATCTTTAGCTACACCACGCTCAGATAAACCAAGCATATATAGTCGTCATTCAATGTACAATAACAGTACTAGCTATTCCATTAGGCCTATATGTTTGGTCATGGACTTGCAGGGCAGCATATACAGACACTGTAGGTCCATGTCGAACCAGGAATAAAAAGACGTGTGAATGCTCACCAGCAAAACTTCACTATCCTCCTGGATCTTCCCCTGCCATTCATATCTGACAAGAAACAGAGACATGTTGCCAATCCCAATCATTAACCCTTCCATTCCCTTCATCTGTGTGGTGGAGTGCCTGGATACAGCCCTTAGCCGTGGTAACGTAATTATGGTATACGATCTGATATACCACGGCTGTCAGCCAATCAGCATTCAGGGCTTGAACCACCCAGTTTCTAATCTCTGATCCGTCATGGTCCACACTTACACAGATGTGATTTTGGGGACGATGTTGACACAAGCAGCCAGCTTCTTCTCAACGATCCCTCTGTCAGGTGGGGGGGGGAAGAGACAATGACAACAACCAATCAGACTGGATGGATTAACTGCATCCAGCACAATATGGTGAACAAATACATGATTCAGACTACAGGGCCGACGCAAACCATACCGGCTCTGATATTTCCTTTTGACATTGTCCTTTCCAGCACGGTTCAAGCAGCCCTGGTGGATGTGTAACCAGTTCAGCTCAACCTGGCTCAGTTTGGCCCTATAGTGTGACGTCGCATTCAGGAGAGTGCAACTTTCTGAACATTGCCGATAGAAATGTCTTATAGCGGTGACATCTGACATGATTCCCAATTCTACATAGCAGAGAGGAATGTTTGTGTATGTCTGTGTCTATCCGTTACCTGGCCAGATCTTTGGCCACCTGTTCGTTGGGGCAGGTGACAAAGGCAGCGGAGTGTGTGCCCGACGTGTAGGTCTCGGATGCCATGGAGAACGCTCTCAATCCCACAGTCCTCAGCAGCGTGAGCATCAACACACTAAGCAACGCAATCTATGGGGTTGCCATGGAAACAGAGGTTAGGAGATGAATTGACAGACAACATTCTATGGTGGAAATATTTCACCAGAAATACAGTAAATCAAATCACCCACTTCACTGTTTCTGCATATTACAATGGCTAGGACTAGTCTACATTTTGCTACACTGTATGTTACATTTGGCAAGACAACAAGCATATACGAACTGGATTGCAGACAGCTTAGCAACTTCTTGAATATGTCTCTTCTACTTGACTACAGCTTGACTACTTGTGGTTTGGGACACATACTCACCACAAAGAATGCCCTCAGATGTCCACCAGCCTGCAATCCTTCTGTAGCAGGCAGTCCAAAGCGCATTGCCTAAGCAGCACTCTGCAGCTGGGGAAAGTGACATACATGCATTAGCAATCATACATGGCAGGCCGGGGGAGATGACGTTCAATGAGTTCATAGCATGACAAGCAACCACACAAGTTCTGCCATAGGCAAACGTCCAAATAGTGAAAAGTACAATTCTGTTTATGGACTAGCACTAGCTAAAAGCACAGCATACAGTACGAAGCTAGATAGCGAGGCTAATTGTGTGTGACTTTACTGTGTTTGCTCAACTCGCTGTAACTTGACACGTGCAAATGCAGGACAGGACTTTTGCAAAATGGTCGAAACGAAAGAAACCTCCGATACGAAATGTACAATCATGCCATGCAAAGGCTCTTCAATATCGGGAAAGCAAATACATTCATATGCTACAGCAACTCAAACTGTCCAACTAAAATTACCTTAGACAGTAGCAGTTTCGATGCAATGTGTGCTGTTGGCACTCTCTAACGTAAAGATTCATTTCTGCCGTAAAGCAGGATCTGTTGTTTACCAATTGGTCGTAAATGCAAAAGCAGCAGTGGAAGCTCGAGAATTATGTTGATATGGTAACGTTTTCAAATATTATGTGGAAAATGTATTATTAGTAGTAATGCTAGTGGTATACCGACAGTCGTAGTGGTTTTATTGACGTCGTTTCGCGTATAAATGTAAGCGTATATAAATGCTAAACTGGTTTATGGCTGCAATGTCAACTCTGGCCAGTAGAAGGCGACCATAATCCATAAAATATACACCACCACGACAAGCAAGACCAGAAATGAATTCACTGTAACGTTTGTCAGTGTTGTATTTTATTGACTTTTATTGGTTAAAAATCATCACATCAAGAAAATATTTTTTAACACCATATTCTTTTTTGTTGCAGTTTATTGCAACACAGAGAAAGTACACACATTCCTAGCTACATCACATCCGGCCTTGATTGGGAGTCTCATAGGGCGCGCACAATTGGCCCAGCGTGGTCCAGGTTTGGCCGGGGTAGGCCGTCGTTGTAAATAAGAATTTGTTCTTAACTGACCAAGCTAAATAAAGGTTAAATTAAAACAAACAAACATTTTTAAAATTATTTCCATAGTTTAGTAAAGAACAAAATTGTCGTATTTTCACAGAAATTATTTTTATTCCAAAATAAAAAAGAATTCTCTGGACCCTGAAAGGAAATAAGTCAAGGGAGAGATACAAATAGTTCCTCTCCTTGTATCTGAGCACAATAACACAGCATACTGACTGAGTAGGCTAAATTAGACTTTTTACAGAAAGCACATAGTAATGCCCTTAAATATAGTTATATTATTTTTGAACACCCCAATACCGGTATATTCAATTACATATGATATAGATATGGATGGGTGGGTCGGTCGATAGATAGGCTACATCAGACAGAGGCATGACATTGATGAGTGTCATTTTGCATTAGGAGATTATCTGTGGTCAAACTACAGTCAGAGATTAGTTTCAATATACTTAGAGGCATGTTTTGGCCAATGATACATGAAAAACATGAACATCTAATAAGCATTAATATGTACATTGAAACTTGGGATTTCTCATTTTATAACTATAAAAAATATATCTGTGATGAAGAGATCTGTTTTGGTAGTAGCTGTGATGAACTCTACACCACAATAGCTTTGCCTTCTCAGACTTAAGAACTATGCTTTGGGCCAACTAATGAATGCAAGTCAGTTATAAGTCAGTTATATGACTGAATGCCCCACCCCCACACACTTATCCTGACTCCTCCTCCTCCACCCCTCCAACCCCTCTCCCCTCCTCCTGTCCTCCCTCCATCCCTCTGGTCCTCCCCAAGCACTGGTTCCCCCCTCCACGCCTCCATCTATCACTCCTTCCCACTCCCTACCCTTCAATACTCACACGCCCCACCCCCCTTTACTCCCCCATCCTCCTTTCATCCCTACTTTCCTCCCTCAGTACTCCTGGTACCCTACAGCCCCCTCACCATTCATCCCCTGATAGGAGGACCCCCCCACAGGGTCTCCTTGTCCCAGGTTGTTCCCCCCGGCCGTGAAGGAGGAGTAGGGGTCCCCGGCCGCCCCAGCATCCAGGCTGGGGTCTATGTAGTCCTGGGAGAATAGAGCAGCGTCTGCCCCCAGCTTGTACCTCTGATAGCCGAAGAAGGACTGGGCCGCCTTGGGGAGGGAGGGAGGAGGTGGGTGAAGAGAGTGGTGTGGGAGGGCATAGTTGGGGTTGGGGGGTGAGGTGAAGTGAAGAGGGAAGGAGGTGGGGAGGTAGAGGGGTGTAGGTTGGGGGTGAGGTGAAGGGAAATGGGAGGGAGGTAGGGTGAAGAAGGTGGAGGAGGTTAAGGGGTAAGGTGGAGAGGAGTGGGTAGGTTGGGAAGGGAAGTTTTGAGGGGGTAGTTGAATGGTGGATGGGTATCGTAGGGGGTGGAGGTGGAGGTTTGGGGTGGATGGGGTGTGGTTAGGTAGAGGTGTAAGAGATGATAAACAAATGCAGCATTTGTGGATTAGGTTTGAAAGGGAGAAAGAAAAAGAAAGAAAGAAAGAAAGAAAGAAAGAAAGAAAGAAAGAAAGAAAGAAAGAAAGAAAGAAAGAAAGAAAGAAAGAAAGAAAGAAAGAAAGAAAGAAAGAAAGAAAGAAAGAATTAGTTGTTAGTTGTCTGGAAAGCTAGGTTAAATCTTTATTAAATTGCTTGATTGCATCCCAAATGGCACCCCTTTCCCTTTATAGCTCTGTTCAAAAGTAGGGCACTATATAGGGAATAGGGTGCCCTTTTAGACACAGGCCTTAAGTCACTCAGGGTCAATTAGTTATCAAAGCAGTTGTTAAGCTGTTTTTTGGTTTGGTGAAAACAAACATTCACACTCTTCAGATAAAAAAGACAAGAGCACAAGAAGATATGCAGTAAATGTGATAAAAATGTATTTTCACTAAATGTGCATATTTATTGAATAGCTAAAGCATTTTAAAAGCTTTTGAGTTATAAAGACAAACTACTTTGCCAGCCTTTCACAAAATGGTGGAGGTAGCCTACCGTAGGTGCCTGCCTACGCTGTGTGTGTATCTGTGTGTCTGCGTGTGTGTGTGTGCGTGATACAGATATTTCAGTCACAGCAGTGTCTGACTAGAAGCAATAAGAGGTTAGCAGCAGAGGGATTGGAGATAGAGGTTTCCTACTAGAACAACACCTTATATTAGTGGGATAGGGGGCTGGGGGTGAAAAGTTGTAATTGCAGACTGAAGTTTTAAAAGCAAAGGGAGCTAGAAGGTTATTAGAAGAACACAGATTATATTAGTTGGATGGTGGGCTGAGGGGTGAACAGCTTCTGGTATTCCTCGTCGAAGGACACACTCTTTAGCCTCTCCACGGAGAAGAGAGTCAGCCCACCCTAGAGGAGAGAGAGAGACCAGGTAGGACATAGGGATCAAAGGTCATGGCAGAGGTGCTAGTTGGTCCCGATGGCTCAGTGGCTTGAGCATGGTGCTGGCAACAACAGTTTTGTGGGGTCCATTCCCACATGGACCATGTGCTAAAAATATGTTTCAGTGTTGACAGTTTAATAAGTTGCTCTGGATAGAAGTGCCTGCTAAATGAGGAGGGTCCTATACTTAGATGTCTAGGCCCATTGGTGGCTGTTCTTTTGAACATTTTCACTGAAGATACTGTAAAATTAAGATGCCATAAAATGAAGATAGGGATGAAGTGGTAGTGAAAATAAAGGAGTAAAGTGTACCATACCCAGGTGAATATGGAGAAGAAGGCGAAGGTGATAGCAGCGCGAGCGGCATCCCCTCCCTCCCTCAGGGGGTTGTCCTCCTGCTTCGCCACCTGCCATTGGTTGGTCAGGAAGCAGAACCCCACGAACCACATGAAGGACCAGAACGCTACGGGGAGAATGAAAGAGAGAGAGAGAGAGAGAGAGAGAGAGGAAAGAGCAGGGAGAGGGATGAAAAGGAGGAGGGAGAGAGGGAGAGAAGGGGAGGAGGATGGAAGGGAGAGAGAGAGGGAGAAGGATGAAAGGGAGAGAGAGGGAGGTAGAGGGACAGGGTGAGAGAGGAGGGAGGGATGAAAGGAGGATGAGGGAGCAGCAAGGAAGGAAAGGAGGGCGAGAGGGAGAAAACAGAAGTTAGAAAGGTTACATTGAATCTTACATGTTAGCTCACTAGAACTAAAGGGACAGAAAGGGAGGGATGAGATAAAGAGAGAGAGAGGGGGATGAGTGGAAGACAGAGGTTGCTGATACATATTGTCTAATCACGGTGCTTGTTACATACAGGTAAGTTCAGGGCCCGAATGATGATGGTTAGCCAAGATCAATATAGTAAAGATCATATCATATTACCACAGAGAGAGGTGGAGAAATGGAGAGAGAGAGAAAACAAGATGGAGAAAAAGGAGAGAGAGAAAGTAAATGCAGAGAGAGAGAGGGAGAGAGAAAGAAAGAGATGGAGAGAGAGAGATAACATCTGCAAATCTATGTACGCAACCAATAAACTTTGATTTGATTTGAAATAAAGAAGCAGGCTCACTTTAAAACTCAACACTCAGTGACCATGTCATACCCTCTTGTCACTCAGTAACCTGTTCCTACGGTAACTACATCCGCCTCAGAAGGCAGAACCCCTGTCACACACAGTCTAATACGCTCTTAATGGATGTGTCTTTCTCTCCCTCTCCCATGACAGGAAGAGAGCAGCAACAATAGACAACCAGTAGTTGAAAACCACAGTAGATAGACCATTTTGGTTTCTGTTTCTGTTGATGTTAAGCTCCTTCTCATTAAATGAGCAGGTGGGACACAGACATTACCCACCCTCTTCCACATCTCTCCCCTCTCTCCATCCACACACATCTCTCCCCTCTCTCCCCATCCATCCTCTCGCTCATTTTCCCTTTACTCCCTCTCCATACATCTCCTCCCTCTCTCTTCCTTGCTCCCCCTCTCCACTCACCTGAAACCCCTACGTCTGCCAGTACAGCCTTCTTGCGGTCCTTGACTGAGCTGATCTGTGGGAAGTAGACATCCAGGGCCAGGAAGGCCAGACAGCAGAGAAAGGCCACGGTTCCCATGAACAGTCCATAGTTACACGCATTCTGGTTCCTGTCAAATCAATCAATCAATCAATATCTGTATTGTACCAATGGGGAAATGTGTGGGACAACAACACAAGTAATAACAGTCATAACAGATGAGATACACATATGGAATATCAAAGAGATCAGATAGAGTCATAAAAGAGGAGCAGTATCTACTACAGTGTGTGTGTGTGTGTGTGTGTGTGGTGTGGTGGGGGTGTGTCACCTGTTGAAGATACAGAACTCCTGGGCCTCGTCAGGTCGGTTTACGTAACCCTCGTTGGCTATAGAACCAAAGATCACAATGGAGAAAAACTAGAAAGAGAGAAGGATAGGAGGGAGGGAAGGAGAGATTAGGATAGGGGAGGAGGGGAGAGGAGGGAAGGATCAGAAAGAAGTGTGTTGAGTGTCAGCCATACACACCAGGATAATAGACTATACCTACACCTACTATACACACACTACTATACACACACTAGCCCTAGGACCATACCTCAGGACTACCTGGCCTGATGATAAAAGAGTTTATATGTCTGAGGTTTTGACTAAAGTATTCCACTCTGAAACCATATAACTTTGTGAAATGTATTAGAATTATAAGACTATAATAATGTGTTAAAAACTATAATCTAATACTGTGTGTGAGTAGACTGTTTAAGACTATGACACTGTTACTATTTCAAAATGAACAGGGCATAGTTGATAAGACGACCTCGTGAAAGGAACAGGAAAATGGGCCTCCCTAAATTAGGGAGGGGAACAACTGCCCGAAAACGGCTAGGCTGGCAAAAGATAAGGAGACAGGTGGTATGTGTACCGTGGAAAAATTCAGCTGCCTAAAGCGGGGTAGAGTTCTCTACTGATGCGAGTTAATTTGTGTGTGTGTGTGGTAATATAAAAGGCTGTGTGCATTGTATGAATTTTAGAGCTCTCGTAAATAAACATCCTGATTATTGTAGGCCGGGTCTCAGTCTGTTTCCTTCAACCGGAACCTTACACCTTCTGGTATACACACTGAGTAGTTCAATTGAAGTTCGGTTTAAGAACATTGATAACTTAATTCCCGTATCACCTGATGACTGCTTGCTGTCCCCAGTCCACCTGGCCGTGCTGCTGCTCCAGTTTCAACTGTTCTGCCTGCGGCTATGGAACCCTGACCTGTTCACCTGACGTGCTACCTGTCCCAGACATGCTGTTTTCAACTCTCTAGAGACAGCAGGAGCAGTAGAGATACTCTGAATGATCGGCTATGAAAAGCCAACTGACATTTACTCCTGAGGTGCTGACCTGTTGCACCCTCGACAACCGCTGTGATTATTATTATTTGACCCTGCTGGTCATCTATGAACATTTGAACATCTTGGCCATGTTCTGTTATAATCTCCACCCGGCACAGCCAGAAGAGGACTGGCCACCCCTCAGAGCCTGGTTTCTCTCTAGGTTTCTTCCTAGGTTCTGGCCTTTCTAGGGAGTTTTTCCTATCCACCGTGCTTCTACACCTGCATTGCTTGCTGTTTGGGGTTTTAGGCTGGGTTTCTGTACAGCACTTTGTGACATCAGCTGATGTAAGAAGGGCTTTATAAATACATTTGATTGATATCTACTGAAACACACAGAGATAATATACCTACAGTACTTCCCTACAGTATAAACACTGGCAGAATATATCTACAGTCAGTGGTGTAAAGTACTAAAGTAAAAATACTTTAAAAGTACTACTTAAGTTGTTTTGAGTATCTGTACTTTACTATTTATATTTTTGACAACTTTTACTTTCACTTCATCCCTAAAGAAAATATTATACTTTTTATTCCATACATTTGCCTGACCACCAAAAGAAAATGGTCAAATTCAAGCACTTATCAAGAGAACACACGGTCATCCCTACTGCCTCTGGCCTGGCGGACTCACTAAACACAAATGCATCATTTGTAAATAATGTCTGAGTGTTGGAGTGTGCCCCTGGCTATCCGTACATTTTAAAAAACAAGAACATGGAGCCATCTGCTTTGCTTAATAGAAGGAATTTTAAATGATTTAAACTTTTCATTTTGATACTTAAACATATTTTAGCAATTACATTTACTGTTGATACTTAAGTATATTTAGAACCAAATACTTTTAGACTTTTACTCAAGTAGGATTTTACTGGCTGACATTCACTTTTACTTGAGTAACTTTCTATATATTGTTTTACTCAAGTATGACAATTGGGTACTTGTTCCCCCTCTGCCTACAGTACTACATTACAGTATAAACACTGGCAGAATACACCTACAGTAATTCAGTAAAGTATACACATTGGCAGAACATACTACAGTACTTCATTCTATTTTCTTTTTTACTCAAGTATGACAATTGGGTACTTGTTCCACCAATGCCTACAGTACTACACTACAGTATAAACACTGGCAGAATATACCTACAGTACTTCACTACAGTATAAACATTGGCAGAATATACCTACAGTACTTCACTAAACACAGGCAGAATATAGGGCTCAAGCTATTTCTACTAAAGGGGCAAATCCTATATTTCACTTAAGTCAAATGTTCACTTAGTTGTTTATTGATGACAATGGACTTGTGAATTTCCCTAAGAGAAAAGGTCCTATCTATCTAAACCACTGAGAGAAAAGGTCCTATCTATCTAAACCACTGAGAGAAAAGGTTCTATCTATCTAAACCACTGAGAGAAAAGGTCCTATCTATCTAAACCACTGAGAGAAAAGGTCCTATCTATCTAAACCACTGAGAGAAAAGGTCCTATCTATCTAAACCACTGAGAGAAAAGGTCCTATCTATCTAAACCACTGAGAGAAAAGGTCCTATCTATCTAAACCACTGAGAGAAAAGGTTCTATCTATCTAAACCACTGAGAGAAAAGGTCCTATCTATCTAAACCACTGAGAGAAAAGGTCCTATCTATCTAAACCACTGAGAGAAAAGGTCCTATCTATCTAAACCACTGAGAGAAAAGGTCCTATCTATCTAAACCACTGAGAGAAAAGGTCCTATCTAACTAAACCACTGAGAGAAAAGGTCCTATCTATCTAAACCACTGAGAGAAAAGATGTCAATCCCCCCCCCCCTTCCTGTTCTGGCTGCCTTTATTTTCTTCTATCTTGAGCACTGGTCCCTCTTTAGCACTCATCTAATTGAAGTGATCTGTGAAGAATGAGAGCGATAGAGAGAGGGATGGATAGAGGGAGGGATGGATGCTACTGATCTCTCATCTCCCCTAGGTCCTCTTGAGAAAGGAAGCACACACACACCTCATTCCAATTATTGTCTATCATTCTAATGCCAAAATAGGGCAAACACATACACACATGAAAGGTGTTCATGCATACTTTTTGGGTATTATTTTTGGTAGAATGGTTTCTGATGCCTTATTTGAATATTAGACCTGCATTGGAGCTGAAAGGAACCATATCGTTCCACATGAAGACTCAAATCAGAGTGTGTATGTGAGTGTGTGTGTGTAGGGGATTTCCCTTCATATTAATTGGACCTTTTACTCTCTATATTAAAACCCCCTGGTGTTTCCCCCAGTAAATCCCACACAATGCTTTGAGAATCAACATCCCCCTTGGGACTTAGTGATGTCTTTCACACACAAACACACCACTGCATTTCAGATCAACAGACAAATTAAATGGCATCCTATTCCCTATATAGCACACTACTTTTGATCATTGCCATATGCTATCTAGGGAATAGGGTGCCATTTGGGACTCACCCTAAGTCGCTGATTGGGTTAGAAAAAGTCTTGGGTCAGAATTGTATTTGGCATCACATGGAATGTTCTCTATCTCTTCCTCCCTTTCTCTTGCTCTCTCTCTCCCTCCTCTCTCCCCCCTTTCTCTCTCCCTCTCTCGTAGGTAAAATGTGTTTTCTCCAAGGCCCTGTCCTGTAGCCTTCTCATCTCAATGCCCCAGGCCCAAATCAAAGCAGGCATTGTGCAGGCCACCACGTGGGGTCCTGATCTTGTGACAATCCGATGGGCCATTTTGAAATTAGGCATTAGGTTTGCCAGAATAATTTATATGTGTGTGTGTGCATGAGCCTGTGTGCGCATGTGTCTGCAATAGCGCCTGTGTGTGTGTGTGTGTGTGTGTGTGTGTGTGTGTGTGTGTGTGTGTGTGTGTGTGTGTGTGTGTGTGTGTGTGTGTGTGCGCACAGTACTCTGACCTCTAGTCATTAAGCCTAATGTGTTTAGCAGTATGGTGTCAGAATGTGGGGCACATTGGTACTGACAGGCCCCTGACCATAGAATCCTGATTCTTGCCCAGAGGTTCCAAGCCCCTTCTAGAGATTATATTTCTATGCTGTTGACCTCTGACACCAAATTCAACACTACTGAACATATAGGTACTATACTGCTAATGTACATGCGCAGTCCATATAACTTTACAGAAGGAGGAAAGAGAAAGAAAACAAGAGAGAACGAGAGAGCGAGATGTTAGATGAGATCTCTCTCTCATGTGTGATTCTGCAACTATATTGCTACTTAGCCTGTATATACTATAACTCAACACCAGCCAGAGAGATGGAGGTAGAGACAGACAGAATAAGGAGAGAGAGAGAGAGAGCGCGATAGATAGAGAGAATAAGAAGGAGAAAGAGAATAAAGGAAGAGAGACATTCGAGAGAAAGAATAAGAAAGAGGGAAAACATGAAAACAACTGACACCTTTACATGTTTAGTCCTAATTGCTGCTGTTACCATAGGTACAGTAACCAAGGTGTTTCTCTGAGGTCACGCCTGGAAGCGGAGCTGCAGATGTCTACACAGGAAATTATTATCATCCATGAAGTGAAAACAAGAAGTGACACAGTTGTACTAATGGTGAATGTGAGAAATGTGTGTGCGTACACGTAAACACGCACATCCCTTCCCACAACATGCCATCTCTAATCAGAATCTATTCATTGAGCTGCGACCTCAACACTGTTATCCCATATAAATACAATATACCACCCATTATACCATAATTGACTTGAATGGTAAGGTCCCTTCTATAGATTATATTTCTATGATTATCCATCAGATAAACTACAGGGAGTGGATGAGTTATGTTATTTCTGTTCTGTAGCATTGGTAAGAAATAGATGAGTAGACTATACGGCAGTCTTTCTGCCCATCTGTCTCTCTGTCTGTCCTTCTGTCTGTCGCTCTCCTCGTCTATCTGTCTGTCTCTCCATCTGTCTGTCGCTCTCCTCATCTATCTCTCTATCTATCTGTCTGTCTCTCCATCTGTCTGTCTGTTCCTAAAGGGGTATTTCTTATCAGTGGAGCAGATGGACTGAGCCTTTATCTTATTCTGTCATTGTTGTGGCCTATAGGTGACCATTCAATGGTGTTACGGATACAAGTGTGTATCCTGTGTGTTTCTTTTCTCTCCTTCTCCCCATCACAGGTGACAATCATCAGTCCCCAATCAGAAGACACCTGTTCCTTCTCCCTCAACCAATCACAGTCCCTTTCCCTTGGTTTAAAAACCCAGTCAGTTGTTTTCTCCCAGAGCTCATTTTTATCTCGCGAGCTCATTCTCACTCTGTGATCAATCTTTGTGCTCATTCGCTCTTGTGTCCAATCTCTATCTCCCCGTGTCTCTCTCTCTCTGTATTGATCTCTTTTGTTTTTGCAAACTACATGTCACATTTGTCCGGTAATCCTGTGAGTATTGTTTTGTTATTTGACTGTTTGTTTGTTTGGTGGGAAAAGGGGGTACCAAGACAAGTCGCCCATGGGCATACATTACCCGTAGGAATACTGTGTCTAAGTACCATAGTTAGAACTGGGCGGACCACCCACTGTATTTTTGGTTAGTTAGCTAGCTGTTGTTGAAATAGGCTAGTCTAGCTTAGGGGTGGTTTTGGATTATTGTTTCGTTGCTTGGGTCCAGCTCAGCCCCTTTTCCCACACCCCTTTACCGTGTGTTTAAAATAAACCTTTTGAGTTTGACGGTAGATTTCAGTTGTCTGTGGTTTTTGGTTCTCACTGTTACATGTCACGATTATAATTTGCATGATTTATGTTACGGGTCTCGTATCCATCCCCCCTAGACCGCTGGGCCAAAGAGGTTCGTAACATAAGTGGGGGCTCATCCGGGATCTGTCATTACTGACGCCCATACCGCTCATGCAGATTGTTATTGTGTGGTTAGTCAGTGTTGAGCGTCATAAGCATTAGTGTTTGCTATTTGTTGGCTTTTGTGTTTGGTAGTAGTTCAAGATGGCTACTTTTGAGTTGAAATCCTTTTTGGATAACCCTTTGTGGGAGGTGTTTAATAAGTGTCGTAAAAGTGATTTAATGACCTTGGCTGACCATTATTCATTGTCTATTTCGCACAATTTAGTTAAGGCGGAGGTTAAGAAACTAGTGTTAAATGTATTGTTAGAAGAGGAGGTGCTTGTGTTACCGCTGCCTGAACCTACTACCCCTGTAGGGGATGTTGCTGCTCCTGTAAGCCCGTCGGTGTCTGAGACCGAAGGCGAGGCTAAAGCTCCAGCTACATTGCCCCGTTTTGATCCACTCTCCCCACTGTCAACTGGTGATGCCAGAAGGGATGTCCGTTCTATACAGTTTCAACTGGAGGCAGAAGAGAGAGCCCAAATTAGGCGAGAAAATCTCCAGTTAGAAATGTGTAAACTTGAGGCAGAAAAAGAAAGAGAACAGCGGCAGTTGGAAATCTGTAAAATAGAGGCTGAAAAAGAAAGAGAACAGCGGCAGATGGATTTCAAAATGCGCCAAATGGAACTGGAAGCAGAGACAGCGAGGCTAGCCTTCGTTCCTACTGTGCCTGTTAGTGAGTCATCCTCACCAGCTGTAGCTTCCAACACGTTTGACATTAGTAGGCAGATTGCCTTAGTACCTTTGTTTAGAGAGTCAGAGGTTGACTCCTATTTTTGTGTGTTTGAACGTATAGCTGTAGCCTTGAAATGGCCTGAAGAAGTATGGTGTTTATTGCTACAATGTAAATTAACTGGTAAAGCCCAAGAGGTTTTATCAGCGCTACCTCTGGAAGATAGTTTGAACTATGAAGTGGTCAAAGCTACCGTTCTTCGCGCTTATGAGCTTGTGCCTGAGGCATACCGACAGAGATTTAGGTCTCATAGAAAGTCTTCTAATAAGACTTATGTGGAGTTTGCTAGAGACAAGGGAAATCTGTTTGATAAATGGCATGCTGCTAGTAAGGTAACTAATTTCAACTCTCTCCGGGAGTTAATTTTGTTGGAAGAGTTTAAAAATTGTTTACCCGAACGCATTGTAGTATACCTAAATGAACAGAAAGTATCCTCCCTGTCAGAAGCGTCTGTGTTGGCAGACGAGTTTGTGTTGACGCACAAGAGTGTGTTTTCGGCTCATACTGAGAGTAGAGCTACTGAGTTGCCTACTTTTAGTCCTGGTCGGCCCGCAGTATATCAAGCACGCCAGAAAAATGAGCGTCCCTGTTTCTATTGTCATAAAGTGGGACATATGATTAATGATTGCTTCCTACTAAAACGCAAACAAGGGATGCCTATTCGTGCAAAGCCGCCGACAGGTGTTGGGCTAATTCGTACTGTTGTGAGGTCTGAAACGAAACCAGTGCCTCAGGGTAAATGTAGTTTGAAAGTCTCAGTACCCGACCGCAGTTACGAACCGTTCATTTTCGAGGGGTTTGTGTCCATAGCGAATGACGAAGCATCTCAGCGTCCTGTTAAAATCCTTAGAGATACTGGTGCGGCACAGTCATTTATATTGTCTGATGTGTTGCCCTTATCCGACAATACATACTGTGGTTCCAGTGTGTTAGTTCAGGGTATTGAAATGGGTTTTGTCCCAGTGCCATTGCACTTTGTGTATGTACACTCTGAGTTGATCAGTGGAATATTCAGAGTGGGGGTACGTCCTATGTTGCCAGTAAAAGGTGTGACCTTTATAATGGGTAACGATATTGCTGGAGGAAAGGTAGTACCCGTATTGGAAGTGTTGGATAAAAGTGACCACTCTCTCTCCAATGAGTTGGCACAGAGTTATCCCCATGTGTTCCCCGCTTGTGCTGTCACTCGTGCTCAGGCAAGACAAGTGGGTGACGTGATAGATTTGTCGAACACTGTTCTGTTCAAAGAAGATGATCAAGAGGATGGGTTGTGTACTACCTCTGCGAAGCTGATCACCTCTGACAAACAGACAAGGGAAGAATCGAAGTATGTTGAACTTATTGCTGAGGCAATACAGTTACCAGTCACTCGTGAGCAGCTGATTGCTAACCAGAAGGTTGACAACAAGCTTGCTAAATGTTTTTCTAGTGTTGTCTCATTGGAAGAGGTAAAGAAGAAGAATGTGGCTTACTTTCTTGATGGTAATCTCCTCATGCGTAAATGGACATCCCATGGTGGCGCGGAGGGAGATTGGAATGCTGTTTACCAAATAGTGATTCCTACAGCCTTTCGACACAATGTGTTATCCCTTGCTCATGATCACCAGTGGTCTGGACACTTAGGGATCACGAAGACTTATGATCGGATCCTTCGACATTTCTTTTGGCCAGGTTTAAAACAAGATGTGGCTCAGTTCTGTCGGACATGTCACACATGTCAGGTTACAGGAAAACCAAATCAGGTTATTCCTCCTGCTCCTCTTTGTCCTATACCTGTCATAGGTGAACCATTTGAACATGTGGTGGTTGATTGTGTTGGACCGTTACCGAAGACAAAATCGGGTAACCAGTTTCTGTTAACGATAATGTGTATGGCAACAAGATACCCCGAAGCCATTCCTCTGAGAAGGATTACAGCTCCAGTGGTGAGTAAAGCCTTAATTAAGTTCTTCACGACATTCGGGTTACCTAAGGTGGTACAAACTGATCAAGGTACAAATTTCCTGTCAAAGCTCTTCAAGCAGGTGTTAAAATCCTTGTCAGTTGCGCACCGTGTATCAAGCGCATATCACCCAGAGTCTCAGGGTGCGCTTGAACGATGGCATCAGACACTGAAGTCTATGCTACGTAAATATTGTTTGGAATCTGAGAAAGATTGGGATGAGGGAGTTCCTCTAGTTTTGTTTGCTGCTCGTGAAACTGTACAGGAGTCCCTAGGGTTCAGCCCAGCTGAACTAGTGTTTGGTCACACAGTGAGAGGACCAATGAAAGTCCTTAAAGAACAGTTTTTGTCCCAAGAGTTGTGTACGGAAGAAGAGAATGTGTTGGACTACGTTAGTCGCTTTCGTGAGCGCCTACACCAAGCCTGTGCTCTCGCTAAGGAAGCTCTGTCTTCCTCACAAACAAGTATGAAAAGACACTATGATAAACAGGCTGTTTCTCGTCCACTACAGCCAGGTGACCAAGTGCTGGTGTTATTGCCTGTTCCAGGATCTTCACTGTCAGCTCGTTTCTCTGGTCCTTATTTGATTGAAAAGAAGTTAAGTGAAACTGATTATGTGCTTCAAACTCCTGATAGAAAACGGCAATCTCGTGTGTGCCACATTAACATGTTGAAAGCATACCAAACCCGACCCATCACCCAGGTAGATGGTTCAACCACAGCGGAAGTTACTGCTATTTCTGCTGCTTCTACGGCTATGATAGTGGACTGTCATATTGATGATGTTGATGGAGATGGATTGGAGTTGCGCAATACTCAGCAGCAGTGTGTTAGATTGCCCAACTCAGAAATGCTGATGTCTCTCCAGTCAGGTCTGGTTCACTTAACGGAAGGACAGGCCGACGATATTGTGAGGCTACTCCACAGTTTTCCATGTCTCTTTAATGACGTTCCTACTCGCACAAATGTGTTGGAACATGACATTAATGTTGGAAATGCTGCCCCTATCAAGCAACACCCATATCGTGTCAATGCTTCTAAGAGGAAGATAATGAGGGATGAAGTGAAATATTTGTTGGAAAATGACCTGGCCACGCCAAGTTCAAGCCCTTGGAGTTCTCCTTGCATTCTGGTTCCTAAACCTGATGGTACGTCCAGGTTATGTACGGATTATCGAAAGGTAAATTCTGTCACATTGCCAGATTCTTTCCCGTTACCCAGACTGGACGACTGTATTGACACTGTTGGTGCTGCTACTTATGTAACTAAGTTGGACCTCTTAAAAGGTTACTGGCAGGTTCCGTTAACCTCACGTGCTTCTGAGATTTCTGCCTTTGTTACCCCAGACAACTTCCTACAATACTCTGTCATGGCTTTTGGGATGCGAAATGCACCAGCCACTTTTCAACGACTGGTTAACACCGTATTAGCTGGCGTTCCTAATTGTAGTGCATATCTAGATGATCTAGTGATTTATTCATCTGAGTGGACAGATCATGTTAACTCTCTAAGGGTAGTATGTGAACGTTTGGCCGCTGCTTCTTTAACCCTGAACTTGGCAAAGTGCGAGTTTGGGAAGGCCACTGTTACCTATCTCGGCAAAGAGGTAGGCCATGGACAGGTGCGCCCTGTTGATGCTAAGGTCTTGGCTATCACTGCATTCCCTGCGCCTACCACCAGACGAGAGCTACGCCGCTTTTTGGGGATGGTTGGCTACTACCGTAGCTTCTGTAAAAACTTCTCTGCGGTAGTTGCTCCATTGACCGATTTGCTCAGTCCGGCAAGATCGTTTGTGTGGTCCCCGGACTGTAAGGTAGCTTTTGAAACTGCTAAAGCACTATTATGTAATACCCCTGTACTTGCAGCTCCGTATTTTGAAAAACCATTTAAACTTGAGGTAGATGCTAGTGCCAGAGGTGCTGGTGCTGTTCTACTTCAGCAGGACAAGAGTGGACTGGATCATCCGGTGTGTTATTTCTCCAGAAAATTTAACAAATGTCAGACAAACTATGCCACCATCGAGCAAGAAGCTCTAGCGTTGTTGTTAGCTCTGCAATATTTTGAGGTGTACATAGGGTCTAGTGCCCTACCTGTGACTGTATATACGGACCATAACCCCTTAGTGTTTCTCCACCGTATGTACAACCAGAACCAGCGCCTTATGCGTTGGGCTCTTATTGTACAAAATTATAATTTGGAGATTTGCCACAAAAAGGGTTCTGAAAATATGTTAGCAGATGCTTTGTCTCGTGTGTAATAATTTTTGTATGTTTCGGAAGATTGACTTTGATTTTGTGAGTATTCATTGTAGATACTTTTGTATAAACTGTGTACATACTTTTAGTCGCAATCCCCCCTGGGGGTTGCTCTTTTAAGGGTGGGAGTGTTACGGATACAAGTGTGTATCCTGTGTGTTTCTTTTCTCTCCTTCTCCCCATCACAGGTGACAATCATCAGTCCCCAATCAGAAGACACCTGTTCCTTCTCCCTCAACCAATCACAGTCCCTTTCCCTTGGTTTAAAAACCCAGTCAGTTGTTTTCTCCCAGAGCTCATTTTTATCTCGCGAGCTCATTCTCACTCTGTGATCAATCTTTGTGCTCATTCGCTCTTGTGTCCAATCTCTATCTCCCCGTGTCTCTCTCTCTCTGTATTGATCTCTTTTGTTTTTGCAAACTACATGTCACATTTGTCCGGTAATCCTGTGAGTATTGTTTTGTTATTTGACTGTTTGTTTGTTTGGTGGGAAAAGGGGGTACCAAGACAAGTCGCCCATGGGCATACATTACCCGTAGGAATACTGTGTCTAAGTACCATAGTTAGAACTGGGCGGACCACCCACTGTATTTTTGGTTAGTTAGCTAGCTGTTGTTGAAATAGGCTAGTCTAGCTTAGGGGTGGTTTTGGATTATTGTTTCGTTGCTTGGGTCCAGCTCAGCCCCTTTTCCCACACCCCTTTACCGTGTGTTTAAAATAAACCTTTTGAGTTTGACGGTAGATTTCAGTTGTCTGTGGTTTTTGGTTCTCACTGTTACATGTCACGATTATAATTTGCATGATTTATGTTACGGGTCTCGTATCCATCCCCCCTAGACCGCTGGGCCAAAGAGGTTCGTAACAAATGGTATGTACAACCCTCTGAAAACACACCCACACACACCCCTGTGAAGGCTGCAATGCCAGAGAGTTTATTGCTTGTACTATAGGCCCACTGGATCACTATAAATAAACAATATGTAGACTAGTTATAAGTTAATTTAGTAAGGAATAGAAAGACATGAATCTTTATTTGTTTGTATTTGTTTTGGTACTTTTTTACCACAATTGGTAGTTACAGTCTTGTCCCATGGCTGCAACTCCCATATGGACTCGGGAGAGCCATGCGTCCTCCAAAACACAACCCTTCCAAGCCACATTGCTAACTTAACCCGCACCAATGTGTCTGAGGAAACGCCGTGCAGCTGGAAACCGAAGTCAGCTTGCAGGCACCTAGCCTGCCACAAGGAGTCGCTAGAGCATGATGGGACAAGGAAATCCCGGCTGGCCAAACCCTCCCCTAACCCAGAGGACACTCGGCCAATTGTGCGCCGCCTCATGGGTCTCCCGGTCACGGCCGGCTGTGACAAAGCCTGGGATCGAACCTGGGGCTGTAGTGATATCTCAAGCACTGGGATGCGGTGCCTTAGACTGCTGAGCCACTCGGGGGAGGCCCAGGCATGTATTCGTTATGCATAGCCAAAATAGTTCAATTTTTCTCAAATTCTTATGAATAACGAAAACCTAATTGTAGACGATTTACAGTTGTCACCCTATTTCCCAGGTCAAAAGTAGTGCACTGTATAGAAAATAGGGTGCCAATTGGGATGAAACCTCGGATTTAACAGATCGAACAGGGGTCAAAGCACACGCTACAACAAAACACGTGGGCACCGTGTGTATGGCTGCATTTCTCTAGGTTTAATAGCTACAACCGCTTCAAAATCGTAGGCCACATGCGTCGTGCGCCTTGTTGCTTGCATCCCCAAAACATTGACCATGTTTCAGGTTCCAACAAGACTACAACATACTTGGACAGTGCTGCCAACAAGACAGGTCTGCTATGCTTATAGTACACATGCACGCACTGGTGGGAAAGTGAGAATTGAGAAACGGGGAGGCAGCCAGCGAGAGGCGCACATTTTGAGTCAACCATACATACATAACAAACGACCGTCGTTCGGGACCGTCGCCGTTATTAGCCTGAAATGAGCAGCACGTTAGCTACTGTAACGGTAACGTTATAGGCGATATAACTGTAACGGTACTCACCCAAGAGAGGATCCGGAGGATGGTGTGTGGCTGCTGGAAGAACGTTATAGGGTTGAAAGCACCTCCAGCCATCCCAGCTCCATATGCCATGCCCTCCATTTTCGGACTCCGGACGGTGTGTGTGCGTGTTTTCTCCCTTCCCGTCACTCAGGGAACACAGAGAGTTATTCTAACGGATTTTGACACAATATTCCTCAAATCAATATGTCCCCGTATCGCCCAGTCTATTGACCCTATCTCTCTCACTTTCTCAATCGCCAACTCCCTCTTCATTCTATTTGGTCCTATCTAAAATCCCCGCTTCGTGTCTGTTGCTGTCTATCTGCCTGTGTTGTGATTTTCTCTCTCTCTCTATCTCCCGTCTCTCTCTCAATTCAATTCAAGGGCTTTATTGGAATGGGAAACATATGTTAACATTGCCAAAGCGAGTGAAGTAGATAATAAACAAAAGTGAAATACACAAAAATGAACAGTAAACATTACACTCACAGAAGTTCCAAAAGAATAAAGACATTTCAAATGTCATTTTATGTGTATATACAGTGTTGTAACGATGTGCTAATAGTTAAAGTACAAAAGGGGAAATAAATAAACATAAATATGGGTTGTATTTACAATGTGTTTGTTCTTCATTGGTTGCCCTTTTCTCGTGGCAACAGGTCGCAAATCTTGCTGTTCACGCACAGAAGTTCCAACATAATAAACACATTTCAAATGTCATATTATGTGTATATATACAGTGTTGCCATATTAGCGACTTTGTCGCTATATTTAGCGAGTATTCAGACCCCTCTAGCGACACATTTTCAAAAAATCGACTAGAGACAAATATAGAGACGTTTTCTGGTGTTATTGGAGACTGACGTGAAAGCACGTATCGTTCTTACACTTCTCAACGAGCAGCGGGTGCTGCCGTTGGCCCCACCCCAGTCCCAAAGCACTCATAGTCCTCGCGCAGCAGTCCCTCCCAGCTGCAGTCAGAGCAGGAGATGTTCACCCCTCCACCTCCAGACTGCAAATGAATCGCGCATGCGGGAAGCCGCCTGGCTGATCCCGCCCTGAATGTAAGTCAGGGCGGGATGTAAATGTAAAATGTTCTTTGTCTAAAATAAATCACTGCATTTGACTCACACATCCTCAGTCACTTACTCACCTTGTCCACTGTGTGTGTGCCTCTCTGTGACATAAGCTAAACATCACAGTCTAAACTGTACTCTCAAAAATACAGAAAGGAGTGGGAATCAAACCCTGAATTCAAAGGCTGGTTGAAGCCGTTTATTGGAGATGATACACGGGCATACTGCCTGTATTGTAAGGCTGATTTCTACCCCAAACTTAGTGATGTAAAAAAACACATGACAACTCAAAAACATACTCAAAAGGCAAAGCTTTAAAACAGTTCCACCAAAAACAAACTGCCATTTATGGTTAAAAAAAATGAACTCTGCAAAAAAGCTGAGGCCACCATGGTATTAGCTATCGCTGAACACTGTTCCATGCTGCCATGTGATCACGTTGGAGAAGCATGTAGAGCTGCTTTCTCAGACTCCACTGCTGCTACCCGCTTCAAAATGCACAGGACAAAGTGCACAAAAATGATTAATGGTGTTCTAGCACCATACTTTCTGAAAAGGTTGGTCGTAGATGTGGGCGACCAGCGTTTCAGCCTCCTCCTCGAGGAGTCCACGGATGTAAGTGTTTCTAAGTACCTGGGGGTTGTGATAAGGTACTTTAGTGACACCAAGCAGACAATTGTATCAACATTTCTGGGGCTTGTTGAGTTGGAGGGAGGAGATGCCAAATCTATAGCCTGTGCTGTTGTGGCTTTCCTCGAAGTGTTGTCTTTAAAAAAGAGAAACTCCTGGGGATAGGGACTGACAATGCCTCTGTTATGACGGGGATTAACAATGGGGTCCATAAAGTGCTGAAGGAGGAGTATGGCCTCATATCTGGTTCTTATTCGCTGTGTGTGCCACTCTCTGCAGCTTTCTGTAAGTCATGCTTCCAATGACACCATCCCCTGTAGTGTGGAGTACTTGGTACAAGAGACTTATAACTGGTTTTCAGTGTCTCCAAAGCGCAGGGATGCCTACAAGGCCATATATGAGACCATCAACTGTGGGGAAAAACCTTTACAGATAACCAAGGTGTGTGCCACACGTTGGCTCTCCATTGAACCCGCGGTTTCACGCATTTTGGACCAGTGGGAGGAGCTTAGGCTGCATTTCGCAGTCACCAAGTCCAGTGAACACTGCTACATGGCTGAGGTTTTATACTCCATGTACAGTGATACTCAAAATATATTGTATCTGACTTTTTTGAAGTCAGTGCTGGGTGAGGTACAGTTGGCCATCAAGGCTTTTGAGGGAGAGCAAGTAGATCCTCTAAAGCTACTTGACAGCTTGGCTAGCCTGATCAAGTCTGTGAGCAGCAGGGTGCTGAATCCACTGGCAAATGTTGATGTACTCAAAGGGCCAATAGATGGATACATCAGTCCCAAACCGTACCTTGGTTACCTTTTTGAGTCAAAGGCAGCTGAACTTCACCTTGCGCCTGAGGATGAAAACAATGTCCGAAAGCAGTGTGTAGCCTTCACCATCTCCCTCACTAATGAGTTGAGGGTGAGACTGCCGGACAACATCGAAGCATTGCAGTACATGTCAGTTTTCAATGTGGAGGAAACTCTAAAGCTCAGTAAGAGCCCTGGAGAAATAGAAAACATAGCCAAGCTCCTTGGCTACTCCCCTGCAGAGATGGACAAGATTGTCCAGCAATGGCGTGCCATCCATCTTAGTAAATGGAATGAGACAAACACACTAGGCTTCTGGAGTGAGATTTGGAAGTTCAGGGATGCAGCTGACATCAACCCGTTTCAAGAACTTGCCATGGCTGCTGTGTCTGTGTTGTCCTTGCCACGCTCGAATGCTGAAGTTGAGAGAGTATTCAGCCAGATGAGTGTGGTAAAAAGCAAACTTAGAAATGGGATGTCCTTGCAGACCCTTAACTCCATCCTGTACATTCGATATGGGCTGAAGCTCTCTGGTGAGGCTTGCTATGAGCACCAGCTGCCTGATGTTTTGCAGCATTTTGGCACATCAGCTGCTTACTCATTTAAGTCAGCTCCCTCAGTTTCTGAACCTGCCATAGAGAGCCTTGACCAAAATGATGATGACCCACTCTTTCTGTGAGCCAGCACAGCCTGTGTGTGTGTGTGGAGGGGGGTCTGAAAAAAAAACTATTAACCTGAATTAGGGCCAGACTAGTTACCATCATTTTCTCACATTGCCATTGACAGTTTTTTCTATTGTCTCTTTTTGGTCTATTTAGATTGTTAATATAAATTGTATACAAAAAAATGTAAAAAATGTTACGGTTAAAAATGTTAATGTTTTACTGTGACTTGTTGTAGGCTCCTAAGTGGACCATAAGGTTAAAAACCAAACCAAATTAAGAAAACTAAACTAAAAAAAATAAATTAAAAACTAAGTAACTCCACCAGAGTCTCTCTTTTGGGTCACTTTTGCCGGTCCCAAGCCTGGATAAAGGAGGAGGGTTGGAATTGTGACATAAAAAAAAACAAGAATCGACAGACGAAAGTTCATTTGTAGTTCTAAACATATTTAGGGTATTTTTTACTCACTTTTTGTCTCAACGTTATTCCTCTCTCCTACAGCATCCATCACAATTACATGCGCATGGCCAATTATGCAAATTAGGTGATGATGTCATTTAGCAACTTTTAGGACAGCCAATAGCTACTTTCCTTACTGAGGAGTTGGCAACACTGAATTCGCTACGGCCCATTGGAGAGTCATGTGCAGGTCATTTGTCATAGCCGAGAAAGAGAGAGAAGAGGGAAAACTGAGTTGAGGGGGAAGACTTACATAGACTTTGGCAGTCTAATTTTTGCTTCTAATAATCTTAGGACACAACATGGCATTTAGGAGATAGAATTTAGGGCTACCTACTATAGAAAATCATGATAGAAATGATGGCCTGTCAAGCAGTGCATATTTTATAGATATGAATGTACCTGTGTGCATTCAAATTATGTTGATTAGCTATTCTAAAAGATGGGATGCATGTTCCATTGAAAATATCACTGAGGCAGTACATAAAACAATTCTTAATACCTTACTGGCTCTAACACGGGAGTAAAATTCAGTAGGCTAATTGCTAGAAAATTGGTCTACAGTCAATGAACGCTTCCATCTAGCGGTAATTAAGGGAACAGTCACGTTGGGCTCAGGTTGACGTCAACGCTCTTACGTTGACACAGCTGGCCAATGACAGCGCAGATATTGATACGTGCTTGAGGGTTGGATCAGTGAGAGCGTTTCTGCTCAGGTTGCTAGGAAACGCGTCGTGTCCATGTTGCTGAGGCGGAAGAAAGATTCTGTAGCGTAAAATAAAAAACACAAAGCAGTTTTGAAGATTTTTCTAATATATTTATTTGTTTGTACGCTGCCATGGTGAAATTAAGAGCAAGGTGCCTTCTTGTAGGTAAGATTTAGAAATGTATGTACTGTATGTCTGTACTGTAAAGAAAGTATCTGAGAGATAGGCTAGCTTGCAAAACGTTGGATAGGACAGAGCAGCTAGCTAGCTAAGTTAGAAAAGGCCCTAGATAGCTAACAGTTTTACAAGCATTTGCAAGTTACATAAGTCTAGGATTACACGTTTGAGTAGGGTAAACATGGAAGAGACGTATGTAAATGTGAACATGTTTACATTGCCATAGCAAGTGAAATAGATAATAAACAAAAGTGAAATAAACAATAAAACATTTACAGTAAACATTACTCTTATAAAAGTTCCAAAAGAATAAAGACATTTCAAATGTCATATTATGTCTATATACAGTGTTGTAATGATGTGAAAATAGTTAAAGTACAAAAGGGAAAATAAATAAACATAAATATAGGTTGTATTTACAATGGTGTTTGTTCATCTCGCTCTCTCTCTGTCTCTCTCTGGCTCTCTCTCTGGCTCTCTCTGGCTCTCTCTCTCTCTCTCTGTCGCGCCACCCTTCCCCTCTTCAGGAGATGCTGCAGTGGGGAAAAGTGCTCTCTCTCAGATGTTCCGGAGTGATGGCGCACACTTCCAGAAGAACTACAGTATGGTGAGAAAATACACACACACACACACACACACACACACACACACACACACACTGGCCTCTCTCTAGCTGGTCTCCCAGATCTGTTTGTTTGTGCTCTTGCCAACTTAGATTCTTCACTTAAAATGTATGCCAAACAAAAACCATCGATTTCAAAGTTTAACAAATCATACAACTCTATGCACAAGGACTACTTTTAACAATATGCACTGAACATTTTACCAAAACACATTTAATGGAAGAACTGTGTTGATATTCCAAAAACGGTTAAATATCTGCTCAGAATTATGATTCAATGATGGCTGCAGAAATCATGGGTTGTCAGCTATGACATGACTCATTGACCACACACACTGCATAACAACAACGCACTGGTGTGAGTGTGTGCGTTGTGACACACCAGTCTAAGTGAACAGAGACAAATCAAATCACATTTTATTTGTCACATGCACTGAATACAACTGTTGTGGACTTTACTGTGAAATGCTCTTCCCAACGATGAAATACAAAATAATACTAATAGTAACACACGGAGTAAAATCCACAAGAATGGAGCTCTATACGGGGAGTATTAGTACCAGATCAAGAGGTACGAGGTATTTGAGGCAGATACAGTTGAAGTCGGAAGTTTACATACACCTTAGCCAAATACATTTAAACTCAGTTCTTCACATTTCCTAAAATGTAATCCTTGTAAAAATTCCCTGTCTTAGGTCAGTTAGGATAACCACTTTATTTTAAGAATGTGAAATGTCAACATAATAGTAGAGAGAAGGATTTATTTCAGCTTTTATTTATTTCATAACATTCCCAGTTGGTCAGAAGTTTACATACACTCAATTAGTATTTGGTAGCATTGGCTTTAAATTGTTTAACTTGGGTCAAACGTTTTGGGTAGCCTTCCACAAGCTTCCCACAATAAGTTGGGTGAATTTTGGTCCATTCCTCCTGACAGAGCTGGTGTAACGGAGTCAGGTTTGTAGGCCTCTTTGCTCACACACACTTTTTCAGTTCTGTCCACAAATGTTCTATAGGATAGAGGTCAGGGCTTTGTTATGGCCACTCCAATACCTCGACTTTGTTGTGCGTAAAGCCATTTTGCCACAACTTTGGAAGTATGCTTGGGTTCATTGTCCATTTGGAAGAGCCATTTGCGACCAAGCTTTAACTTCCTGACTGATGTCTTGAGATGTTGCTTCAATATATCCACATAATTTTCCTACCTCATGATGCCATCTATCTTGGGAAGTGCATCAGTCCCTCCTGCAGCAAAGCACCCCCACAACATGATGCTGCCACCCCCATGCTTCACGGTTGGGATGGTGTTCTTCAGCGTGCAAGCCTCCCCCTTTTTCCTCCAAACATAACGATGGTCATTATTGGCAAACAGTTATATTTTTGTTTCATCAGACCAGAGGACATTTCTCCAAAACGTACAATCTTTGTCCCCATGTGCAGTTGCAAACCGTAGTCTGGCTTTTTTATGGCGATTTTGGAGCAGTGGCTTCTTCCTTTCTGAGCGGCCTTTCAGGTTATGTCGATATAGGACTCGTTTTACTGTGGATATAGATACTTTTGTACCTGTTTCCTCCAGCATCTTCACAAGGTCCTTTGCTGTTGTTCTGGGATTGATTTGCACTTTTCGCACCACAGTACATTCATCTCTAGGAGACAGAACGCGTCTCCTTCCTGAGCGGTATGACGGCTGCATGGTCCCATGGTGTTTATACTTGCGTACTATTGTTCGTACAGATGAACGTGGAACCTTCAGGCATTTGAAAATTGCTCCCAAGGATGAACCAGACTTGGCTGATTTCTTTTGATTTTCCCATGATGTCAAGCAAAGAGGCACTGAGTTTGAAGGTATGCCTTGAAATACATCCACAGGTACACCTCCAATTGATTCAAATTATGTCAATTAGCCAATCAGAAGCTTCTAAAGCCATGACATCCTTTTCTGGAATTTTCCAAGCTGTTTAAAGGTACAGTCAATTTGGTGTATGTAAACTTCTGACCCACTGGAATTGTGATACATTGAATTATAAGTGAAATAATCTGTCTGTAAACAATTGTTGGAAAAATTACTTGTCATGCACAAAGTAGATGTCCTAACCGACTTGCCAAAACTATAGTTTGTTAACAAAAAAATTGTGGAGTGGTTGAAAAATGACTTTTAATGACTCCAACCTAAGTGTATGTAAACTTCTGACTTCAACTGTATGTACATGGGTAAAGTGACTAGGCATCAGGATAGATAATAATAAGGTATTTGAGATGGATAAGTACATGAAGGCAGGGTTAAGTGACTAGGCATCAGGATAGATAATAATAAGGTATTTGAGGTAGATAAGTACATGAAGGCAGGGTAAAGTGACTAGGCATCAGGATATATAATAATAAGGTATTTGAGGTAGATATGTACCTGAAGGCAGGGTAAAGTGACTAGGCATCAGGATAGATAATAATAAGGTATTTGAGGTAGATAAGTACATGAAGGCAGGGTAAAGTGACTAGGCATCAGGATAGATAATAATAAGGTATTTGAGGTGGATAAGTACATGAAGGCAGGGTAAAGTGACTAGACATCAGGATAGATAATAATAAGGTATTTGAGGTTGATATGTACATGAAGGCAGGGTAAAGTGACTAGACATCAGGATAGATAATAATAAGGTATTTGAGGTAGATATGTACATGAAGGCAGGGTAAAGTGACTAGGCATCAGGATAGATAATAATAAGTTATTTGAGGTGGATAAGTACCTGAAGGCAGGGTAAAGTGACTAGGCATCAGGATAGATAATAATAAGTTATTTGAGGTAGATATGTACATGAAGGCAGGGTAAAGTGACTAGGCATCAGGATAGATAATAATAAGTTATTTGAGGTGGATAAGTACCTGAAGGCAGGGTAAAGTGACTAGGCATCAGGATAGATAATAATAATAAGAGTGAAATGATGAACAGAGTAGCAGCAACACATTATGAGTGTACAACTGTGTGTGTGTGTGTGTGTGTGTGTGTGTGTGTGTGTGTGTGTGTGTGTGTGTGTGTGTGTGTGTGTGTGTGTGTGTGTGTGTGTGTGTGTGTGTGTGTGTGTGTGTGTGTGTGTGTGTGTGTGTGGACAAGTTGTTACAGCTGTTGATAAGTCATTGTAGTAATCTGACAATGTTTGTCATGTCATTACATTAAGATATAAGGGGGGGGGGGGGTCATAGCTATAAAATTCACAAGTTGATTTAAAACCTATTTTTAACCCTTTCTCATGGTTGTTGTCTTGATGGATTTGTCCAAAATCGTGTGACGTAAAACATTACTTTTCTGTCCTTGCATTTATGGCAGTCTAAGTTGTCGTTATATCATGTATTAACCATTAATCAGTTAAATTAGACATTGAACTTGAACCCTTTAAGAGTCCTGGATCTAGATGTCAAACAGTTTTTTGTATAGAGATCTCAGAAATGCACTGCAACTACATAACATTGTGTGTCTCCTTAGGTTACAGGGTCAAAACAGTTTTCATGGGCTCACAAATCCCAAATAGAATGCTTCTAACTGAAAGAATAATCATACCTTGATACTTAAAACCTAAATTGATGCTGTCATTAACATGGTTCTTCAATAATTATGTAAAGTACTTGTTGGATGCGCATTTGGTGTCGAGCTGTTTAATAACGCCGTGATCATTTCACACATCATCATCTGATCCAGGAAGGAATATACGGAATGACATTCAAGTGAGGAACAGCTGTTGTGATAACGTATGCCATGCTACAACAGCCCAAGTGCTGGAAAAAAGGTGTTCCTGAGGAATCTCCAGAATGTTTTGGTGTCTCATTCCTTATTCCGGTGAAGATAGTTGTGTCTGGATTCACATTGGATTTAATATCCCTAGCGAATCGATGTTGAGAATCTCAAATCAAATCAAAATGTATTTGTCACATACACATGGTTAGCAGATGTTAATGCGAGTGTAGCGAAATGCTTGTGCTTCTAGTTCCGACCATGCGGTAATAACTAACAAGTAATCTAACAATTTCACAACAACTACCTTATACACACAAGTGTAAAGGAATGAACAAGAATATGTACATACAAATATATAGATGAGCGATGGCCGAACGGCATAGGCAAGATGCAGTAGATGGTATAGAGTACAGTATATATATATATGAGATGAGTAATGTAGGGTATGTAAACATTATTTAAAGTGGCATTGTTTAAAGTGGCTAGTGATACATTTATTACATAAATATTTCCATTATTAAAGTGGATAGAGATGAGTCAGTATGTTGGCAGCAGCCACTCAATGCTAGTGATGGCTGTTTAACAGTCTGATATCCTTGAGATCCCCGCTTTGATGCACCTGTACTGACCTCGCCTTCTGGATGATAGCGGGGTGAACAGGCAGTGGCTCGGGTGGTTGTTGTCCTTGATGATCTTTTTGGCCTTCCTGTGACATCGGGTGGGGTAGGTGTCCTGGAGGGCAGGTAGTTTGCCCTGGGTGATGCGTTGTGCAGACCTCACTACCCTCTGGAGAGCCTTACGGTTGTGGGCGGAGCAGTTGCCGTACCAGGCAGTGATACAGCCCGACAGGATGCTCTCGATTATGCATCTGTAAAGGTTTGTGAGTGTTTTTGGTGACAAGCCAAATTTCTTCTGCCTCCTGAGGTTGAAGAGGTGCTGCTGCGGCCCGTCAGGAAGTCCAGGACCCAGTTGCACAGGGCGGGGTCGAGACCCAGGGTCTCGAGCTTAATGACGAGTTTGGAGGGTACTATGGTGTTAAATGCTGAGCTGTAGTCGATGAACAGCATTCTTACATAGGTATTCCTCTTGTCCAGATGGGTTAGGGCAGTGTGATTGCGATTGCGTTGTCTGTGGACCTATTGGGGCGGTAAGCAAATTGGAGTGGGTCTAGGGTGTCAGGTAGGGTGGAGGGGATATGGTCCTTGACTAGTCTCAAAGCACTTCATGATGACGGAAGTGAGTGCTACAGGGCGGTAGTCATTTAGCTCAGTTACCTTAGCTTTCTTGGGAACAGGAACAATAGTGGCCCTCTTGAAGCATGTGGGAACAGCACGCTGGGATAAGGATTGATTGAATATGTCCGTAAACACACCAGCCAGCTGGTCTGCGCATGTTCTGAGGACGCGGCTGGGGATGCCGTCTGGGCCGGCAGCCTTGCGAGGGTTAACACATTTAAATGTTTTACTCACGTTAACTGCAGTGAAGGAGAGCCCGCAGGTTTTGGTAGCGGACCGTGTCAGTGGCACTGTATTGTCCTCAAAGCGAGCAAAGAAGTTGTTTAATTTGTCTGGGAGCAAGACATCGTGGTCCGCGACGGGGCTGGTTTTCCTTTTGTAGTCCGTGATTGACTGTAGACCCTGCCACATACCTCTCGTGTCTGAGCCATTGAATTGCGACTCCACTTTGTCTCTATACTGATGCTTAGCTTGTTTGATTGCCTTGCGTAGGGAATAGCTACACTGTTTGTATTCGGTCATGTTTCCGGTCACCTTGCCCTGATTAAAAGCAGTGGTTCGCGCTTTCAGTTTTGCGCGAATGCTGCCATCAATCCACGGTTTTCGGTTGGGGAAGGTTTTAGTAGACGCTGTGGGTACAACATCACCAATGCACTTGCTAATAAACTCGCTCAACGAATCAGCGTATTCATCAATATTATTGTCCGACGCTATGCGGAACATATCCCAGTCCACGTGATCGAAGCAATCTTGAAGCGTGGAATCCGATTGGTCGGACTAGCTTTGAACAGACCTGAGCACGGGCGCTTCCTGTTTTACTTTCTGTCTATAGGCTGGGAGCAACAAAATGGAGTCGTGGTCAGATTTTCCGAAAGGAGGGCGGGGGAGGGCTTTGTATGCATCGCGGAAGTTAGAATAACAATGATCCAGGGTTTTACCAGCCCTGGTTGCACAATCGATATGCTGATAGAATTTAGGGAGCCTTGTTTTCAGATTAGCCTTGTTATAATCCCCAGCTTCAATAAATGCAGCCTCAGGATATGTGGTTTCCAGTTTACATAGAGTCAAATGAAGTTCTTTCAGGGCTGTTGATGTGTCTGCTTGGGGGGTATATACACGACTGTGATTATGATCGAAGATAATTCTCTTGGTAGATAATGCGGTCGGCATTTGATTGTTAGGAAATCTAGGTCAGGTGAACGAAAGGACTTAAGTTCCTGTATGATCACACCACGTCTCGTTAATCATAAGGCATACACCCCCGCCCTTCTTCTTACCAGAGAGATGTTTGTTTCTGTCGGCGCGATGCGTGAAGAAACCAGGTGGCTGTACTGACTCTGATAACGTATCCCGAGTGAGCCATGTTTCCGTGAAACAAAGAACGTTACAATCTCTGATGTCTCTCTGGAAGGCAACCCTTGCTCGGATTTTGTCTACCTTGTTGTCAAGAGACTGGACATTGGCGAGTAGTATGCTCAGGAGCGGTGCGTGATGTGCCCGTCTACGGAGCCTGACCAGAAGACCACTCCGTCTGCCCCTTCTGCGGCGCCGTTGTTTTGGGTCGCTGGCTGGGATCCGATCCATTGTCCTGGGTGGTGGACCAAACAGAGGATCTGCTTCGGGAAAGTCGTATTCCTGGTCATAATGTTGGTGAGTTGACGTTGCTCTTATATCCAATAGTTCCTCCTGACTATATGTAATAAAACTTAAGATTTCCTGGGGTAACAATGTAAGAAATAACACATAAAAAGAACAAAATACCGCATAGTTACCTAGGAACGCAAAGCGAGGCGGCCATCTCTGTCAGCGCCAGAAGTTGTTGTGGTCTTGTAGTCTGCTTGATTTACAGCAGGGTCTCGTGAGATTTAACAGAGAAAGCATCAAGGTAATGAATTAATATTTTCGTCCCTCGAACTGGACCCTTACTGTGCCTAATTGTGTAGGATAGACGATTGCGCAACACCCAACTCTATTCCTATGAATTATTCTGGATATAATGACAACAAATGACATAGCCTAGTGGGCTCATTCACAATATGAGCTCGTAATGAAATAACATGACAAATACATGTCGGTTTCCATGTTACACCTGCAATTTTAAACAATACAAGGGGTTTGAAGTAGCCTAGTTGAACTCGAAGCTCAGAAATTAATAATATCTAATGCTGGCTTCAACTTGGCTTTCCAAACAAATCCTTCCATTACAAAAGGAACCTGGTTTTTGGTAGCATGGTCATTCTAAAAACAGATGGTTAGGTTAATGCTAACGCTATTGATGGCTTTATTATGTGTGCCTGCGTAGGCCACATAGTCTACAGAAACATCACCATGCATACATCCTATTTATTTAGTCAGGACACATTATAGAATATAATAATAATTACAAATCAATGTATTGGCAAGGCCTAAAAAATTTATTATTCTTAAAGTGGTAATGGCATACTTCTTTTGACACTTTTTGCATGCTTTTTGGGGGGTGGGCTGTGTGTGTGTGTGTGTGTGTGTGTGTGTGTGTGTGTGTGGGGGGGGGGTTCTATATTAAGCCCTATATGTACATAAATCAAAATGATTGCATTTGAGTAATTTAGCAGACACTCTTATCCAGAGCGACTTACAGGAACAATTAGGTTTAAGTGCCTTGCTCAAGGGCACATCGACAGATTTTTCATCTAGTCGGCTCGGGGATTCAAACCAGCAACCTTTTGGTTACTGGCCCAATGCTCTTATCCACTAGGCTACCTGACGCAGAATTGTATAACACTGAAGTCCTTGAAAATTACAATGAAGTGCTTGAAAAAGTCCCTAAAAGTAGTTGAATTTGACTTGCCAATGTCTGTATGAACCCTGCTTAAAGGATGAATAGTCCTAGGCCTATGTTGTTGTAAGTGGACGTATGGGCCAATTTGCATATATTCCTCTAAGTACACATGTCGAACTGCATAAAAATTATTAACATTTTTGTTTCAAACCATTTTGAAATGTTGATCCCAATGCCACACATTGGCCCTGTTATTTATAGAAATACTCATATACAGTATAGTAGTGTGCATAAAGTCAGTGCAGATAGGTTCAGTGCAGATAGTCTGGGTAACCATTTAATGAACTGTTTTGTGGTCTGATGATGTCTATTTAGCAGTCTTATGGCATGGGGTTAGAAGCTGTAGCCGATGCTCCGGTGCCATTTGCCGGACAGTGGCAGATTGAACAGTCTATGGCATGGGTGGTTGAAGTCTGACAATTCTCCGGGCCTTTCTCTGACACTGCCTGATATAGAAGTCCTGGATGGCAGGGAGCTTGGCCCCAGTGATGTACTGGGCTGTCCGCACCACCCTCTATAGTGATATGCGTTCGAGGACGCTGTATTTACCATAACAAGCGGTAATGCAGCCAGTCAAGATGCTCTCAATGGTGCAGCTGTATAACTTTTTGAGGATCCGAGGGCTCATGCAAAATCTTTTCTGCCTCCTGAGGGGGAAGATGCACGGTCGTGCCCTCTTCACGACTGTGAGGAACATGATAATTCATTAGTGATGTGGACGCTAAGAAACTTGAAGCTCTCGACCCGCTCCACTACAGCTCCGTCAGAGTGGAGAGATCACTTTGAGGAGCATTATTATGATACAACACACACACACACACACACACACACACACACGCATGTGAATGTTACCCAAACCCCAGACTCCAACTAACTTTGTTCAGTCTGTTGGACTAAAGGTTATAGACAGACAGACAGACAGACAGACAGACAGACAGACAGACAGACAGACAGACAGACAGACAGACAGACAGACAGACAGACAGACAGACAGACAGACAGACAGACAGACAGACAGACAGACAGACAGACAGACAGACAGACAGACAGACAGACAGACAGACAGACAGACAGGAAGCAGCATCCGGTCCGCAGCCATTCCATTCTCCTCACGTTCTCTTCCTCTCAAATGTCAGACGGCCTGTTAGCTTACCTACTGACCGATCTGTTCCGCTATTTATTGCGGACAGGTTCTCTCTCTTACTCACACACACACACACACACACACACACACACACACACACACACACACACACACACACACACACACACACACACACACACCACACACACACACACACACACAAACATGCAACACACACACACCCAACCAACCTTTATGTATTCTGTACAGGCTCTCATTGACATTCCACTGAGAGAGAGCCTTCCCAATCCCCATGATGCATCACATCCGCTCATTGCCCCGTCTCTGGTTGGAATATCGCGGAGGAAGAGTGTGTGGGCGTGCGTGCGCAGTTGGCTGCAGTCTTTTGTGTGTGCGTGTGGCGGTGGGCTGCAGTCTTGCACACAAATCAAATTGTATTGGTAACATACACATATGTAGCAGATGTTATTGGTAACATACACATATGTAGCAGATGTTATTGGTAACGTACACATATGTAGTAGATGTTATTGGTAACATACACATATGTAGCAGATGTTATTGGTAACGTACACATATGTAGCAGATGTTATTGGTAACATACACATATGTAGTAGATGTTATTGGTAACATACACATATGTAGCAGATGTTATTGGTAACGTACACATATGTAGCAGATGTTATTGGTAACGTACACATATGTAGCAGATGTTATTGGTAACATACACATATGTAGCAGATGTTATTGGTAACATACACATATGTAGCAGATGTTATTGGTAACATACACATATGTAGCAGATGTTATTGGTAACATACACATATGTAGTAGATGTTATTGGTAACATACACATATGTAGCAGATGTTATTGGTAACATACACATATGTAGCAGATGTTATTGGTAACATACACATATGTAGTAGATGTTATTGGTAACATACACATATGTAGCAGATGTTATTGGTAACATACACATATGTAGCAGATGTTATTGGTAACATACACATATGTAGCAGATGTTATTGGTAACATACACATATGTAGCAGATGTTATTGGTAACATACACATATGTAGCAGATGTTATTGCGGGTGTAGCGAAATGCTTATGTTCCTAGCTCCAACAGTGAGGTAATATCTAACTAAATGCTTATGTTCCTAGCTCCAACAGTGAGGTAATATCTAACTAAATGCTTATGTTCCTAGCTCCAACAGTGAGGTAATATCTAACTAAATTCTTATGTTCCTAGCTCCAACAGTGAGGTAATATCTGACAGTATAAAACAATACATACAAATCTAAAGTAAAATAATGTAATTAAGAAATATAGAAATATTAGGATGAGCAATGCCAGAGTCCGGAATATAAATATAGATGTATATGATGGGATGTATAGACATGGACAGTATCTCAATAGAATATGTTGTATATATGTAGAATATGTAGGATATAATATGTCGTATATACAGTTGAAGTTGGAAGTTTACATACATCTTATCCAAATACATTTAAACTCAGTTTCACAATTCCTGACATTTAATCAGAGTAAAAATTCCCTGTCTTAGGTCAGTTAGGATCACCACTTTATTTTAACAATGTGAAATGTCAGAATAATAGTTGAGAGAATGATTTATTTCAGCTTTTCTTATTATCACATTCCCATTGGGTCAGAAGTTTACCTACACTCAATTAGTATTTGGTAGCATTGGCTTTAAATTGTTTAACTTGGGTAAAATGTTTCGGGTAGCCTTCCACAAGCTTCACACAATAAGTTGGGTGAATTTTGGCCCATTCCTCCTGACAGAGCTGGTGTAACTAGGTCAGTTTTGTAGGCCTCCTTGCTCGCACATGCTTTTTCAGTTCTGCCCACAAATTTTCTATAGGAATTGAGGTCAGGGCTTTGTTATGGCCACTCCAATACCTTGACTTTGTTGTCCTTAAGCCGTTTTGCCATAACTTTGGAAGTATGCTTGTCCATTTGGAAGACCCATTTGCGACTAAGCTTTCACTTCCTGACTGATGTCTTGAGATGTTGCTTCAATATATCAACATAATTTTCCTACCTCATGATGCCATCTATTTTGTGACGTGCACCAGACCCTTCTGCAGCAAAGCACCCCCACAACATGATGCTGCCACCCCCATGTTTCACGGTTGGGATGGTGTTCTTCGGCTGTTTTGGAGCAGTGGCTTCTTCCTTGCTGAGCGGCCTTTCAGGTTATGTCGATATAGGACTAGTTTTACTGTGGATATAGATACTTTTGTACCTGTTTCCTCCGGCATCTTCCCAAGGTCCTTTGCTGTTGTTCTGGGATTGATTTTCACTTTTCGCACCAATGTACATTCATCTCTAGGAGACAGAACGCATCTTGTTCCTGAGCGGTATGTCGGCTGCGTGGTCCCATGGTGTTTATACTTGCGTACTATTGTTTGTACAGATGAAGATGGTACCTTCAGGCGTTTGGAAATTGCTCCCAAGGATGAACCAGACTTGTGGAGGTTTGCCATTTTTTTCTGAGGTCTTGGCTGATTTCTTTTGATTTTCCCATGATGTCAAGCAAAGAGGCACTGAGTTTGAAGGTAGGCTTTGAAGTACATATGTATGTAAACTTCTGACCCACTGGAATTGTGATACAGTGAATTATAAGTGAAATAATCTGTCTGTAAACAATTGTTGGAAAAATTATTTGTGTCATGCACAAAGTAGATGTCTTAACCGACATGCCAAAACTATAGTTTGTTAACAAGAAATTTGTGGAGTGGTTGAAAAACGAGTTTTAATGACTCCAATCTAACTTTATGTAAACTTCCGACTTCAACTGTATGTAGAATATGTAGGATAGAATAGTAGATATACAGCAATAGTGGAATAGGGTGGACTTGACTAGAATACAGTATATGCATATGAAATTAGTAAAACAATATGTAAACATTATTAAAGTGACCAGAGTTCCATGACTATGTACATCGGGCAGCAGTCTCTCTGAGTACCGGGTGGTATCCGGCTAGTGACAGTGACTAAAGTTCAGGGCAGGGTACTGGGCGAAGGCTAGTGGTGACAGTTTAAAAACCCCTAAGGTCGATTTCCGCTCCCCGCAGAAATGGAATGAACATAATGGCTGTACGACCCCCACAAGTGTCTGGGGACTAGTCTGAAGTCTGTCCAACTTCTGTCTGTAGCGGCCCAACAGTCTGAGCTACACACTAATATGAACACGTACATGTCGGTTGTTTTGCTCTAGGATGCTCACAGGTCTCACAATACTCATCTGAAGGTCCAGTATATATAGTTGAAGTTGGAAGTTTACATACACTTAGGTTGGAGTTATTAAAACTCGTTTTTCAACCACCCCCACAAATTTCTTATTAACAAACTATAGTTTTGGCATGTCGGTTAGGACATCTACTTTATGCATGACACAAGTAATTTTTCCAACAATTGTTTACAGACAGATTATTTCACTTATAATTCACTGTATCACAATTCCAGTGGGTCAGAAGTTTACATACACAAAGTTGACTGTGCCTTTCAACAGCTTGGAAAATTCCAGAAAATTCCGTCATGGCTTTAGAAGCTTCTGATTGGCTAATTGTCATCATTTGAGTCAATTGGAGGTATACCTGTGGATGTATTTCAAGGCCTACCTTCAAACTCACTGCCTCTTTGCTTGACATCATGGGAAAATCAAAAGAAATAAGCCAAGGCCTCAGAAAAACAATTGTAGACTTCCACAAGTCTGGTTCATCCTTGGGAGCAATTTCCAAACGCCTAAAAGTACCACGTTCACCTATACAAACAATAGTACGCAAGTATAAACACCATGGGACCATGCAGCCGTCATACCGCTCAGGAAGGAGACGCGTTCTGTCTCCTAGAGATGAACGTACTTTGGTGCGAAAAGTGCAGATCAATCCCAGAACAACAGCAAAGGACCTTGTGAAGATGCTGGAGGAAAGGCCTCTCAGCAAGGAAGAAGCCACTGCTCCAAAACCGCCATAAAAGCCGGACTACGGTTTGCAACTGCACATGGGGACAAAGATCGTGCTTTTTGGAGAAATGTCCTCTGGTCTGATGAAACAAAAATAGAACTGTAAGGCCATAATGACCATCGTTATGTTTGGAGGAAAAAGGGGGAGGCTTGCAAGCCGAAGAACACCATGCCATCCGTGAAGTATGGGGGTGGCAGCATCATGTGGTGGGGGTGCTTTGCAGCACGAGGGTCTGGTGCACGTCACAAAATAGATGGCATCATGAGGTAGGAAAATTATGTGGATATATTGAATCAACTCAATCTCAAGACATCAGTCAGGAAGTTAAAGCTTGGTCGCTAATGGGTCTTCCAAATGGACAATGACCCCAAGCATACTTCCAAAGTTGTGGCAAAATGGCTTAGGGACAACAAAGTCAAGGTATTGGAGTGGCCATCACAAAGCCCTGACCTCAATCCTATAGAAAATGTGTGGGCAGAACTGAAAAAGTGTGTGCGAGCAAGGAGGCCTACAAACCTGACTTAGTTACACCAGTTCTGTCAGAAGGAATGGGACCAAAATTCACCCAACTTATTGTGGGAAGGTTGTGGAAGGCTACCCGAAACGTTTGACCCAAGTTAAACAATTTAAAGGCAATACTACCAAATACTAATTGAGTGTATGTAAACTTCTGACCCACTGGGAATGTGATGAAAGAATTAAAAGCTGAAATAAATCATTCTCTCTACTATTATTCTGACATTTCACGTTCTTAAAATAAAGTGGTGATCCTAACTGACCTAAGACACGGCAGTTTTACTAGGATTAAATATCAGGAATTATGAAAAACTGAGTTGAAATGTATTTGGTTAAGGTGTATGTAAACTTCCGAGTTCAACTGTATAAATGGAAGTACAGTATATATGGAGACTGTTTAGTGACAACGATAAAGGGTTAAATGCATGTATATAAAAAAAATAATAACAAGTGTTTCTCACAGATATAGGATAGTCACTTCAGAACTATCTTCCTTTAGATATTTTTCTTCTGTTGTTCCATGTAGTGAATCTGTTATTCAATGCGTTTGTATGGGCTAATAATTTTTTGATATATATATTTTGATACTTCAAGGGGTCTTAAAATTCTAAATCAAATAGCAAAATGATCCTTGTTATGACCTTAAAACAATTCCATATAGTTTAGTAGTATTGTGTGATTGTATTACTGTTTGATTGTAGTACTGTTTGATTGTAGTACTGTTTTGCCTGTTTGATTGTAATACTGTTTGATTGTAGTGCTGTTTTGCCTATTTGATTGCAGTACTTTTTGATTGTAGTGCTGTTTGATTGTAGTACTGTTTTGCCTGTTTGATTGTAGTACTGTTTGATTGTAGTGCTGTTTTGCCTATTTGATTGTAGTACTGTTTGATTGTAGTGCTGTTTGACTGTAGTACTGTTTTGCCTGTTTGATTGTAGTACTGTTTGATTGTAGTGCTGTTTTGCCTATTTGATTGTAGTACTGTTTGATTGTAGTGCTGTTTGACTGTAGTACTGTTTTGCCTGTTTGATTGTAGTACTGTTTTGCCTCTGTGATTGCCTTACAGATGACATAACTGGACTGTTTGTACTCGTCCATGTCCCAGTCACCTTGCCATGGTTAAATGCGTTGTTTCGAGGTTTCAGTTTTGTGCGAATGCTGCCATCTATCCATGTTTTTGGTTTGGATAGGTTTTAATTGTCACAGTGGGAACCACATCCGTTATGCACTTCCTGATGAACTCAGTCACCGAGTCAGTGTATATGTCAATGTTATTCAAATCAAATTGTATTTGTCACATGCGCCGAATACAACAGGTGTAGACCTTACCGTGAAATGCTTACTTCCAAGCCCTTAACCAACAATGCAGTTTTAAGAAAATAGAGTTAAGAAAATATTTACTAAATAAACTAAAGTAAAAAATGAAAAAAGTAACATAATAAAATAACAATAATGAGGCTATATACAGGGGGTACCGGTACCGAGTCAATGTGCGGTGGGTACAGTGTAAAAACAAAGGTGGGGGGGTGACAATGTAACTAGTCCAGGTGGCCATTTGATTAATTGTTCAGCAGTCTTATGTCTTGGGGGTAGAAGCTGTTAAGGAGCCTTTTGGACCTAGACTTGGCGCTCCGGTACCACTTGCCATGCGGTAACAGAGAGAACAGTCTATGACTTTTGTGACTGGAGTCTTTGACACATTTTTGGGCCTTCCTCTGACACCGCTTAGTATATAGGTCCTGGATGTCAGGAAGCTTGGCCCCAGTGATGTACTGGGCTGTACGCACTACCCTCTGATGCCGAGCAGTTGCCGTACCAGGCGGTGATGCAACCGGTCAGGATGCTCTCGATGGTGCAACTGTAGAACCTTTTGAGGATCTGAGGACCCAAGCCAAATCTTTTCAGTCTCCTGAGGGGGAAAAGGTGTTGATGTGCCCTCTTCACAACTTTCTTGGTGTGTTTGCACCATGATAGTTTATTGTTGATGTGGACACCAAGGAACTTGAAGCTCTCAACCTACTCCACTGCAGCCTCGTTGATGTGAATGGGGGCGTGTTCGGCCCTCCTTTTCCTGTAGTCCACGATCATCTCCATTGTCTTGCTCATGTTGAGGAAGAGGTTGTTGTCCTGGCACCACACTGCCAGGTCTCTGACCTCCTCCCTATAGGCTGTCTCATCGTTGTCAGTGACCAGGCCTACCACCGTTGTGTCGTCAGCAAACTTAATGATGGTGTTGGAGTCATGCCTGGCCAACCCGGAAAATATCCCAGTCCGCGTGATCAAAACAATCTTGAAGCATAGATTCCGATTGGTCATACCAATGTTGAACAGTCCTTACCACGGGTACTTCCCGTTGATTTTCTGAAGGGAGGTGGGGGAGGGCCTTGTAGCAATCTCGTAAGGGCGAGTAGCAATGGTCGAGAATGTTCGAGGTTCGAGTAGCGCAGGCGATGTGTTGTTAAAACTTCAGTAGCGTTTTCCACAGATTTGCTTTATTAAAGTCCCCGGCTACAATAAATGCGGCCTCAGGATATGGGGTTTCCAGTTTGCACAAAGTCCGGTGTAGTTCTGTGAGAGCCGTCGTGGTGTCGGCTTTAGGGGAATATACACGGCTGTGATGATTATCTAAGATAATTTTCACGGGAGGTAATGCGGTCGGCATTTGATTGTGAGGTATTCCAGGTCGAGGGAACAACAGGACTTGAGTTCCTGTATGTTACCACAATGTCACCATGAGTAGTTAATCAAGAAACATACACCTCCGCCTTTCTTTTTCCTCTGACAGTTCTTTGTTCCTGTCCGGGCGATGTACTGAGAACCCAGCTGGCTGTATGGACGGGGACAGTATATCTGGAGAGGGCTATGATTCTGTGAAACAGACTGTGTTACAGTCCCTGATGTCTCTCTAGAAGATCCTCGCCCTGAGCTCGTCTACTTTATTGTCCAGGGACTGAACATTAGCGAGTAATATACTCGCAAGGTGTGGATGATATGCACGCCTCCTGAGTGAGACCAAAATTCCACTCCGTACACCTCTTCTCCATTGGCGTTGCCTTGTAGCAGCTGCTGGGATTAGTGGATTTGCCTCAGGGGAGGTGCGAACAAAGGATCCAATTCAGAAGTCGTATTTTTGGTGGAAATGCTGGTGAGTGACCGTCGATCCAATATCCAAAAGTTATTTTTGGCTGTAGATAATAATGCAAGAAACCTTCTGGGCAAATAATGCAAGAAATAACAAAAAATATATAAATGCTACAAAGTTGCTTACGAGCCAGGAACAGGGCATCCATGTCTATCGGTGCCATTTTGTCCATTTGTGTGTGTGTGTGTGTGTGTGTGTGTGTGTGTGTGTGTGTGTGTGTGTGTGTGTGTGTGCGTGTGCGTGTGCGTGTGTGTGTGTGTGTTGGGCTTCAGTGTTCTGTGTGTAACTTAGTTATGCTCCGTGGCTTGGGCTCAGATGAGTAGAGCATTGAGCAGTGCAGAGTTTGGCAGTGGTGGAAAAAGTTCCAAATTGTCATACTTCTGTAAAAATATAGATACCTTAATGGAAAGTTACTCAAGTGAAAGTCACCCAGTAAAATACTACTTGAGTAACAGTCAAAAAATATTTGGTTTTAAATATACTTAAGTATCAAAAGTAAATGTAAGTGCTCAAATATACTTAAGTATCAAAACTAGAAGTAAAAGTATGAATGATTTAAATGCAAAGTAAAGCAGACGGCACCATTTTCTTGTTTTTAAAATGTACGGATAGCCAGGGGCACACTCCAACACTCAGACATTATTTACAAAATATGCATTTGTGTTTAGTGAGTCCGCCAGACCATAAGCAGTAGGGATTACCACGTGTTCTCTTGATAAGTGTGTGAATTTCACAATTATCCGGTCCTGCTAAGCATTCAAAATGTAACAATTACTTTTGGTTGTCAGGGAAAATGTATGGAGTTAAAAGTGCAATATTTTCTATAGGAATGTAGTGAAGTAAAAGTAAAGTACATTCCCCAAAAAACTACTTAAGTAGTACTTTAAAGTATTTTTACTTACGTACTTTACACCACTGGACTTTGGTCTAAATGGCACCCTATTCCCTATCTACCCCATAAGGCTTTGGTCAAAAATAGTGCACTATATAGGGAATAGGGTGCCATTTGGAAAGGAACTTCAGTGATTATAATATATATAATATAGAACAATATATGCCATTTAGTAGACACTTTTATCCAAAGCGACTTATAGTCATGCGTGCATATATTTTACGTATGATTGGTCCCGGGAATCAAACCCACTACCCTGCTTTTGCAAGTGCCATGCTAGTACCAACTGAGCTACAAAGGACCAAATGAAAATACCACCTTCCTTTCTTCTTCAAGGTTATCACAGATATAGAACTGGATAGGTGTCGTGTGTCAAAGTACACACACACACCAGGGCTGCACTATATGGGAAAAAAACTGAATTGGGATTTTTTTTTTACTAAGTATTACGATTAGGATTTGACGTGCAATACAGTGCAGTGCACTGTATTGTGCAGTGCAGTGCAGTGCAAATGAAAAAAATACTTGTTTAAAAACATTTTTTTTTTATTGGAAAAGTGGTGGATGCATATGTATTCACCCCCTTTGCTATGAAGCCCCTAAATAAGATCTGGTGCAACCAATTACCTTCATAAGTCACATAATTAGTTCAATAAAGTCCCCCTGTGTGCAATCTAAGTGTCACATGATCTGTCGCATGATCTCAGTATATATACACCTGTTCTGAAAGGCCCCAGAGTCTGCAACACCACCAAGCAAGGGGCACCACCAAGCAAGCGGCACCATGAAGACCAAGGAGCTCCCCAAACAGGTCAGGGACAAAGTTTTGGAGAAGTACAGATCAGGTTTGGGCTATAAAAAAATATCACAAACTTTGAACATCCCACGGAGCTCCATTAAATCCATTATTAAAAAATTGAAAGAATATGGCACCACAACAAACCTGCCAAGAGAGGACCGCCCACCAAAACTCACGGACCAGGCAAGAAGGGCATTAATCAGAGAGGCAACAAAGAGACCAAAGATAACCCTGAAGGAGCTGAAAAGCTCTACAGTGGAGATTGGACTATCTGTCAATAGGACCACTTTAAACCGTACACTCCACAGAGCTGGGCTTTACAGAAGAGTGGTCAGAAAAAAAGCCATTGCTTAAAGAAAAAAATAAGCTAACACTTTTGGTGTTCACCAAAAGGCTTGTGGGAGACTCCCCAAACATATGAAAGAAGGTATTCTGGTCAGATGAGACTAAAATGTATATTTTTGGCCATCAAGGAAAACAATAATAATTTTGCAAGCCACTGTATAAATCAAAACACTTGGGTGGACTGTTGGGATCCTAGAAATATAATGATTTATATTAACAAAAATGTATAGTGAATCTAACAGCGAGGAGGAGGAGCGGTGCTGCTTGAGTGACAAGGGCGGGGCTTGTTGTGTGTAGGAAGCAAGCGGAGAAAAAAAACGTAAACTATAAAAATTAGGGCAGTGTGCAGCCTTAAATTGTGCAGCCTTAAAACACACACACCCACTCTTTCTCCTCCTGTGTCAAAGTAGGAAGAAAGCCTTTCACCTATCTTATGCTGTTAGATCTATGTTCTAGATCTTTCATTGGAAACACACAAAGAGAGTTCAAAGTGTTTGAATCAAATCAACGTATTGTAGCCTCTAACCTTTTGTTATGAAAGAGACTGTTTTGTGACAGTTGGGTTTAGGTTGATGTGTGGTTGTTTTGTGATGATTGGGTTTACGTTGTTGTGTGGTTGTTTTGTGATGATTGGGTTTACGTTGTTGTGTGGTTGTTTTGTGATGATTGGGTTTACGTTGTTGTGTGGTTGTTTTGTGATGATTGGGTTTACGTTGTTGTGTGGTTGTTTTGTGATGATTGGGTTTAGGTTGTTGTGTGGTTGTTTTGTGATGATTAGGTTTACGTTGTTGTGTGGTTGTTTTGTGATGATTGGGTTTAGGTTGTTGTGTGGTTGTTTTGTGATGATTGGGTTTACGTTGTTGTGTGGTTGTTTTGTGATGATTGGGTTTAGGTTGTTGTGTGGTTGTTTTGTGATGATTGGGTTTAGGTTGTTGTGTGGTTGTTTTGTGATGATTGGGTTTAGGTTGTTGTGTGGTTGTTTTGTGATGATTGTGTTTAGGTTGTTGTGTGGTTGTTTTGTGATGATTGGGTTTAGGTTGTTGTGTGGTTGTTTTGTGATGGTTGGGTTTACGTTGTTGTGTGGTTGTTTTGTGATGGTTGGGTTTACGTTGTTGTGTGGTTGTTTTGTGATGATTGGGTTTACGTTGTTGTGTGGTTGTTTTGTGATGATTGGGTTTAGGTTGTTGTGTGGTTGTTTTGTGATGATTGGGTTTAGGTTGTTGTGTGGTTGTTTTGTGATGATTGGGTTTAGGTTGTTGTGTGGTTGTTTTGTGATGATTGGGTTTAGGTTGTTGTGTGGTTGTTTTGTGATGGTTGGGTTTAGGTTGTTGTGTGGTTGTTTTGTGATGGTTGGGTTTACGTTGTTGTGTGGTTGTTTTGTGATGATTGGGTTTACGTTGTTGTGTGGTTATTTTACGATGGTTGCGTTGTGGTTGTGTGATGATGGCTGGTTGTAGGTTGTTGCGTGATGATGGTTGGATTTAGGTTGTGTTGTGGCTGTTGTGTGATGGTTGGGCTTAGGTTGTTGTGTGGTTGTTTTCTAGACGGCTGGAGTGGAACTGGTTGTGAAGTCAGTGAACATCCCAGAGACCAGCGACAGTGTGGTGAGTACCCACTCCCTAGACTGACTCCCACACTCCCCCTATATAGGCTAGAAGCTAGGCTGTTTACAGAAGCCATCAATCTGGAGTTCTTTCATACTGAAAATAACTTTGTGATGATTGACAGTGTTTCTCTCTCTCTCTTTCTCTCTCCCTCTCAGGAACTGTACATCTTTGACTCTGCCGGGAGGGAAACCTTTGTTGAAGCATGTGAGAAGTTGGTGAGGCCCACTACATATCTACTCTTCAAAGTTACAAAGGATCCACTACTTTCCCTCATCCCTCTCTCTTCCTCTCTCTTCCCTCTCTCTTCCCTCTCTCATCCCTCTCTCTTCACATCTCTCTTCCCTCTCTCATTCCTCTCTCTTCCTCTCTCTTTTGCTGTTTGCTGAATGTTAAATGGATGCAATATTCAATGTTTCCACCCCCCTCTTTCACCCTCCATCACCCCCTCTCGATCTCTCTCTCTCACTCCCCCCTCTTTCGCCCTCTCTCACCCCCTCTCTCCTCATCCCTCCCTCTATCCCTCTACAGTGGGGCCAGCCGTCTGTGTTGTGTCTGGTGTTTGACGTGAGCAGTGAGCTGTCATTCAGTAGCTGTGGCCGCTGGCTGGAGAGGGTCAGGGCCCACTGCCAGGGTCTGCACATCCCAGGTACCACACACCTCAGCTCTGACCCCCTGTATCTGGAGGTACTTGATCTTAGTGCTCTTTGTGTGTGTGTGTGTGTGTGTGTGTGTGTGTGTGTGTGTGTGTGTGTGTGTGTGTGTGTGTGTGTGTGTGTGTGTGTGTGTGTGTGTGTGTGTGTGTGTGTGTGTGTGTGGGGGGGGGGGGATCAACTTTGTGTGCGTGTGTGTGTTGTTGTGACGTTCAGGTGTGTTGGTGGGTAACAAGTCGGACCTGTCCTCGCGGAGGGAGGTGGAGACCTCGGTGGCCCAGGAGTGGGCCCAAAGCCAGGGGCTGCAGTACCACGAGACGTCCGCTGTGAGTGCACCCACACCTGGACACAACAGACAAGCTCATAGGCTTCTGGAGCCAAAGTGCCAACACCAAGTCCAAAAACACTATACCCTCTAACAAAGCGATGATTAAAATGTTTGTCATTGTGTGTGTGTGTGTGTGTGTGTGTGTGTGTGTGTGTGTGTGTGTGTGTGTGTGTTGCAGAAGGAGATGGAGAACTGTGAGGCTCCCTTTCTGAGTCTAGCCCAGCTGTTCCACGCTCTCTACCAAGACAGACTACAGACCATACAGAACCTGGCCTAACATTCTAGAACCTGGCCCAACATTCTAGAACCTGGCCTAACATTCTAGAACCTGGCCTGACAATCTTGAACCTGAACATTCTAGAACCTGGCCTACCATTGTAGAACCTGCAGAATCTGGCCTAACACATATACATTTCTATTACACTGTATATATTCTGTTTCTAAGGATATATGGATTATATTTCTATGGATTCTAGGACCTGGCCTAATATTCTAGAACTTGGCCCAACATTCCCTAAGTGAAAAATACTGTCTCTGACAGTGAGATATCCACCTTACATTGGGGTGGAGATTAAGATGAAACTATTATCTATTTACTACAATAATTAATGTTATGTATATTCTTCACGTTGTCTGAGTTATGCAGGAGAACATGATAACTTGTATTAAAGTTTGTGATTTCTGTACAGTATTCTGATTGCTAGAGTTTTGCATATCAGGGACCTTTCCATCCCTCTCTCCCTCCATCACCCACTCTCTCTCCCCTTTACTCTCTCCTCTCCATCCCCCCTTTCTGTCCATCAATCCCACTCTCTCTGTCTCTCTCCACCCCCCGCCCATTCTCTCTCCATCTGTCTCTCTTTCTCCATTTGCAGCTGGAGACCTTCACATCATTTCAATCATTTCCAAACCCGTTTGTTGTTTATTCGTTAACAACCCTGTAATTACTGTTTTAATGACCCTCCTCTCATTGTAACGGGGTCAGACCCACTGCCTATTATAGCCTCTCATGTCTAACACACACACACACACACACACACACACACACACACACACACTATGCTACGAGGCCTCTATTGAACTAGGCTGTCCGTCCTCAAAGCCACTCATTCATGGTGATTGAATCTCATATTATGCCCCGCATTAAAATAGACTGCTGCCTTGGAATTCTGTTCCCATAACTACTGAGAGTATAATGACATGTTGAGGGTTATTAGTTAGGACACTGTTATGGTAGCTGTTGTTTTAATACAGTATGTGGGTTTATGGTTTAGTCTTTAATGTTAAATATGTGGTTAATCTGTAGCTAGCTATGCAATCTTAAATATAAATACATTTAATAGATGCAATCTTAAATATATTATAAATATTGATTGGTTTTCTAGTGTAAAATAGAGAGCCATGATGAGTTGGGGGGAGGATTTAAGTAGTCGGTTCCACACATTGACAGACAGTTGTTGAAATTGGGGTCAAACTAATGTCCTTGCTTTGTAAATGTGTGTATGTGTGTGAGAGAGAGAGATTGGATATTGGTTCTGGCATGGCATGGGGTAGAGTTTGGCTGCGTTGTGCCCGTCTGGCTTGGTGTGTGTGTGTGTGTGTGTTGGCATGATGTGTGCGTAAACCAGGGTGCCTGACTGAGACAGACTGGCCTAGCAGGGTGGAGGGGGACCCCTCACCACAGAAGTCTGGCATGGAGAGACAGGGGGGAGCCATGAATACACATACACACACACAGGTTTAGTGGAAGGGCACCGTCTGGGACAGGGAGTTTCCTGACAGACACACACACAGTCTTCATCCATCTGTCATCAGCAGGACACAGCCAGGGAGGTGTGTGTACCACACTCACTAGGATGAAGGACACCTGTTACTGCTGTGTGAATGACTCTATAACACAGAATAAACCTCAGAATCAACATAGAAAGCACTTGACTAAAATACTGCACCAAAAGCATCATCACTTTCCCCAGCGTCCTTCCCAAGCTCTTGTGTCCGACCCTGAAGATGGAATCCGCAGTAGGGGGAAACAGCCGACACAACACCGTTGTTATGGTTTTTGTTGCAAATTGAGTTGCATCACACAGCATGTTACAAAAAATTCCAGCACATATCATGCTCTATTGCACGTGCAATTATGTCAGAGGGGGTAAAACAGTTTCCATTGTCTGAAGTAACTTCTTTGTTGTTGTAATACCCAAACAGACATGGCAGCTTCAACATTAAGGATTCCAGGTTTAAAAGCTGCTTCAAATTAAATTTTTATGAAGGTTTGCGTGTGTATTTGTGTGTGTGCGCGTGCGTAGCAGTGTGTGTGTGAAGCCTATTAGACTAACACCAGTGTGCTACGCTAACCTAGCTACAACACAGACTGCTATTTATTCAGCACCTTTCCTCCTCAGCCAAAGAGTGCGTGCGTGCGTGCGTGCCCAGCCACACAGCACCCCTTTTGACCGGCCACAAGAGGGGGCAAGAGATATAATACTTTCTGGGAGATGGAAGATGTATTTGTAAAGTTTCTCGGAGAAGGAGTGATCAGGTTCCACCTTTTCATATAATTGTATTCATTATGATCTAAAAAGCCAAACTGGTCCTAAATCAGCACTCCTACTCTGAGACGCTTGATAAAATACTCACATAGGAGTGCTGATTTGAGATCAGTTTCGCCTTTATATGTCAGCTCAACCGGAAATTGAAATGGCACATTGCCATGTTTAAATCCACGATCGGACTGAATCCTTGAAGCCAAGGTGATGTTGTTCTGTGGGATAAGGGAGAGACGTGGCCTGCATCCCAAATGCCACCGTATTCCCAGCACACTACATTTGACCAGAGACTTATGGGAGAATGGCCCTAAATAGGGAATAGAGTGTCATTTGGTACTGCAGAAATGATAGGATACAGCAGCTTGCTTGGTCATGGTTGGACAGCAGTGGAGTGGATAGCCCTGGGCTAGATAACATGGCACAACAGGGAACTATGTCTGCCTGCCTGTTTGTATGCATGTCTGTCTTTCGGCCTTCCTGCCTGCCTGTCTTTCTGCCTGTCTAAAGTTCCTCCTTCTCTCACCTTTCACCTTCTCTCTTTGTTTCTCATCTCTTTAACTCCTTTCCTCCACTCTCTCCCTCCCTCTTTTCTCTTCCCCTCCCCCTCAATTTCTCCCTTCCATTCATCCCTCTCTCCCTCCCCCTTCCTTTCTCTCTCTCCCCATCCCTCTCTCATCCTCCTTCCCTCTATCTCTCTCACCCTCCCTCCCTCCCTTTCCCCCTCCTTCCTTCCTCTCTGTAGGTGGAGGTACAGACTGTTCTATCGCCCCCAAACTCTTTGTGACCCACGAAGCTCATTAAGAGGAGCAGGTGAGAGAGGACAGAGCATCTGTTCTAACAGGCAGCACAGTATACTGGTAACACACAATCAGTCACCGCACCACAACCCACCCAACCAGTACATTCAGCTATCACCATGTATCAAGCACACAAATCAATCACAAGACCTCCACACAGTCTACTCACCCAAACATTACAGCATTTGGTGTTGGTTTCTTGGCATATAATTCATGCTTGGAGTTATGAGTTGAGTTATGAGTGACGACTCACTACCTTCATCAATGAGGTCACAGAAAAGAACAAGATGTACACGAGGACAGTGGTACAGCGTGACGAAATGATTCCACCTCCAAGCCAGAGGAGGGCAGTGTGTGGCTGGCCCATTCGGACTAATATGACGGACCCTCCACTCTTTCTCTCTGTCGATCTCTGTGTCCCTTCTCTCCTTCTCTGTCGATATCCCTGTCCCCTCCACCTCGCTCTCTCCCTCCCTCTCTCTTTCTCACTTTCTCTCCCCCTTCACTCTCTTGCTCTCTCTCCCTCTCCTCTTCAGTGATCACACAGCAGCACTGTAGAGGGACATGCCAGACCCTTTGATCACACCACACCAGGGGAGAGAGAGAGAGAGTGGGGGGTAGAGTGTGTCACATACACTAGTGTTCTCCATTCTACTAGAACTCTGACATAATTATCACCACCGATGGAACGGCTCAGACAGGAGCAAAGGATGGGATGGATGGATGATGGATGGGATGGATGGATGGGATGGATGGCTGCATAGAGGAGAAAAGGAGGACAAGAACAACTTGCAAAGAGGATCTGTTGTTAAAGATAGACAGATCATTTCAACACCCAGAACCAAATCAGCTACACACACACCAAATCAGCTACTCGGTTTCAAGCCAGTCACGGGACAAATAGAGAGGAAGAGAGGAAGAGGAGAGAAAGAGGATGAATTGACACCATCCACAGAGAAAAAAGACGACAGTCAGGACACTAGTCAGAGATCAATATGAACATAGCAGTGACCTACAAGCACACACACTGTACAGCATACAACACATCATACTTTTATTGCATTGATGAAGTGACTGAGCTGTATATGTGTATTCATAGCCGCGGGAAGTAGTTTGGGGGTGGTGGTCTGGGGGTGCTGCGATGTAGACATTTTTGGGGGGCCCGCACTACAGATGGCTATATTGGTCCACTAACACAGGACTTGTCAAGGCCCAGTTCACTACTTTTGTGTTGAAAAAATAATTTCTTTAAAAAATATATTTATTTAATTTTTTTTAATGTTTTATTCTGTTTTTTCGGGGGGGCTGCAGCACCCTCAGTATCCTTAATTCCCGCGGCTATGTGTGTATTTTAAAATGATGAAATCAAATAAATTGATTGATCAATCAATCAATAAAGACTTTTGGTTTAGACAAGACAACAACAGATATTCCAATTGTATCGATCAATCAATCAATCAACAAGCGGTTATATAGTTCCCTAAGGGGTTCCAATTTTATTCATCATTGGGACTTGATGCATCCAAGATAAGGATCGTTTGATTGATTTTGGCACCTTGAAAAGACGTTAAGCTTTTTTATTTTCATTGAAACAACACAACGCAAAGAAAGAAAGAAACACCATAAGGCTGTGTGAGATTTCAAAATGAAGATGACATAAGTATTCGTTCCAAAGAAATCAGAGTTTTTTTTCTTATTTAAAAAAAAAAGGCTTTACGTTCGTCAAAGTTTGTTTCTTTGATTAGTTACGCCCCTTGAAAGCATTGTTAAATGAAGCCCCACCCCTTCTACCTGCCTGTCGTTGAAAAAAGAGAAAAACACATTACAGTAACATTTTAACTGCCAACTTGGTTTTCACAACAACCCCCCACTGTACCGCCTGTACCGTGTCATTGTTCAACATGTAGGTTGGATGATTTGATTAGCATGCATGTAGAGTTCTTAACATGGGAGTCACTCAGTCTTAGCTTCGTCTAGCTGATCATCTTCTCTCACGGTTTCCTCTTGTTTTTTTTATAGCAGTGTCTTTCGCAAAGTGTCCGTTTGTCTTAGAGTAAGTAGTTCACTGTCCGATTACCCAGAACTCATGTGGCTCATCATGTGACTCCCCTCTGGACTCTACCTCATTTTTTTGTAGCTCGTCCGTCCGAAGAGGAAGTGATGTCGACGTTTGACATTTCACCTATCACCCCCTATTGACCTTTGGCCCCAAACAAAGATGGCCTCGGTCCAGGGACCTGAGTCAACAGAAAGGTAACAGAAGGAATCACTTAAAAACAATAGAATCTATCTATATATTATTAACTAAACTGCTTGTTGGCTAGTTGCCATGGTTCCCTGTAAGCTATGTTTACGTCACTTCCTGTTGTTGTTGTTGTTTTTCAGTCCCAACGAATCAACTCGTTCCTCCTCCTCCGCTGTAGTTTCCATGACGACTTGATTTCGTTTCAACTTGTTTGTCGTTATGTCATTATTGTTATTTTCACTTTTTGCGTCAGGGAAGTCTCTCCGTGATTTAGTAACATATATATTCATATATTCATATATAATTGATACATATATTAACTTAGACCATTTATTTTTTTTGCGGTCTGGATTCCCTCCCTGCGTTAAAGTCCCAACCCACAATGGTTCACAGTATTAATGTGAAAAATGTGAAAAAGAATGAAATCATACAGAGCAACTAAAGAGAAGGGTGTAGGGGTGTAGGGAAGGAGGGGGAGAAGAGTGTAGGGGTGTAGGGGAGGAGGGGGAGAAGAGTGTAGGGGTGTAGGGAAGGAGGGGGGAGAAGAGTGTAGGGGTGTAGGGAAGGAGGGGGAGAAGAGTGTAGGGGTGTAGGGAAGGAGGGGGAGAAGAGTGTAGGGGTGTAGGGAAGGAGGGGGGAGAAGAGTGTAGGGATGTAGGGAAGGAGGGGGAGAAGAGTGTAGGGGTGTAGGGAGGAGGGGGAGAAGAGTGTAGGGGTGTAGGGAAGGAGGGGGAGAAGAGTGTAGGGGTGTAGGGAAGGAGGGGGGAGAAGAGTGTAGGGGTGTAGGGAAGGAGGGGGGAGAAGAGTGTAGGGGTGTAGGGAAGGAGGGGGAGAAGAGTGTAGGGGTGTAGGGAAGGAGGGGGGAGAAGAGTGTAGGGGTGTAGGGAAGGAGGGGGGAGAAGAGTGTAGGGGTGTAGGGAAGGAGGGGAGAAGAGTGTAGGGGTTTAGGGGAGGAGGGGGAGAAGAGTGTAGGGGTGTAGGGAAGGAGGGGGAGAAGAGTGTAGGGGTGTAGGGAAGGAGGGGGAGAAGAGTGTAGGGGTGTAGGGAAGGAGGGGGGAGAAGAGTGTAGGGGTGTAGGGAAGGAGGGGGAGAAGAGTGTAGGGGTGTAGGGAAGGAGGGGGGAGAAGAGTGTAGGGGTGTAGGGAAGGAGGGGAGAAGAGTGTAGGGGTGTAGGGAGGAGGGGGAGAAGAGTGTAGGGGTGTAGGGAAGGAGGGGGGAGAAGAGTGTAGGGGTGTAGGGGAGGAGGGGGAGAAGAGTGTAGGGGTGTAGGGAAGGAGGGGGGAGAAGAGTGTAGGGGTGTAGGGAAGGAGGGGGGAGAAGAGTGTAGGGGTGTAGGGAAGGAGGGGGGAGAAGAGTGTAGGGGTGTAGGGAAGGAGGGGGAGAAGAGTGTAGGGGTGTAGGGAAGGAGGGGGGAGAAGAGTGTAGGGGTGTAGGGAAGGAGGGGGAGAAGAGTGTAGGGGTGTAGGGAACTAAGAAGAGAGTCATAAAAATTGAACTCCGTTTTAAACTCGTAGTCTGGCCCTAGTCTCCCCACTCCTCCGTGGTTCCCCAACCCCACTACCTCGCCCCTTCTCTGGGTACAGAGAGAGCGTGACACCCCATCCCCTCCCTTGCCTCCTTTCTCCCTACTCCTCCTGTTTCCCATCTTCCCCTGTCATAACTTTACAAACATGTTTAAAACTCCTTAAACAACGGTAGATGGGAAAAACATGCATTTTCTTTTTTCAGATTTTTTTGCGCTTTTTTTCAACATGGAAACTCATATGATGATCACCATCATCATCATCATCATCATCATCATCGCTGTAGTAGAAGTATCCGGAACGGAAGCAGAGCTCATCTGTTTTGTTCAGTTACGCTCTGTGATCCCTCCTTCTTTCTCACTCTCTTCCTCCCTCACAGTCCTCTCTCTCTCTCTCCCCCTCCCTCTCTCCATCCCTCCATTTCTCTCCACCCCTCTCTCCGCCCCCCTCTCCCTCCCTCTCTCTGTCTCTCATACAGGTGTGGTGCGGCGGTTAGCTGCGTTGCCCGTGTCCGTCAGGTCTTTCTGAATACTGTTGTGGACCTGGAGGAAGCTGTGGTCCCGTTCCAACGTGGTTGAGTTATAGGCGGCTGTCGGCGTGCCTGTCTGGTTCTTCAGCGTATCCCGCGGCAACGTGTACATGGACAGCTCCGTCGACGGCAGCGCCCCGAATGCCTTCAGCCCCACCGGGGACGTGTCCCGGGATGCATCCCCGGTGGAACGGGAGCTGGAGCGCGAGCGTCCCCGGTAACGGTAGCGGTAGGAGGGGATGCGCGTGATGGCGGCGCCCTGGAGGTAGTCGGCGGCGCTGATGGCGGCCCCCACGCGGAGCTGCCGGTGGCGGTCGATGAACATGTGCACTGCGAGCACGCCCACCATCTCGGCCATGATGAAGGAGAGGGCGCCGAAGTAGAACGACCAGCCATAAGAATAACTGTTCTTCTTAGAGTCCGACTTGGACGGGTCGCCCGCGTTGGCTGATATGTAGACGATGATGCCGATGATGTTACTCAGTCCTGGAGGAGAGGGGGAAGAGGGAGATAGATGGGGGGAGAGGGGGTCATCATCATCATCATCAGCCTCATCTATCTCTGTCTGACCTCTCTCTCTCTCTCTCTCTCTTTCTCTCCCCGTCCCCCCCTCTCTCTTCTCCCCGCCTCCTCCTCTCTCTCTCTCCGCCCCCCCCTCTCTCTCTTTCTCTCCCCGCCCCCTCCTCTCTCTCTCCCCGCCCCCTCCTCTCTCTCTTTCTCTCCCCGCCTCCTCCTCTCTCTCTCCGTCCCCCCCTCTCTCTCTCTTTCTCGCCCCGCCCCCTCCTCTCTCTCTCCCCACCCCCTCCTCTCTCTCTTTCTCTCCCTGCCCCCTCCTCTCTCTTTCTCTCCCAGCCCCTCCTCTCTCTCTTTCTCTCTCCGCCCCCTCCTCTCTCTCTCCCCGCCCCCTCCTCTCTCTCTCCCCCCGCCCCCTCCTCTCTCTCTCCCGCCCCCCTCTCTTACGCTTTCTCTCTTTTGCTCTCTATGTGTCTATCATGTGTCTGTGTCTTTCTCTCTGTAGTCTCTCTATCATCTGTTGTTTAATCATATATATAACATGTGTAAATGATGGGGCTAGAACAGAGCAGAACTGTTGTTTAATCATATATATAACATGTGTAAATGATGGGGCTAGAACAGAGCAGAACTGTTGTTTAATCATATATATAACATGTGTAAATGATAGGGCTAGAACAGAGCAGAACTGTTGTTTAATCATATATATAACATGTGTAAATGATGGGGCTAGAACAGAGCAGAACTGTTGTTTAATCATATATATAACATGTGTAAATGATGGGGCTAGAACAGAGCAGAACTGTTGTTTAATCATATATATAACATGTGTAAATGATGGGGCTAGAACAGAGCAGAACTGTTGTTTAATCATATATATAACATGTGTAAATGATGGGGCTAGAACAGAGCAGAACTGTTGTTTAATCATATATATAACATGTGTAAATGATGGGGCTAGAACAGAGCAGAACTGTTGTTTAATCATATATATAACATGTGTAAATGATGGGGCTAGAACAGAGCAGAACTGTTGTTTAATCATATATATAACATGTGTAAATGATGGGGCTAGAACAGAGCAGAACTGTTGTTTAATCATATATATAACATGTGTAAATGATGGGGCTAGAACAGAGCAGAACTGTGTCACGGGCACATTATTATTAGAGATGAATCCTCATGGGTTCTCCACAGCCTAGCAACAGGAGAGAGAGAGGGAGAGAGAGAGGGAGGGAGAGAGAGAGAGAGAGAGAGAGAGAGAGAGAGAGAGAGAGAGAGAGAGGGGGAGAGAGAGGGAGAGAGAGGGGGAGGGGAGAAAGAGAGAGAGAGGGAGAGTAGAGAGAGAGCGAGAGGGGGGAGAGAGAGGGGAGGGAGAGAGAGAGAGGGAGAGAGAGAGGGAGAGTAGAGAGAGAGAGAGAGAGAGAGGGAGAGAGAGAGAGAGGGAGAGAGAGGGGGAGGGAGAGAGAGAGGGAGAGAGAGAGGGAGAGAGAGAGATAGAGAGGGAGAGAGAGAGAGAGGGGGAGAGAGAGGGAGAGAGAGAGAGAGAGAGGGAGAGAGAGAGAGAGGGGGAGAGAGAGGGGAGAGTAGAGAGATGTGCTCTATATGTCTGACCTGCACCATGGAGATCGTTATCTAGACCAGCATAGCCTAGAACTCCTCTCTCTCTCTGGCTCCCTCCCTCCTTTTCTCTCCTATTTTCTCTCCCTTCCCTCTGACCCTTAATCTCCTTCACTCTCCCTCTCTCCCTACCCCTCCCCTCTATCCCTCTCTCCCTCTATCCCTACCCCTCCCCTCTCACTCTCCCTCCCTGTATCTCTATCCTCCCCTCTCACCCTCCCTCCCTCTATCCCTACCCCTCCTCTCTCACCCTCCCTCCCTCTATCCTTACCCCTCCCCTCTCACACTCCCTCCCTCCATCCCCCTCTCCCTCTATCCCTACCCTTCCCTCTTACCCTCCCTCTATCCCTACCCCCTCCCTCCCTCCCTCCATCTCTACTCCTTGCCTCTCACCCTCCCTCCCTCCCCCGCTCCCTCCCTCTCTCCCTCTCTCCCCCTCTATCCCTACTCCTTCCCTCTCACCCTCCCTCCCTCACCCTCCCTCCTTCCCTAACCCTCCCTCCATGGTTACCTGCGGAGACGAAGAGGATGCCTGCGCTGAGGATGATGTTGTGGCGTGACTTGTAGAACTCGCTGGCAGCTATACACAGCCCTCCCATGAAGAGCAGGATCACACTCATGATGGGGAAGATACTGGAGGCTCGCACCGCACCTGAGGGACACACACACACACACACACACATGAGTAGAATACTGTGGGATGACTGACACACAGACTGAAGGAAAAAACGCTAATAAATAATGACAGTTCCAAGACTGGTTCATTCTGAGAAATAACAAACTGCCTACATACAGAGAAAGTGAGAGACATTTTGACATAACATCTCTCTCTCTCTCTCTCCCTCTCTCTCTCTCTCTCTCTCTCTCTCTCTCTCTCTAACAGCTGTCACTCCTGGTAACATGCACACTTGAAACTTTAATTATAGACTAGCTTAACATTTCACCACCTCACCTCATCCTCCCCCATCCTCTCCCTTCCATCTTCTCTAACCCTCTCCTCTTCTCCTCCATGTCTCCCCCACCCCTCCATGCATCTTAAGAACATTCTCTCTTTTCCCCAAAGTGCTGACAAGGAGACCTTCTGGAAGACTCCAAACTCCCAACTTCAGGAATGTTGACACCCTTCACTCCACTCCACTCCACTCCACTCCACTCCACTTCTCATCTCTCTCTCTCTCGCTCTCGCTCTCTCTCTCTTACTCTTTCTCTCTCTCCTCTCAATTAAATTCAAATCAATTCAATTTAAGGGCTTTATTGTCATGGGAAACATATGCTTATATTGCCAAAGCAAGTGAAGTAGATAATAAACAAAAGTTAAATAACCAAAAAAATGAACAGGAAACATTACACTCACAAAAGTTCCAAAATAATAAGGACATTTCAAATGTCATAATATATCTATATACAGTGTTGTAATTACGTGCAAATAGTTAAAGTACAAAAAGGAAAATAAATAAACATAAATATAGGTTGTATTTACAATAGCGTTTGTTCTTCACTAAATTCTTGGTTGGTGAGCGGACCCCAGACCTCACAACTAGACGTCGACTGATTATGATTTTTCAACGCTGATACCGATACCGATTATTGGAGGACCATAAAAAGACAATACCGATTATTCGGCCGATTTTTGGGGGGATTTATTTGTAATAATGACAATTACAACAATACTGAATGAACACTTATTTTAACTTAATGTAATACATCAATACTATCAATTTAGCCTCAAATAAATCATGAAAACATGTCCAATTTGGTTTAAATAATGCAAAAGCAAAGTGTTGGAGAAGAAAGTAAAAGTGCATTTTGTGCCATGTAAGAGAAGCTAACGTTTAAGTTCCTTGCTCAGAACATGAGAACATATGAAAGCTGGTGGTTCCTTTTAACATGAGTCTTCCATATTCCCAGGTAAGAAGTTTTAGGTTGTAGTTATTATAGGAATTATAGGACTATTTCTCTCTATACGATTTGTATTTCATTTACCTTTGACTATTGGATGTTCTCTATAGGCACTTTAGTATTGCCAGTGTAACAGTATAGCTTCCGTCCCTCTCCTCGCTCGTACCTGGGCTCAAACCAGGAACACATCGACAACAGCCACCCTCGAAGCAGCGTTACCCACGCAGCGCAAGGGGACCAACTACTCCAAGTCTCAGAGCGAGTGACGTTTGAAACGCTATTAGCGCGCACCCGGCTAACTAGCTAGCCATTTCACATCGGTTACACCAGCCTAATCTCGGGAGTTGATAGGCTTGAAGTCATAAACAGCGCAATGCATTGCGAAGAGCTGCTGGCAAAACGCACGAAAGTGCTCTTTTGAAGGAATGCTTACGAGCCTGCTGGTGCCTACCACCGCTCAGTCAGACTGCTCTATCAAAGATCAAATCATAGACTTAATTATAACATAATAAACTCACAGAAATACGAGCCTTAGGTCATTAATATGGTCGAATCCGGAAACTATCATGGTTATTCTTTCAGTGAAATACGGAACCGTTCCGTATTTTATCTAACGGGTGGCATCCCTAAGTCGAAATATTCCTGTTACATTGCACAACCCTTCAATGTTATGTCATAATTACGTAAAATTCTGGCAAATTAGTTCGCAACGAGCCAGGCGGCCCAAACTGTTGCATATGCCCTGACTCTGCGTGCAATGAACGCAAGAGAAGTGACACAATTTCACCTGGTTAATATTGCCTGCTAACCTGGATTTCTTTTAGCTAAATATGCAGGTTTTAAAAATATATACTTCTGTGTATTGATTTTAAGAAAGGCATTGATGTTTATGGTTAGGTACAGTCGTGCAACGATTGTGCTTTTTTCGCAAATGCGCTTTTGTTAAATCATCCCCCGTTTGGCGAAGTTGGCTGTCTTTGTTAGGAAGAAATAGTCTTCACACAGTTCGCAGCGAGCCAGGCGGCCCAAACTGCTGCATATACCCTGACTCTGTTGCAGAGGTGACACATTTTCCCTAGTTAAAAGAAATTCATGTTAGCAGGCAATATTAACTAAATATGCAGGTTTAAAAATATATACATTGTGTATTGATTTTTAAGAAAGACATTGATGTTTATGGTCCAAGGTTACACTTTGGAGCAATGACAGTCCTTTTTCGTGAATGCGCACCGCATCGATTATATGCAACGCAGGACAGGCTAGATAAACTAGTAATATCATCAACCATGTGTAGTTAACTAGTGATTATGATTGATTGATTGATTGTTTTTTATAAGATAAGTTTAATGCTAGCTAGCAACTTACCTTGGCTTCTTACTGCATTCGCGTAACAGGCAGGCTCCTCGTGGAGTGCAATGTAAAGCAGGTGGTTAGAGCGTTGGACTAGTTAACCGTAAGGTTGCAAGATTGAATCCCCAAGCTGACAAGGTAAAAATCTGTCGTTCTGCCCCTGAACAAGGCAGTTAACCCACCATTCCTAGGCCGTCATTGAAAATAAGAATGTGTTCTTAACTGACTTGCCTAGTTAAAAAATATTTCTTAAAATAAAAAATTGTAAAAATTGTAATGAAAACTTGAAATCGGCCCTAATTAATGGGCCATTCTGATTAATCAGTCGACCTATACTCACAACCATAACGGGCAATGGGTTCTTTAACTGATTCAAGTATTTTTAGCCAGATCCTAATTTGTATGTCGAATTGTATGTTTCTTTTGATGGCATAGAAGGCCCTCTCACTCTCTCTCTCTCTCTCTCTCTCTCTCTCTCTCTCTCTCTCTCTCTCTCTCTCTCTCTCTCTCTCTCTCTCTCTCTCTCTCTCTCTCTCAGACACTGGGTCCTCTATTAAATTCTGTGACACTTTGTTGCCATGTACTAATACAACTCTCTCCATCCATTTCTCTACCTCTTCTCTCCCTGTGCCCCTCTCCTCTCTCTCTCTCCATCCATGTCTCTACCTCTTCTCTCCATGTGCCCCTCTCCTCTCTCTCTCTCCATCCATTTCTCTACCTCTTCTCTCCCTATGCCCCTCTCTCCTCTCTCTCTCCATCCATTTCTCTACCTCTTCTCTCCATGTGCCCCTCTCCTCTCTCTCTCTCCATCCATTTCTCTACCTCTTCTCTCCATGTGCCCCTCTCCTCTCTCTCTCTCCATCCATTTCTCTACCTCTTCTCTCCATGTGCCCCTCTCCTCTCTCTCTCCATCCATTTCTCTACCTCTTCTCTCCATGTGCCCCTCTCGCCTATCTGTCCTTATCTGTGTCTCAAACTCAATCTCTCTTTCCCTCTCCCCCTCCTTTTCTCTTTCCCTCTATCCCTCACTTGATCTCTTCTCTATTAGAGAGCAGACACTGCTTCCTCTATTAGGACTCACTCCATCTCTCTATCCCGCCATCTCTCTATCCCGCCACCTCTCTGTATCTCCATCTCTCTATCTTTGTACCTGCTTACTTTCTTATCTGTTTGTCCATCAGCTGTCTGTGTCTTTGACCTCTGATTGGCTTATTCGCTGTCCTCCAGTGTTGTCATTGCCGTGGTTACTGGGCTAGCAACAGTCTCTGGGACAGCCAATGGTACAACTAAATGTCTGTGTGTTTCTGTAAGAGGGTCGAGTGGTGTTTCTTGTACCCTCCATCACTCCATTCCTCCCTCTTTATTTCCTATCTCTCCATCCTCTCCATTTTTCTGCACAGCTGTCAGAGGGGGAGAGAGAGGGAGCGAAAGGGGGAGAGGGGGAGAGTGGTGGAGAGAGGGGCGAAGAGGGGGAGAGAGAGGGAGAGAAAGGGGCGAGAGCGGTGGAGAGAGGGGGAAGAGGGGGAGAGAGAGGGAGAGAAAGGGGGAGAGTGGTGTAGAGAGGGGGAAGAGGGAGAGATAGGAAGAAAGAGAGGGATAGAGAGAGGGAGAAAGAGAGTGATGGTGGGAGAGAGAGGGAGAGACAGAGAGGGATAGAGTGAGAGGGGGAGAGAGAGGTAGAGAGAGGTAGAGAGAGAGAGGTAGAGAGAGAGGGGGAGAGAGAGGGAGAGACAGAGAGGGATAGAGAGAGAGGGGGAGAGAGAGGTAGAGAGAGAGGGAGAGAGAGGGAGAAAGAGAGGGAGAGACAGAGAGGGATAGAGAGAGAGTGATAGAGAGAGGGAGAAAGAGAGGGATAGAGAGAGGGAGAGACGAGAGAGAGAGAGGAGAGAGAGAGAGGTAGAGAGATAGAGAGACAGAGAGGGATAGAGAGAGGGGGAGAAAGAGGTAGAGAGAGGTAGAGAGAGAGGTAGTTAGAGAGAGGGATAGAGAGAGGTAGAGAGAGAGAGGGATAGAGAGAGAGAGGGTAGAGAGAGAGAGTGAGAGAGAGAGGGAGAAAGAGAGGGATAGAGAGAGAGAGAGAGAGAGAGAGAGGGAGAGATAGGGAGAGACAGAGAGAGGTAGAGAGAGAGAGGTAGAGAGAGCGGTAGAGAGAGAGGGAGAGAGAGAGGGAGAGACAGAGAGGTAGAGAGAGAGGTAGAGAGAGGTAGAGAGAGAGGTAGAGAGAGAGGTAGAGAGAGAGGGGGAGAGAGAGAGAGTAGAGAGAGAGGTAGAGAGAGAGAGGTAGAGAGAGAGGGAGAGAGAGAGGTAGAGAGAGAGAGGTAGAGAGAGAGGTAGAGAGAGAGGGAGAGAGAGAGGTAGAGAGAGAGGAGAGAGAGAGAGGTAGAGAGAGAGAGAGGTAGAGAGAGAGAGGGAGAGAGAGAGGTAGAGAGAGAGGTAGAGAGAGAGACAGCGTGTGCTCCAGCGGAAGGTTCCAGTTGGCCAGGCTGATTAAATATTAAGGTGACCTCAGAGTTGGCCGGGCACCAACCTCCCCTTTTCTACCCCCATTCTCCCCCCTGGCCTGTCGCATTAACCCCACCTCCCCCCCCGCTCATTGACATGTGCAGTCAGGGTGCATTATCTTAAAGATACAATAACCCCACATCACACACACACACACACACGGATGCACACACACAGCCTTCTCCAGAGTCAGCGAAAATCTCTCTCTCTATCTCTCTCTCTCCCTCACTCAAACCCACACACACACACACACACACACACACACACATCACACACACACACAACATACACACACAGTCACATTCACACACACACACACACACACACACACACACACACACACACACACACACACACACACACACACACACACACACACACACAGGCATGATAGCATGTAGGATTATATGGAAGTGTGTATTCAACTGTGTGTGTGTGTGTGTGTGTCTCAGGTTGAGTTCTGGTTTCATTAGCTCCAATAGTGGGGATATAATACAACCTTCTGAGTTGTAGAGAATACCAGGGGAGCACGCTGGTAACACACACACACACACACACACACACACACACACACACACACACACACACACACACACACACACACACACACACACACACACACACACACACGCACACACACACACAGAGACACACACTCATGCACACAAACACACGTATTCACACATGTACGCACACACACATATGAATGCACACAGATAATACACCCCCACAGACACTCAAAAGTTTTGACACACCTACTCATTCAAGGGTTTTTCTTTCTTTTGACTATTTTCTACATTGTAGAATAATAGTGAAGGCATCAAAACTATGAAATAACACATGGAATCATGTAGTAACCAAAATAGTGTAAAACAAATCAAAATATATTTTAGATTTTAGATTCTTCAAAGTAGCCAACCTTTGCCTTGATGACAGCTTTGCACACTCTTGGCTTTCTCTCAACCAGCTTCAGCTGGAATGCTTTTCCAACAATCTTGAAGAAGTTCCCACATATGCCTGAGCACATGTTGACTGCTTTTCCTTCACTCTGAGGTCCAAATCATCTCAAACCATCTCAATTGTGTTGAGGTTGGGGGATTGAGGAGGCCAGGTCATCTGATGCAGCACTCCATCATTCGCCTTCTTGGAAAAATAGCCCTTACACAGCCTGGAGGTGTGTTGGGTCATTGTCCTGTTGAAAAACAAATGATAGTCCCACTAAGCGCAAACCAGATGGGATGGTGTATCGCTGCAGAATGCTGTGGTAGCCATGCTGGTTAAGTGTGGCTTGAATTCCAAATAAAAAACTGACAGTGTCACCAACAAAGCACCCCCCCCCACCCCCACCATCACACCTCCTCCTCCATGCTTCATGGTGGGAACCACACATGCAGAGATCATCCGTTCACTTACTATGCATCTCACAAAGTTATGGCGGTTGGAACCAAAAAATCTCAAATTTGGACTTATCAGACCAAAGGACTATTTCCACCGGTCTAATGTCGATTGCTCATGTTTCTTGGCCCCAATCAGTCTCTTCTTCTTATTTGTGTCCTTTAGTAGTGGTTTCTTTGCAGAAATTTGACCATGAAGGCCTGATTTACGCAGTCTCCTCTGAACGGTTGATGTTGAGATGTGCTATTGTTACTGTTACTTGAACTCTGTGAAGCATTTATTTGGGCTGCAATTTCTGAGGCTGGTAACTCTAATGAACCTATCCTCTGCAGCAGAGGTAACTCTGCATCTTCCTTTCATGTTGCGGTCCTCATGAGAGCCAGTTTCATCATAGCACTTGATGGTTTTTGCGACTGCACTTGAAGAAACTTTCAAAGTTCTTGAAATGTTCTGCATTGACTGACCTTCATGTCTTAAATTAATGATGGACTGTCATTTCTCATTGTTTATTTGAGCTGTTCTTGCCAAAATATGGACTTGGTCTTTTACCAAATAGGGCTATCTTCTGTATACCACCCCTACAGTGCCTTGCAAAAGTATTCACCCCTCTAGGCATTTTTCCTATTTTGTTGTATTACAACCTGTAATTTCAATGGGTTTTTATTTGGTTTTCATGTAATTGACAAACAAACATTTTTCCAAATTGGTGAAGTGAAATGAAAACAATAACTTGTTTAAAAAAATTCAAAATGGAAAAATGGTGCGTGCATATGTATTCACCCACTTTGCTATGAAGGCCCTAAATAAGACCTGGTGCAACCAATTACCTTTCAGAAGTCACATAATTAATTAAATAAATTCCACCTGTGTGCAATCTAAGTGTCACATGATCTGTCACATGATCTCAGTATATATACAACTGTTCTGTAAGGCCCCAGAGTCTGCAACACCACTAAGCAAGGGGCACCATGAAGACCAAGGAGCTCTCCAAACAGGTCAGGGACAAAAGTTGTGGAGTAGTACAGATTGGGTTATAAAAAAATATCAGAAACTTTGAACATCCCACGGAGCACCATTAAATCCATTATTAAAAAATGGAAAGAATATGGCACCACAACAAACCTGCCAAGAGAGGTCCGCCCACCAAAACTCATGGACCAGGCAAGAAGGGCATTAATCAGAGAGGCAACAAAGAGACCAAAGATAACCCTGAAGGAGCTGCAAAGCTCTACAGTGGAGATTGGAGTATCTGTCAATAGGACCACTTTAAGGCGTACACTGCACAGAGCTGGGTTTTACGGAAGAGTGGCAAGAAAAAAGCCATTGCTTAAATAAAAAATAAGCAAACACGTTTGGTGTTCACCAAAAGGCATGTGGGAGACTCCCCAAAATATGGAAGAAGGTATTCTGGTCAGATGAGACTAAAATTGAGCTTTTTGGCCATCAAGGAAAACGCTATGTCTGGCGCAAACCCAACACCTCTCATCACCCTGAGGACAACATCCCCACAGTGAAGTGTGGTGGCAGCATCAGGCTGTGGGGATGTTTTTCATCGGCAGGGACTGGGAAACTGGTCAGAATTGAAGGAATGATGGATGGTGCTAAATACAGAGAAATTTTTGAGGGAAACCTGTTTCAGTATTCCAGAGATTTGAGACTGGGACGGAGGTTCACCTTCCAGCAGGACAATGACTCTAAGCATACTGCTAAAGCAACACTCAAGTGGTTTAAGGGGAAACATTTAAATGTCTTGGAATGGCCTAGTCAAAGCCCAGACCTCAATCCAATTGAGAATCTGTGGTATGACTTATTAAAGATTGCTGTACACCAGCAGGAACCCAGCCAACTTGACGGAGCTGGAGCAGTTTGCTTTGAAGAATGGGCAAAAACCCCAGTGGCTAGATGTGCCAAGCTTATAGAGACATATCCCAAGATACTTGCAGCTGTAATTGCTGCAAAAACTGGCTCTACAAAGTATTGACTTTGGGACGGGGACGGGGGGGGGTGAATAATTATGCATGCTCAAGTTTTCTGTTTTTTTTTGTCTTATTTCTTGTTTGTTTCACAATAAAAAATATTTAGCATCTTCAAAGTGGTAGGCATGTTGTGTAAGTAAAATGATACAAACCCCCAAAAAATCTATTTGAATTCCATGTTGTCAGACAACAAAATAGGCACTGTACCTTGTCACAACACGTTGGCTCAAATACGTTGGCTCAAACACATTAAGAAGGAAAGAAATTCCACAAGTTAACTTTTAACAAGGCACACCTGTTAATTTATATGGATTCCAGGTGACTCATGAAGCTGGTTGAGAGAATGCCAAGAGTGTGCAACGCTGTCATCAAGGCAAAGGGTGGCTACTTTGAAGAAACTCAAATATATTATAATATAAAATATATTTTGATTTGTTTAACACTTTTTTGGTAACTGCATGATTTAATATGTGTTATTTCATAGTTTTGATGTATTCACTACTATTCTACAATGTAGAAAATAGTAAAATAAAGAAAAACCCTTGAATGAGTAGGTGTGTCCAAACTTTGACTGGTACTGTATATCGGCCTCTCACACTCTCTAGAGGGGGTTTGTACATTGTAGAGGGAGACGACACGCACACACACACATGCACACACACACACACACACACACACACACACACACACACACACACACACACACACACACACACACACACACACACCATGTGTAATTTGAAAGACTAAGCCACACCTAAGATGGCTGCCCGGCGTGCCAATGTTTGGGCCAATTCACTCAGCCACAACACAAATGGCTGACCTCACAATAACACATCGTAGATACATTAAGATGCGACCTGCAATTTCACAATGTAGATTGTGATTGTAAAATGAGTGCACAAGCAAAAAAGCATGAATGCACGCATGCACACCACAAGTGACACTGGGGCATACACCCCCTTAAGAAACCTCTGCCTGCATCAGCCAATGACATCTGGCTCTTTACGTAACCATGGCAGCTATTGTAATGGTTAGAGAGACTTCTGCTACTCTGCTGTCTACCAGAGAATGTGTGTGTGTGTGTGTGTGTGTGTGTGTACGTACATGTTTCCTACATTATCAGGACCAGAATGTCCTGACAAGTCACCAGAATGTTCTGACAAGTCACCAGAATGTCCTGACAAGTCACCAGAATGTTCTGACAAGTCACCAGAATGTTCTGACAAATCACCAGAATGTCCTGACAAGTCATCAGAATGTTCTGACAAGTCACCAGAATGTCCTGACAAGTCACCAGAATGTTCTGACAAGTCACCAGAATGTCCTGACAAGTCACCAGAATGTTCTGACAAGTCACCAGAATGTCCTGACAAGTCACCAGAATGTCCTGACAAGTCATCAGAATGTTCTGACAAATCACCAGAATGTTCTGACAAGTGACCAGAATGTCCTGACAAGTTACCAGAATGTTCTGACAAGTCACCAGAATGTTCTGACAAGTCACCAGAATGTTCTGACAAGTCACCAGAATGTCCTGACAAGTCACCAGAATGTTCTGCCAAGTCACCAGAATGTTCTGACAAGTCACCAGAATGTCCTGACAAGTCATCAGAATGTTCTGACAAATCACCAGAATGTTCTGACAAGTGACCAGAATGTCCTGACAAGTCACCAGAATGTTCTGACAAGTCACCAGAATGTTCTGACAAGTGACCAGAATGTCCTGACAAGTGACCAGAATGTCCTGACAAGTCACCAGAATGTCCTGATAAGTCACCAGAATGTCCTGACAAGTCAAATCAAATCAAATCAAATTTATTTATATAGCCCTTCGTACATCAGCTGATATCTCAAAGTGCTGTACAGAAACCCAGCCTAAAACCCCAAACAGCAAGCAAAGCATGTGAAAGAAGCACGGTGGCTAGGAAAAACTCCCTAGGAAAAACTCCCTAGAAAGGCCAAAAACCTAGGAAGAAACCTAGAGAGGAACCAGGCTATGAGGGGTGGCCAGTCCTCTTCTGGCTGTGCAGGGTGGATATTATAACAGAACATGGTCAAGATGTTAAAATGTTCATAAATGACCAGCATGGTCAAATAATAATAATCATAGTAGTTGTCGAGGGTTTAACAAGCACGTCCGGTGAACAGGTCAGGGTTCCATAGCCGCAAGTCACCAGAATGTTCTGACAAGTCACCAGAATGTTCTGACAAGTGACCAGAATGTCCTGACAAGTCACCAGAATGTTCTGACAAGTCACCAGAATGTTCTGACAAGTCACCAGAATGTCCTCACAAGTCACCAGCATGTTCTGACAAGTCACCAGAATGTCCTGACAAGTCACCAGAATGTTCTGACAAGTCACCAGAATGTCCTGACAAGTCACCAGAATGTCCTGACATGTCACCAGAATGTTCTGACAAGTCACCAGAATGTTCTGACAAGTGACCAGAATGTCCTGACAAGTTACCAGAATGTTCTGACAAGTCACCAGAATGTTCTGACAAGTCACCAGAATGTCCTCACAAGTCACCAGCATGTTCTGACAAGTCACCAGAATGTTCTGACAAGTCACCAGAATGTTCTGACAAGTCACCAGAATGTTCTGACAAGTCACCAGAATGTCCTGACATGTCACCAGAATGTTCTGACAAGTCACCAGAATGTTCTGCCAAGTCACCAGAATGTCCTGACAAGTCACCAGAATGTCCTGACAAGTCACCAGAATGTTCTGACAAGTCACCAGAATGTCCTGACAAGTCACCAGAATGTCCTGACATGTCACCAGAATGTTCTGACAAGTCACCAGAATGTCCTGACCAGTCACCAGAATGTTCTGACAAGTCACCAGAATGTCCTGACAAGTCACCTGAATGTCCTGACAAGGTATTTGTTAAAATACTATTTTAGGCTTAAGGGTAGAGAGAGAGAGAGAGAGAGAGAGAGCTGTGGTATATCAGACCACATACCATGGGTATGACCAAACATGTATTTTTACTGCTAAAATTACATTGGAAATCAGCTTATAATAGCAATTAGGCTCCTTTGGGGTTTGTGGTATATGGCCAATATACTCTGCCTTGCGTCATGCCTAAGAACATACCACACTCTCTCGGGCCTATTGCTTAATTATACCATAGCATTGTTGAATACTCGGTTCTGAGTGTGTGGTGTGTGTGTGTGTGGAGGGTGTGGTGTGTGTGTGGTGTTTGTGTAGGGTCTGTCAGCCAATCATTCGTTAAGCCGGTAGCTCAACTAAATGAAGAGCTTGTCATTGGCTAAAATAATCATGACATCCTCGAACATGGTGACATCATCAGCAGCTACCACAGTGGCTCTCTCTAAACCATTGCATCATATATTTATAATTATATGCATTGTGTGTGTGTGTGTGTGTGTGTGTGTGTGTGTGTGTGTGTGTGTGTGTGTGTGTGTGTGTGTGTGTGTGTGTGTGTGTGTGTGTGTGTGTGTGTGTGTGTGTGTGAGCCATGCGTCTCAGTTTGGGCTAGAGCCGAGCTCTTGACCATGTCTAATCCTATTGAATGGATCGGCGCCTGATAACTAGAACACACACCACACACACACACACTTTGACAACTGTATAAAACTCACTGCAACACCCTATACCCAAAACTATCACCACCCACTTTCTCTCTTTCTCTCTGCACCACACTGATCTCATTTTCCTCTCCCTTCTCTACCTCCCCCCTCTCACTTTTTCTCTCTGCCTCCCCTCTCTATCTTTCTCTCTCCCTCATTCTAACCCTCCCCTCTCTTTCTCTCTCCCTCCCCCTCATCTTCTCTCTCATCCCCCTCTATCTCTCTCTCCCTCATTCTAACCCTCTCTTTCTCCCCTGCATCCCTCCATCTTTCTCTATCTCTTCCTCTCCCTCCTCCTCTCTCTCTCTCTCTCTCTGCAGACCTAGTGGCGCTGCAGCTAAAATCCTGACTCCGGTTATGTAATTATGCATGTGTGAACTCATCCAGCTAGAGAGATGGAGAAACGAGAGAGTGAGAGAGAAAGAGAGGGAGTCAGAGAGAGAAACAATGAAAATAGAACAGAGAGATGGGGTCCCGTCCTCTGTATATGCATGCGTATTTATTCCCCTTGACTTTATCCACATTTTGTTACGTTACAGCCTAATTATAAAATGTATTAATATATATTTTTTCTTAATCAATCTACACACAATACCCCATAATGACAAAGCAAAACTTTTTTTGTTGTTGAATTTTTAGCAAATTTATACAAAATAAAAAATTGAAATATCACGTTTAGATAAGTATTCAGACCCTTTACTACAATTACAACCTCGAGTCTTCTTGGGTATGATGCTACAAGGTTGGCATATCTGTATTTGGGGAGTTTCTCCCATTCTTCTCTGCAGATCAAATCAAATCAAACTTTATTTGTCACATGCGTCGAATACAACAGGTGTAGACTTTACCGCGAAATGCTTACTTACAAGCCCTTAACCAACAATGCAGTTCAAGAAGAAGAAAAAATGTACCAAGTAAACTAAAATAAAAAGTAATAATAAAAAGTAACACAATAAGAATAACAATAACGAGGCTATATACAGGGAGCACCGGTACACAGTCAGTGTGCAGGGGTACAGGCTAGTTGAGGTAATCTGTACATTTAGGTGGGGGCGAAGTGACTATGCATAGGTAACAAACAAACAGTGAGTAGCAGCAGTGTACAAAAGGGAGGGGGTGGTCAATTTAAATTGTCCGGTGGCGATTTTATGAATTGTTCAGCAGTCTAATGGCTTGGGGGTAGAAGCTGTTGAGGAGTCTTTTGGTCCTAGACTTGGCGCTCCGGTACCACTTGCCGTGCGATAGCAGAGAGAACAGTCTATAACTTGGGTGACTGGAGTCTCTGACAATTTGATGGGCTTTCCGCTGACACCGCCTATTGAAGCTTGGCCCAAGTGATGTACTGGGCCGTTCGCACTACCATCTGTAGCACCTTACGGTCAGATGCTGAGCAGTTGCCATACCAGGCGGTGGTGCAACCGATCAGGATGCATGTGGAGCGTCGCATGCATGTGGAGCGTTGCTGCACAGCTATTTTCAGGTCTCTCCAGAGATGTTCGATTGGGTTCAAGTCCAGGCTCTGGCTGGGCCACTCAAGTACATTCAGACTTGTCCTGATGCCACTCCTGTGTTATCTAGGCTGTGTGCTTAGGTTCATTGTACTGTTGGAAGGTGAACCTTCACCCCAGTCTGAGGTCCTGAGCACTCTGGGGCAGGTTTTCATCAAGGATCTATCTGTACTTCACTCCGTTCATCTTTCCTTCGATCTAGACTAGTCTCTCAGTCCCTGCTGCTGAAAAACATCCCCACCGCATGATGCTGCCACCACCATGCTTCGCATCAGACCAGAGAAACTTGTTTCTCATGGTCTGAGTGTCTTTAGGTGCCTTTTGGAAAACTCCAAGCAGGCTGTCATGTGCCTTTTACTGAGGAGTGGCTTCCGTGTGGCCACTCTACCATAAAGGCCTGATTGGTAGAGTGCTGCAGAGATGGTTGTCCTTCTGGAAGGTTTTCCCATCTCCACAGAGGAACTCTAGAGCTCTGTCAGAGCAACCATTTGGTTCTTGGTCACCTCCCTAGCCAAGGCCCTTCTCCCCTGATTGCTCAGTTTGGCTGGGCAGCCAGCTCTAGGAAGAGTTTTGGTGGTTCTTAACTTCTTCCATTTTAAGAATGATGGAGGACACGGTGTTCTTGGGGACCTTCAATGCTGCAAACATTTTTTGGTACCCTTCCTCAGATCTGTGCCTTAACACAATGCTGTCTCGGAGATCTACGGACAATTCCTGGTTTTTGCTCTGACATGCACGGTCAACTGTGGGACCTTATAAAGACAGTGTGTGCCTTTCCAAATCATGTCCAATCAATTGAATTTACCACAGGTGGACTCCAATAAAGTTGCAGAAACATCTCAAGGATGATCAATGGAAACAGGATGCACCTGAGCTCAATTTCGAGTCTCATAGCAAAGGGTCTGAATACTTATGTAAATAAAGTCTTTCTATATTTTTGTTGACATTATGGGGCTGTTGTGTGTAGATTCCTGAGGATTTGTATTTATTTAATGGAGTTTAGAATAAAGCTGTAACATAACGAAATATGGAAAAGTCAAGGGGTCTGAATACTTTCCGAAGGCGCTGTGTGTGTGTGAGCAAATGATGGTGTTTGTGCGTGTGTTGGAGTGTGCGTAAAAGCCCATTCAAGGCCAAATCAAGCCCCATACCGCATCGCTGTGCACCTCTCAAATTTTGTAACAATGCGAAGGGCTCCGTATAGCTCCGCATGGACATGATTGGTTGACGGTAGGTGGGAAAGGTTCGTCCTGTATAAACACAAACTCACTTCCTTGACAACTTCCTTCACCATAGCTCGGTTTTGCTCCGCTAAGCGCAAGAAGTATGAAAGCCCAGAAGTCTGTGGAGGCTGCATCAGTAAGTGCTCCGTGGTCACTTCAGATGTCGGATTGACCATGCAGCGTCTTTAAGTGTGTAGGGCCCTGTGAGTGTGCCAAGAAACTATTTATCAGTCTTGTTAGTGTCAGTCTTGATGTACCTGTACCGCTTGCCATGCGGAAGCAAAGAGAACAGTCTATGGCTTGTGTGGTTGGAGTCTATAACAATTTTCCGGGCCTTCCTTTCACACTGCCTGATATAGAGTTCCTGGATGGCAGGGAGCTTGGCCCCAGTGATGCACTGGGCTGTCCGTCAAGATGCTCTCAATGGTACAGCTGCAGAACGTTTTGAGGATTTGTCAAACCTTTTCAACCTCCTGAGGGGGAAGAGGCACTGTCGCACCTTCTTCACGACTGAGCGTCCATAGTGATGTGGAAACTGAGGAACTATGTGGATGGAGGCGTGCTCGCCCCCCCCCCCCCCCCGTTTCCTGTAGTCCACCATCAGCTCCTTGGTCTTACTGACGTTGAGGGAGAGGTTGTTGCTCCGGCCATACACTGCCAGTTCACTGACCTCCTCCCTGTAGGCTGTCTCATCGTCCTCTTCCTCTAGGTGGGTGAGATGTCATTGAGAATCTTCTGGGTTGGTGGCGGCCCTCACACCCAGCACGGTGTTGTTATTGTCGAAGCCTGCATATAATGCATTGAGTTTTTCTGGTAGAGAGGCATCGTTGGGCAGATCACGGCTGGGTCTTCCTTTGTAATCTGTAATGGACTGTAGCCCCTGCCACATGCAACATGTGTTGGAGCCTGTGTAATATGATTCCACCTTATTCCTATATTGTCCTATTGCTTGTTTGATGACTGTGCTGAGTTCATAGTGGGACTTCTAGTACTTGTTCCTGTCCTCAGCCGTAGCCTCTAGCCACCCTCGTTTTCACAATCCCTCTCTCCCTCCTTCCTTTTACTCTTTCTCTTCGTCTCTCTCCCTCCCTCCTTTTAGTCCTACAACCCCCATTCCCTCTCTTCTCTTTCTGAGTTCCCTAACCCTCACCCCAACCCTGTATCCACCTTACCCTCCCTAACCCTCACCCCTACCCCACTTACCCTTCCTAACCCTCACCCCTACCCTGTATCCTCATTACCCTCCCTAACCCTCACCCCTACCCTGTATCCTCATTATCCTCCCTAACCCTCACCCCTACCCCACTTACCCTTCCTAACCCTCACCCCAATCCTGTATCCTCATTACCCTCCCTAACCCTCACCCCTACCCTGTATCCACCTTACCCTCCCTAACCCTCACCCCTTACCCCACTTACCCTTCCTAACCCTCACCCCTACCCTGTATCCACCCTACCCTCCTTAACCCTCACCCCTACCCTGTACCCCATTTACCCTCCCTAACCCTCACCCCTACCCTGTACCCCATTTACCCTCCCTAACCCTCATCCCTACCCTGCATCCTCCTTACCCTCCCTAACACTCACCCCTACCCTGTATCCACCTTACCCCCTAGAGGTGAGCCCCTCTACGCCCTCTCTCTCTCCCCCTCACCCTCCCTTACCCCTGTGCCCCTCTCTTTCAGGCAGGACGAGCAATGAAGGAGTGGAGAGCAGGATGGAGGAATGAAGAGATGGAGGGATGGAGGATGAAGAGAGAGAGAGAGGTGTGACCCATATAAGTGAGGCTGGAGTATTTATAGAAGAATGTGGCCTAATTGGCAAACCATCGGGAGAGCGACAGCACAGTCCTGCTACCCTCCTCCTCTT
>NC_138302.1:21060000-21072500 GCF_965601325.2 Salmo salar | reverse complement strand
ATATATATGAACAAAACTATAGAAACATAGGAACTGTGGAAGAAAGGAGAAATAAGATCTCTCTCTCTCCCTCCATCTCTCTCTCTAGCTATCAATTCAATTCAAGGGGCTTTATTGGCATGGGAAACATATGTTTACATTGCCAAAGCAAGTGAAATGGATAAACAAAAGTGAAGTAAACAATAAAAAGTGAACAGTAAATATTACACTCACAAAACATTTCAAATGTCTCTTTCTTTCTCTCTGTCTCTCGTAAGAAACAAACTCCTTAAATTGATCCTCCTCTTCCCTCCATGAAACATGAGTCCAGTCTTCTCCCTGTCTCTGTCTCTTATTCCAGACTCTTAGTCTGGTTTGGCCTGTGTGTGTGTGTGTGTGTGTGGTTTAAAACAATTGCACTTCAAAACCTGTGTGTGTGTGTGTGTGTGTGTGTGTGTGTGTGTGTGTGTGTGTGTGTGTGTGTGTGTGTGTGTGTGTGTGTGTGTGTGTGTGTGTGTGGTGTGTGTGTGTATCTATCTATCATAACACCCCAGAACTCCCATGGTCTCTGGAGTACTGGAACACTCAAGCTCGGAACTGGAATGATATCATTTAATGATAACCTAGAAATGTAATCAAGCTCCTTTACCGCGCACGGATTGGAAATGATGTCATAGGAAATTAGGTCATATATCGGCTAGAGTTTGGCCCAAACACGCTTTTAGAATACCTTCAAAATGTTCCCTTCCATGTTACAGATCAACTCTAGCACTCTACAGAGTACAATCCCTACCCAGCTCAGTTGTCTTCTAGAATATTAGACAGTTGGTTTTCATAGTTTACCAATTCTCAGTTCAGCTAAAACTATTTCTGTTTCTGTCACCAGTTGAACAGATGCTTAACACACCTGCTTTCCCAAGTCTAAATTAGACTTTGAGAAATGAATTAAAAACAGGTGCGCAGTCCTATGCACAGTCCTCTCCTCTCCTCTCCCCTCCCCTCTCCTCTCCTCTCCTCTCCTCCCCTCTCCTCTCCTCTCCTCTCCTCTCCTCTCCTCTCCTCTCCTCTCCTCTCCTCTCCTCTCCTCTCCTCTCCTCTCCCCTCCCCTCCCCTCCCCTCCTCTCCTCTCCTCTCCTCCCCTCCCCTCTCCCCTCCTCTTGTCTCCTCTCCTCTTCTCTTGCGTATGTGTGTGTATGTGTGTGTGTGCTCTGACACCAGAAACCCTACTAGGTGAACCAGAGATTGTTCTCGTCTACTCTTCTGTCTCTACACAGTACAGCTCTGCTGGAGTTATAATGATGTGTAGCTCTCCCAAATCGCTCTGTTAAATTATACATCCTCCTTAAGCACTGAGCATGTAGTATTATTCTTACAGAGACACACACCGCTGGGGTGGAGTTCACACCGCGACCCACTTATCCCCGCAGCGAGAAAAGGCCAAACGCAATGTGATTCAAACCAATGAGGAGAGCCAATAAGAGACATTGTCATTGTTGGGGAGAGCTAACCTCTGGCATGGGGTTAACAATATGCTACATGTATTAGCATGCATAGTAATGAGACTGACTCAATGCAGAGAGAGAGAGGTGGGAGAGAGAGAGAGAGGAGAGATAGAGAGAAGGAGAGATAGAGAGGGGGGGCGAGAGATTGGGTGTGAACTGTGAATATAAAAACGTATGTGACGATAGCTATACAGGCTATACTGTGAGTTATGCTAATGTTAGCTACGCCACTTTGTTCTTTATGCTAATGTTGACTTAGCCGCTCCGATGGCTAAATGTAGGCTAACATTAGCTTAATCCTTCAACCCCAATCTAGTGAGAATATATGAACATAGGAAGACTAGCCAGTGAGAGAGGTTCAAACCTAGATTTACTATGTGTGTGTTCCAAATGGGTCCTTGTTCCCTATATAGTGTACTTATTTAGCCTTAACCAGGATTGATTCTGTCCTCTTGCTGAAAAGAAAACTAGAACAAAACCAGTCGCTCTATAAAGAGAAAGTGTGTGTTGTGTGTGTGTGTCAGTTGCTCTATGAAAAGAAGAGGGCCCGTAAGACATTGACCCTGATAAGGTTTATAATTGTGATTTTTATTTCATTTTAATCTTCAACCCAAATGGCCCAATTCATTTTCTCACCATTTACACACGCAGGCAGGCAGGCACACACACACACACACACACACACACACACACACACACACACACACACACACACATACACATACACATACACACACACACACACACACACACACACACACAGAGAGAGTCATGTAAAATGGAGCTGGTGGAGATAGTGAATATCGAATAGCACTCTGGAACATTCCATGGGTGTTAGGACTCTGGAATTATCCATGGGTGTTAGGACTCTGGAATTATCCATGGGTGTTAGGACTCTGGAACATTCCATGGGTGTTAGGACTCTGGAATTATCCATGGGTGTTAGGACTCTGGAATTATCCATGGGTGTTAGGACTCTGGAATTATCCATGGGTGTTAGGACTCTGTACTGGAGGACAAGGGTTGGGAAACACTGGTTTAGTGCAGTCTTAGGGATGTTGGTTTGAGAGAGGGAAAGAGATGAATGCGGGAAAGAGAGGGGAAGAGATGAATGAGGGAAGGAGAGGGAAGAGAGGGAGGGAAAGAGAGGGAACGACAGAAAGAGGATCGTCTCATTCATTCATATCTATGAGGAAGAAGCAGCTGTGTGCATAGTAAGGAGCGATTCATTATGGGTAGTTGTGGTATGACACGGAAACTGTGATTGAGAGAGAGAGAGAGAGAGAGAGAGAGAGAGGGAGAAAGATTGAAAGAGAGAGAGAAAGAGAGAGATATGAATAGAGAGAGAGAGAGAAAAAAAAAGATTGAAAGAGAGAGAAAAGAGAGAGAGAGATGGGTTGTGAGTCACCACCACCACTTATATAGGGCACATCTCCCCTTCCACCCCCTCTCTCTCAGTCGTGATGTGATGCTGATGTGTGTGTGTGTGTGTGTCTGTTTGTGGGTGCTGGTGTGCTTGCAAGTGAGTGTGTGTTCATGTGTGTGTGTGTGTGTATGTCCATATTGACATAGGTTAGGTTATTATGACAGAGCCTGTCATGGACAGATACATATACATCAGTGACACAATTTAAAATAGAAAATTAAACCCTCTCTATTTCCTTCCCCCCATCCCTCCTCCCCTTCCCTCCTTCCCTCCCTCCATCCCTCTCATCATCCCTCTCCCCCTTCCCTCCCTTCCTTCCACCGCAGTCCCTGTGCCCAGGAACGCCATGGTAACCTGTCTAAATGACCATCGCCCCGTAGCACTCACATCTGTAGCCATGAAATGCTTTGAAAGGCTGGTCATGGCTCACATAGACACCATCATCCCAGACACCCTGGAACAGTGATAGCCCCACACACCAATTTGATTGTCTAGGAACTCAGTCGAGGTCTCAACTTACTGTTGAGAGTTGGAATAATAGAATACACAACGTGCAATTTTGAAGAATTTGGTTGTGCATCAGCAGTCACTCAATTATCCATTGTCAGATAAAATGTTTTAGATGGGTAAGTTAGTCCAGCGGCAAGCTATCTAAACGTGTAGTAAGCATGGTTGAATTACTGACTGGGGTGGGGCCCATTGATCATCAGTTATTATATTAAAAACTGCAAAAAAGAGAGAGAGATATTTCACCTTTATTTAACCAGGTAGGCCAGTTCAGAACAAGTTCTCATTTACAACTGCGACCTGGCCAAGATAAAGCAAAGCAGTGCGACAAAAACAACAAGACAGAGTTACACATGAACAAACGTACAGTCAATAACACAAAAGAAAAGAAAAATAGAAAAATCTATGTACAGTGTGTGCAAACGTAGAAGAGTAGGGAGGTAGGAAAACATTTGCCTCCAACCTATGGCAAAATGTGTCGAATTGCAGAAAATTAGCTGTAAAATTGCAAATCTTCTCTCCGCCCCATGGCAAAATTTGTACAATTACAGCAAACTTGCTTTAAAAAGGCAAGGTTCTCTCTACACCCCACGGCAAAATGTGCAGAATTGCAGGAAATGAACTTTAAAACTAAAATGTTTCCTCTTTCCTGTCACGAGGGGGCTGCTAAAATGTTTAGCACTCAACATTGGCCTCTCCCACCTGGACAAGAGGAACACATATGTGAGAATGCTGTTCATTGACTACAGCTCAGCGTTCAACACCATAGTTCCTTCTAAGCTCATCACTAAGCTAAAGACCCTGGGACTAAACACCTCCCTCTGGAACTGGATCCTGGACTTCCTGACGGGCTGCCCCCAGGTGGTAAGGGTAGGCAACAACACATCTGCCACGCTGATCCTCAACACAGAGGCCCCTCAGGTGTGCGTGCTTAGTCCCCTCCTGTACTCCCTGTTCACCCACGACTGCGTGGCCTCAAAAGACTCCAACACCATCATTAGGTTTGCTGACGACAGGGCGGTGGCAGGCCTGATCACCGACGATGATGAGACAGCCTATAGGAAGGAGGTCAGAGACCTGGCAGTGTGGTGCCAGGACAACAACCTCTCTCTCAACAACCTTTCCCTCAACACACACAAACACTCGTACATGCACACACACTCACTTGCAAGCACACCAGCACCCACAAACAGACACACACCCCCATTCATATCGACTGGGATGTAGTGGAGCAGGTCGAGATCTTCAAGTTTCTCTGTGTCCACATCACTACGGATCTATCATGGTCCACACATGCCAACACAGTCGTGAAGAGGTCACAACAATGCCTCTTTTTTTCCCAGGTCCTCAGGACCTTATCCCAAACCTTAATCCTGAACCTAACCAAGAGAATTAAGGATGGAACTCTCAACCAATCAGAATTAATGCCCGAACTTAACCCTAGTATTTTTTTGTTTGAAACCTATCCCAAACCTTAACGCTTAACACAGTTGGAATGAATTCCTTAACTGAACGGTAGAGTTGTTTCTGTGAGCCTAAATCATCTGGAGCTCATGCAAGAGCTGTATGCCTAAAACAGGGGAGAACGACTGCCCACTCTCAATGACGCAACGGAAGTACAAGGCCGACCACGGTACTGCAGGCATTGTTTGCAGAAAACATGATCCCCCGTTATAGTGAATGGAAAAATGGCAATCTTCGCATAAATAAATAAATGTTTTGAAGACAATCATGGCACCAATAATTGCTTCTAATACACCAGATGTATGTCCTTGAACCGATTATTTTTAAATCGCACTCGAAGTTATAAGGATAATTTAGATGCTAATGTCAGCCTGCAACTTCACTTCCTGGAGTTTCTCAAACTGCGCATGTTATGTCTTCATGAGACGTCATCTTAACCGACTTAATTTGACTTCAATGAGCTATTGAGTCTTCACATAAGGTAGGAATGAATAGTGTCACGCAATCGATGACTTTGTCTATTCATATATACAGTCATTGGCCTAAATACAAGATGTCGGGAGATGAAGACCGTTTACTAGTAAAAAATAGACGTTTATCCAAGGATGTCAAGAAATTAAGTAAGACTGTGATATCTTGTAGGGAGAGAGAGAGCAGGCGGAGAGGGAGTTGGGGGGTTGGATTGTGAGTCATACCACCACAAGGGCATCTGGGTCCACACACACACGCACACACACACACACACACACACACACACACACACTGCATAGCAACCACTGCAGAAGCCTACACACAGAAGCCTTCACTACACAGTCCTTCACTTATACCAAGGAATTATGTTATGGGATAGATAGCCCAACGTCTAGGAATTGGACCTGTGGCCGAAAAGTGGCCGGTTCAAATCACTGGCTCGGAAAAATTGATGGAATTGATCTGGCAACTGGAGGGCTGCAGGGTTCACATCCTAAAAATGTTCCCCTACCGTTCGGCCATTGAGCAAGACTCTTAACCGCACAACATGCTTTCCATCCATGGGTGCTGCGCTGCAGGTCGAACCTGTGCTTGTCTCAGCTGTATGTGTGCTGTCTCGGAGCAGAAGACACATTTTCGTTGTTCGCCATAACTGATGGACAATAAAGTTGCATTGTATGGAGTTAAATGACACTAATATGTGAGAACAATATTTTTTGTGAACAAATGTTTAATTTTGTTGTTATAATAAGGTTGGTAGTAACATGAAAATTGTAGTGGAAATCTTTTGTAGCTCAAGTTGACTACAAAAGCCGCAATGCAACGCTCTCTATGGGCTGGCTGGCTAGCTAGCAAACGTAGCTATACACAATAATACCAAAGTCAATATCAGCATCTGAAGTAACTAGCTTGTTAGCTGTAAAATCGCCTAAACAAACTGAGCTATTTAGGAGTCTACAATCTCACCATGTTCATTCTGCAGATCGATGTGCCTCACCGAGTGGAGTCTGACATTCACAACGGGCATGCAGCGACACCATGCAATGCACCCTAGACCGAAGAAGCAGACAAATAGGAAAAATGTGGTGGACCCTCTGTTAAATTACAAATTTCTCGAGGTAGGAATATCGCAATAATAAGATCAATGGCTCATTCGAGGAAAGACAAACTCCCATGTTGTGACATCGACCAGTATTGAAATGTATGACAGACATTGTTTTGCGATTTAAAGTAATATTCCTATTAACTTCCAGTGTAGTGAGAGCAGCTTTATTGCAATACTACATCATACCAGCTAAATGTCTGCTTGCTTGAACAGCAATAGCTCAGATACACATCAAAACACTAGCTAGCTACCTTTTGAGTTTGGATCCCGCGACGCGGTTGGCATCAGTTGCTGGGACTGCTGCTATCTGTCTAGGGATCCTGGCAACCAAGGGTCTGATGAGCTGCTTGGCGTAGCAGCTAGCCTAGCTGCCACTGTTAGCTGCCTATCAATTTAGCAGGGTTTCCTTGAGGGCTTGAGCGCAGTTAGCCCTTGGGGCTTTTAACTTTCTTGATCCCTGCTGTTTGTTGCTGTTTCCATGTTCCCTGAGACCTGCCCTGTCTGGAACTGCGAGGAGTAACAGCGTAGCCTACATTACTACCATGACAAAGACCAAAGCCGGTGGGAGTATCGTTGAGGACAGCGGTGTCTCTCTATCACAGGTGAAGGATCTTTTAACCTCTCTTGGGTAGGGGGCAGTATTTAGAGTTTTGGATGAATGAGGTGCCCAATGTAAACTGCCTGTTACTCAGGCCCAGAAGCTAGGATATGCATATGCATATGCATGGTGGATAGAAAACACTCCAAAGTTTCCAAAGCTGTTAAAATAATGTCTATGAGTATAACAGAACTGATATGGCAGGCAAAAACCTGAGGAAAATCCATCCAGAAAGTGGGATATTTTTGATGTGGGTACATTTCTATTGAATGCCTATACAGTATCTGTTGGGTTAGGGCCCAGATTGCAGTTCCTATGGCTTCCACTAGATGTCAACAGTCTTTAGACATTGTTTCAGGCTTGTATTCTGAAAAACGAGGAAGAATGAGACCATTTTCTATGTGGCATGCAAAATGGATTACTGAACAAAACGCGCCAACAAAACAGTTTTTGGGACATAACGAGGGACTTTATCGAACAAAATGAACATTTATTTTGTAACAGGGACTCTTGAGAGTGCAAACATATGAAGATCCTCAAAGGTAAGTGATTAATTCTATCGCTATTTCTGACTTTTGTAATTCCTTTACTTGGTTGTAAAATGTTTGTATGCTTTTGTAAGCGGGGCGCTGTCCTCAGATAATCGCATGGTATGCTTTCGCCGTAAAGCCTTTTTGAAATCTGACACAGCGGCTGGATTAACAAGAAGTTAATCTTTAATCCGATTTTTAACACTTGTATTTTTATGAATGTTTAATTTGAGTATTTCTGTATTTTGAATTTGGCGCTCTGCAATTTCACTGGATGTTGACCAGGTAGGACGGTGCCCATAAGAAATTTTAAACAAACGAAAATATTTCTACAAGCAGTTCTTACAACAACAAGAAAATAGCTTCAAGTGTTGTGTCCAAAAACTGGTGGAGTCAACTAATAAAAGAATGGACAACCTGACCAGAGAGGTCCAGGACCTGAAGAACAGTTTCCAGTTGTCCCAGGGTCAGCTCGATGAGTTTAAACAGGAAAACAGCAAGATGACAGCAATCTGTAAGTCAATGAGAGAGGACATCAGTTCTGTATGTGAATCCATGATAGCAATGATGGAGAAATCAGATTATCTCAAGGGACAATCAAGGTGGAACAACATTGTTGTGGACGGAATTACAGAATCTTCACATGAGATCTAGACGGAATCTGAGGACAAAGTGTGGGAAATGATCTCGGAGAAACTGAAGATGGACCACAGGAAGATTGAGGTGGAGCACGCCTAAAGGACTAGAAAACCCACCACCTTCCCAGGTGACAGGCCTTAGTGGTCAAGATCCTGAGGTTAAAGGACAAGGTAACTGTTCTGGAAAGAGCCAAGAAGTTGAAAGTAACGTACATCTTCGTCAACGAGGACTATCTTGAAGCTGTGCACCAGAACAGAAAATGTATCCTGCCATGAAAGCTGCCAGAGCGCGTGGGGACATTGCTTACATCCGCTATAACAGGCTCATTGTCCACCCTCCCTCCCAAAAGCCTGGAAGGGATGAGAGAGCCAAGCCTATACGTTTGTAGCTTCCACCCAGCAGCACACACACTTACACTTACACTTACATCCCAACTAATTAATCGACTGCTGAATATAATTTTTTTCTCTTGCTTTGTTTTTTTTTCCGTATTATGTCTATCTCTGAGAAGCTACCCAGGAAAGGGATGAAAATAGCTCATATGAATACACTGTATGTAGCCTTAGAAATAAGGTTCCTGAAATTTTTACTTGCTAACATCAGATAACACTAATATATTAGCCATTTCTGAGAATCACTTAGATAATTGCAGTAGCAATACAAGGATATAACATCTATAGAAGAGACAGGAATGCTTATGGAGGAGGTGTTTATATATATATATTCAGAGCGATATCCCTGTAATACTAGGAGATCTTGTGTCAAGTGTTAATGAAGTGCTGTGGTTGCAGGTTCATCTGCCTCACCTAAAGCCTATTCTTTTGGGGTGTTGCTATAGGTCACCAAGTGCTAACACTCAGTATCTAAATAATATGTGTGAAATGCTTGATAGAGGTCTACTTTCTTGGGGACCTGAATATTGTCTGGTTTTCATCAAGCTGTCCAATCAGAGGAAGCATCTCACTGTAACTAGTGCCTGTAATCTGGTTCAGGTTATTAGTCAACCTACCAGGGTGTTCACAATATAATGTATAAGAAATCATACAAAATATTTTCCTGTGACTCTTATGTGGATGATGTTAAAAATATTTGTTGGTCTGTTGAGATTAACAAGGAGCATCCAGACGCTGCACTTGATGAATATATGAAATTGCTTCCTCCAATTTTTGATAAACATGCACCTGTTAAGAAACTGACTGTTAGAACTGTTAAGGCTCCATGGATTGATGAGGAATTGAAAAACTGTAAGGTTGAAAGTGATGGGGGAAAGGAATGCCTAATATGTCTGGCTGCACATCTGACTGGCTGACTTACTGAAAATTGATAAATGATGTGACTAAACTCAACAAAAAGAAGAATACACTTTATTATAGAGCCAAGATCAATGATATAAAGAATGATGGAGAAAGAAAACATTGGAGTACTTTAAATGAAATTATGGGCAACAAGACAAATTCAACTCGATCTTTCATCGATTCAGATGGCTTATTCATTACAATACCATTTGATGTTGCCAATTATTTTAATGATTATTGGCAAAGTGGGCAAACTTAGGCAGAAAATTCCAACAACAAACATGCATAAAAACAAATCTTTGAAAGAAAAGTTTGACGTTTGAATTTTGTAAAGTTAATGTGGGATAGGTGGGAAAATTAGTGTTATCAATTAGTAATGACAAACCTCATGGGATTGACAATTTAGATTGAAAGCTACTGAGGATGGTAGCTGACTATATGGCCACTCCTTTCTGTCATATCTTTAATATGAATCTAGAGGAAGGTATTTGTCCTCAGGCCTGGAGGGAAGCCAAAGTCATTCCGCTACCCAAGAGTGGTAAAGCGGCCTTTACTGGTTCTAACAGCAGACCTATCAGCTTATTTCCAGCTCTTAGCAAACTGTCACGTTCACTGTCCTCAAACTCCCTGTCATAAATCAGCCAAGGCGCAGCGTGCCGGTAATTCCACATTCTTTATTTGAAGATAACAAAACAATCAACAGGTAAACAGAAATAAACGTGACGCAACTGTGGCGCACACAAAACACTCACAGAAATAATAATTACTCACAAACACCGGTGGGGAAAAGGCTGCCTAAGTATGATTCCCAATCAGAGACAACGATAGACAGCTGCCTCTGATTAGGAACCATACTCGGCCAAACACAAAGAAATACAAAACATAGAATGCCCACCCCATGTCACACCCCGACCTAACCAAACAGAGAAAAACGGCTCTCTCAGGTCAGGGCATGACACAAACTGTTGGAAAATATGGTGTTTGACCAAATACAATGCTATTTCTCTGTAAGCAAATTGATAACAGACTTTCAGCATGGTTATAGAAAAGGGAACTCAACATGTACTGACACAAATGACTGATGATTGGTTGAAATAAATTGATAAGAAGAAGATTGTGGAAGCTGTACTGTTAGATTTCAGTCCAGCCTTTGATATTATTGACCATAACCTGATGTTGAGAAACTTAGATTTGATGGCTTTTCAACCTCTGCCATATCATGGATTCAGAGCAATATATCTAATAGAACTCAATGGGTTTTCTTTAGTGGAAACCTTTCCAATGTCAAACATGTAGGGTGTGGTGTACCGCAGGGCAGCTCTCTAGGCCCTACTCTTTTCTATTTTTACCAATGGCCCGCCACTGGCATTAAACAGAGCCTGTGTGTCCATGTATGCTGATGATTCAACCATATACATGCCAGAAACCACAGCTAATGAAGTCACTGAAACCCTTAACAAGGAGTTGCAGTCAGTTTTGGAATAAGTAGCCAGTAATAATCTGGTCCTGAACATCTCTAAAACTAAGAGCATTGTATTTGGAACAAATCGTTCCCTAACCTCTAGACCTCAGCTGAATCTGGTAATGAATTGTGTGGCTGTTGAACAAGTTGAGGAGACTAAATGACTTGGTGTTACCTGATTGTAAACTGTCATGGTCAATACATATAAATTCAATGGTTGTAAAGATGGGGAGGTCTGTCCATAATAAAGAGATGCTCTGCTTTTTTGACACCACACTCCACAAAGCAAGTCCTGCAGGCTCTAGTTTTGTCTTATCTTGATTATTGTCCAGTCGTGGTCAAGTGCTGCAAAAGAAAGACCTAGTTAAGCTGCAGCTGACCTAGAACAGAGTGGCACGTCTTGCTCTTCCTTCTAATTAGAGGGCTGATATAAATACCAGTCTCTCTTGGCTAAGAGTTGAGGAGAGACTGACTGCATCACTTCTTCTTTTTATAAGAAACATTGTGTTGTAATTGTTTGCATATTCAACTTACACACACTTAGCCCATGCCACCAGGTTTTTTTTTCACAGTTCCCAAATCCAGAACAAATTCAAGAAAGCGTACAGTATTATGTAGAGCCATTACTGCATGGAACTCCCTCCCATCTCATATTGCTCAAATGAACAGCAAACCTGGTTTCAAAAAACAGATAAAGCTACACCTCACGGCACAAAGCCTCTCCCCTATTTGACCTAGATAGGTTGTGTGTATGTAATGATATGTAGGCTACGTGTGTGTTTTCTTATTTATGTAGTTCTGTCCTTGAGCTGTTCTTGTCTATTAATGTTCTGTATTATGTCATGTTTCATGTTTTGTGTGGACCCCAGGAAGAGTAGCTGCTGCTTTTGTAACAGCTAATGGGGATCTTAATAAAATACCAAATAATACCAAATAATACCAAATACCAAATGACCCAGGGAACTGATATAACATCGCTCAGAGACACACAAAAACAATGTAACATTCAAAATGGTTGAATTATTCCTTTAACAATATAGTCATTTGCTTCTACCTATGCAACACAGGTTTTGGCCAAAAAACCTTGAGCTGACTCTTGACATGCTGACCGTGATTGCTCAGGTGCACCATGAACTGCTATCATAGGTTCATGTCTCATTTGAACAACCATCCCAGGTAGTCCATAGTATCAACATGTATCTGGGTCACTTCCACACTATAGTAGATAGGAGGAACTACCTGAATTAAACACAAAGTTACTCACCTCTCTTCCTCTTTTCTGCAATCGTAGTAGAAGATTTTAGTAGAACATGGTACTAGTAGTCACTTCCGCTGTAAATGTTCTTGAGTTCTAAATCTTGAAAGTAATGTTGAGAACAAAACGACAAACACTTGAATCCATTTCAGGAATTTAATAATGTCCGGGAAGCGAAGCAGTATGGCACATCAACAAAACATCACCATGACAACACCATCACCTAGAATGGAAACCCCGAGTTCACTCCGCGCCATCTGATTATCA
>NC_138302.1:21037500-21057500 GCF_965601325.2 Salmo salar | reverse complement strand
CCAATGGTGTATGGAGCAGCATCAGACTCTCTCCAATGGTGTATGGAGCTGTGTCAGACTCTCTCCAATGGTGTATGGAGCAGCATCAGACTCTCTCCAATGGTGAATGGAGCAGCATCAGACTCTCTCCAATGGTGTATGGAGCAGCATCAGACTCTCTCCAATGGTGTATGGAGCAGCATCAAACTCTCTCTAATGGTGTATGGAGCAGCATCAGACTCTCTCCAATGGTGTATGGAGCTGTGTCAGACTCTCTCCAATGGTGTATGGAGCAGCATCAGACTCTCTCCAATGGTGAATGGAGCAGCATCAGACTCTCTCTAATGGTGTATGGAGCAGCATCAGACTCTCTCCAATGGTGTATGGAGCAGCATCAGACTCTCTCTAATGGTGTATGGAGCAGCATCAGACTCTCTCCAATGGTGAATGGAGCCGTGTCAGATTCTGTCCAATAGTGTATGGAGCAGCATCAGACTCTCTCCAATGGTGTATGGAGCAGCATCAGACTCTCTCCAATGGAATATGGAGCCGTGTCAGATTCTGTCCAATAGTGTATGGAGCAGCATCAGACTCTCTCCAATGGTGTATGGAGCCACGTCAGATTCTCTCCAATGGTGTATGGAGCAGCGTCAGACTCTCTCCAATGGTGTATGGAGCCGTGTCAGATTCTGTCCAATGGTGTATGGAGCAGCGTCAGACTCTCTCCAATGGTGTATGGAGCAGCATCAGACTCTCTCTAATGGTGTATGGAGCAGCATCAGACTCTCTCTAATGGTGTATGGAGCAGCATCAGACTCTCTCCAATGGTGTATGGAGCAGCATCAGACTCTCTCCAATGGTGCATGGAGCAGCATCAGACTCTCTCCAATGGTGTATGGAGCTGTGTCAGACTCTCTCTAATGGTGTATGGAGCAGCATCAGACTCTCTCCAATGGTGTATGGAGCAGCATCAGACTCTCTCCAATGGTGTATGGAGCAGCATCAGACTCTCTCTAATGGTGTATGGAGCAGCATCAGACTCTCTCCAATGGTGTATGGAGCTGTGTCAGACTCTCTCCAATGGTGTATGGAGCAGCATCAGACTCTCTCCAATGGTGAATGGAGCAGCATCAGACTCTCTCCAATGGTGTATGGAGCCGTGTCAGATTCTGTCCAATGGTGTATGGAGCAGCATCAGACTCTCTCCAATGGTGTATGGAGCAGCATCAGATTCTCTCCAATGGTGTATGGAGCAGCATCAGACTCTCTCCAATGGTGCATGGAGCAGCATCAGACTCTCTCTCCAATGGTGTATGGAGCAGCATCAGACTCTCTCCAATGGTGCATGGAGCAGCATCAGACTCTCTCCAATGGTGTATGGAGCAGCATCAGACTCTCTCCAATGGTGTATGGAGCAGCATCAGACTCTCTCCAATGGTGTATGGAGCTGTGTCAGACTCTCTCCAATGGTGTATGGAGCAGCATCAGACTCTCTCCAATGGTGAATGGAGCAGCATCAGACTCTCTCCAATGGTGTATGGAGCAGCATCAGACTCTCTCCAATGGTGTATGGAGCAGCATCAAACTCTCTCTAATGGTGTATGGAGCAGCATCAGACTCTCTCCAATGGTGTATGGAGCTGTGTCAGACTCTCTCCAATGGTGTATGGAGCAGCATCAGACTCTCTCCAATGGTGAATGGAGCAGCATCAGACTCTCTCTAATGGTGTATGGAGCAGCATCAGACTCTCTCCAATGGTGTATGGAGCAGCATCAGACTCTCTCTAATGGTGTATGGAGCAGCATCAGACTCTCTCCAATGGTGAATGGAGCCGTGTCAGATTCTGTCCAATAGTGTATGGAGCAGCATCAGACTCTCTCCAATGGTGTATGGAGCAGCATCAGACTCTCTCCAATGGAATATGGAGCCGTGTCAGATTCTGTCCAATAGTGTATGGAGCAGCATCAGACTCTCTCCAATGGTGTATGGAGCCACGTCAGATTCTCTCCAATGGTGTATGGAGCAGCGTCAGACTCTCTCCAATGGTGTATGGAGCCGTGTCAGATTCTGTCCAATGGTGTATGGAGCAGCGTCAGACTCTCTCCAATGGTGTATGGAGCAGCATCAGACTCTCTCTAATGGTGTATGGAGCAGCATCAGACTCTCTCTAATGGTGTATGGAGCAGCATCAGACTCTCTCCAATGGTGTATGGAGCAGCATCAGACTCTCTCCAATGGTGCATGGAGCAGCATCAGACTCTCTCCAATGGTGTATGGAGCTGTGTCAGACTCTCTCTAATGGTGTATGGAGCAGCATCAGACTCTCTCCAATGGTGTATGGAGCAGCATCAGACTCTCTCCAATGGTGTATGGAGCAGCATCAGACTCTCTCTAATGGTGTATGGAGCAGCATCAGACTCTCTCCAATGGTGTATGGAGCTGTGTCAGACTCTCTCCAATGGTTTATGGAGCAGCATCAGACTCTCTCCAATGGTGTATGGAACCGTGTCAGATTCTGTCCAATGGTGTATGGAGCAGCATCAGACTCTCTCCAATGGTGTATGGAGCCATGTCACACTCTCTCCAATGGTGTATGGAGCCATGTCAGACTCTCTCCAATAGTGTATGGATGGACACACACACAGGCTGTCACTCAAGCACTCTGAGTGTGTGTGTGTTTTTTTCTGCACCATTGCACTTGTGTTTTGTTCATTCGTTGGTGTGTGACATTGTGCACTGCACAATGTTCAGACTACCTGCAGTGCAGCATGCTGTGGCTAAAGTAAAGTGTTAAGAGTGTGAAATATCACCAGCACTCTATCCTCACTGTATGTAGTAGGGGAGATTACAATCCCAGATGTGTGTGTGTGTGTGTGTGTGTGTGTGTGTGTGTGTGTGTGTGTGTGTGTGTGTGTGTGTGTGTGTGTGTGTGTGTGTGTGTGTGTGTGTGTGTGTGTGTTCGTGCATGCGTGCGTGTGTGTGTGTGTGTGTGTGTGGACTAAGACTGTGTGTGTGTGTGCAGCCAGGCCACCCGTGATACAAGTCACTATTCGACGTCCATCCATCTAAGGACATTTGGACAATTTCGAAGTGGTGAAGTTTAGGCATTATCTCCAAAATGATTCTGGTTAGGCATTAAGTCTGAATGGTTAAGGTAAGGGTTAAGGTTTGGGATAGGCTGAAAACAACAAAAAATATTTAAAAAAACAGCTTTCTATCACTGGATTTGAACTTGTGACTCTGAGACAGATGCTTACACTCATCTGCCATCTCCATCCACAATGCCTTAGTAAAACCAAAACCTACTTGAAGGTAACAGTGCTCACTGTTACCCCTAGTGGCTGGTTTATCATCTCCTGACGTCCTCAGACATGGATGGACGTCTAATACTGACTTGTATCACAGGTGATCTGGCTGGTCATACCTATGGTATATCGTTTTATATATTCACGCCTGGAATGTTGTTTCAGCCAATCAGCATCCAGGATCCAAACTACTAGGTTTATAATATAGTAATACTACATATCACTGACTCTCTACTATACACATAAATATACAGGGCTGTGAAAAACTATTTTCCCTCTTTCTAATTGTCTCTACTTTTGCATATTTATTTTATAAACAAAGTTATGCAACACCCAATGCCCCTGTGGGAAAAAGTAATTGCCCCTTACACTGAATAACTGGTTGTGCCACCTTTAGCTGCAATGACTGCAACCAAACGCTTCCTGTAGTTGTTGTAGGAATTTTGTCCCACTCTTCCATGTAGAACTGCTTTAACTCAGCAACATTTGTCGGTTTTCAAGCATGAACTGCTCGTTTCAAGTCCTGCCTCAACATCTCAATTGGGATTAGGTCTGGACTTTGACTAGGCCATTCCAAACCTTCAAATGTGTTGCTTTTTAGCCATTTTCATGTAGACTTGATTGTGTGTTTTGGATCCTTGTCTTGCTGCATGACCCAGCTGCACTTCAGCTATGGCTCACAGACGGATGACCTGCTATTCTCTTGTAGAATTCTCTGAGACAGAGCAGAATTCATGGTTCCTTCTATTAAGGCAAGTCGTCTAGGTCCTGAGGCATGTTAAAAATCAACAAATGTGAAGTTTTGAGACCTAATCCCAATTGGGATGGCAGGACTTGAAACGAGCAGTTCGTGCTTGAAAACATACAAATGCTGCTGAGTTAAAGGAGTTCTGTATGCAAGAGTGGGCCAAATTAAAAAAATATGCAAAAATATAGAAAATACTTTTTCACAACACTGTATATATCCTGAACTGTCACACCCTGATCTGTTTCACCTGTCTTTGTGCTTGTCTCCACCCCCCACCAGGTGTCTCCCATTTCCCCTCATTATCGCCTGTGCATTTATACCTGCCGCTCTGTACCTTATGGACTCTGATCTGGATTACTGACCTCTGCCTGCCCTGACCCTGAGACTGCCTGCCGTTCTGTACCTTATGGACTCTGATCTGGATTACTGACCTCTGCCTGCCCTGACCCTGAGACTGCCTGCCGTTCTGTACCTTATGGACTCTGATCTGGATTACTGACCTCTGCCTGCCCTGACCCTGAGACTGCCTGCCGTTCTGTACCTTATGGACTCTGATCTGGATTACTGACCTCTGCCTGCCCTGACCCTGAGACTGCCTGCCGTTCTGTACCTTATGGACTCTGATCTGGATTACTGACCTCTGCCTGCCCTGACCCTGAGACTGCCTGCTGTTCTGTACCTTATGGACTCTGATCTGGATTACTGACCTCTGCCTGCCCTGACCCTGAGACTGCCTGCCGTTCTGTACCTTATGGACTCTGATCTGGATTATTGACCTCTGCCTGCCCTGACCCTGAGACTGCCTGCCGTTCTGTACCTTATGGACTCTGATCTGGATTACTGACCTCTGCCTGCCCTGACCCTGAGACTGCCTGCTGTTCTGTACCTTATGGACTCTGATCTGGATTACTGACCTCTGCCTGCCCTGACCCTGAGACTGCCTGCTGTTCTGTACCTTATGGACTCTGATCTGGATTACTGACCTCTGCCTGCCCTGACCCTGAGCCTGCCTGCCGCTCTGTACCTTATGGACTCTGATCTGGATTACTGACCTCTGCCTGCCCTGACCCTGAGCCTGCCTGCCGCTCTGTACCTTATGGACTCTGATCTGGATTACTGACCTCTGCCTGCCCTGACCCTGAGCCTGCCTGCCGCTCTGTACCTTATGGACTCTGATCTGGATTACTGACCTCTGCCTGCCCTGACCCTGAGCCTGCCTGCCGCTCTGTACCTTATGGACTCTGATCTGGATTACTGACCTCTGCCTGCCCTGACCCTGAGACTGCCTGCCGTTCTGTACCTTATGGACTCTGATCTGGATTACTGACCTCTGCCTGCCCTGACCCTGAGACTGCCTGCCGTTCTGTACCTTATGGACTCTGATCTGGATTACTGACCTCTGCCTGCCCTGACCCTGAGACTGCCTGCCGTTCTGTACCTTATGGACTCTGATCTGGATTACTGACCTCTGCCTGCCCTGACCCTGAGACTGCCTGCCGTTCTGTACCTTATGGACTCTGATCTGGATTACTGACCTCTGCCTGCCCTGACCCTGAGACTGCCTGCCGTTCTGTACCTTATGGACTCTGATCTGGATTACTGACCTCTGCCTACTCTTGACCTGTCGTTTTGCCTACCGCCTGTTCTAGTAATACACTTTTGTTACTTCGACACTGTCTGCATTTGGGTCTTCCCTAAAACGTGATACTGAACTGTAGTTTGGGAACAAATATATGTTATCTGTAAACACATACTTAACGGGAGAGGCACAATACTAGGGGTTATAACAATGTGTGCATCCCAAATGGCACCCAATTCTTTATATAGTGAACTACGTTTGACAAAATGGGCTCTGGTCAAAAGTAGTGCACTGTACAGGGAATAGGGGACCATTTGGGATTCAACCAATGACTACCCATCCAAATCAGTGCTTAAATAGCCTTGAACATATAACCAAATTCAATCCAAAACAGTGCTTAAATAGCCTTGAACCCCTTATTATTTACAGGATTTACTCTCTTTTACCCCCTTCCCCTGTCTCTCTCCCTTTCTCTGTCTCTCTTCCTCTCTGCCCCACTCTCTGCCCCACTCTCTGCCCCACTCTCTGTCTCTCTCTCTGTCTCTCTCTCTTTCTCTCTCTCTTTCTCTCTCTCAAACCGCTTCAGGCAGAATGATTAATTTGTGGCAATTGATTTCTCTCGAGTTTAAAGACCGAGGGATAGAGCGAGTCAGAGAGAGGGGGGAGAGGGAGAGAGAGGGACAGAGGGAGGAATAGAGGGGCAGAGAGAGAGAGACGGAAAGAGCATGGGTGGAGAGAGAGAGAGAGAGAGAGAGAGAGAGAGAGCGAGGGAGGGAGGGAGGAGTCCATCCCGTATTCAGTGTAGTGCCTCTATGCAGGTCTCTGATGAACCTTTGTGGAGGAAAAAGCCAATGCTTGCAGTCTGATGCACCAAACCACCTTCTCTCTCTCTCTCTCTCTCTCTCTTCCTCTCTGTCCCTCTGTCTCTTTCTTACTCTCTGTCCCTCTCTGTCTCTCTCTCTCTCTCTCTCTCTCTCTCTCTCTCTCTCTCTCTCTCTCTCTCTCTCTCTCTCTAGTGGAAATTCATTGAACGTCCTCACATCATTTATTCCCCTTATCAGAAGAGACAAAGGAAGGGAGAGGGGAGAAAGCAAGAAAAAAAGAAAAAAAAAGAAGAAAGAGGGAGCGAGGGTAGGGAGAGAGTCAGAAGCTGCATCTAGAGACCAGAGAATTGTGGGTAAAACATCCTGTCTTGTTGCCTTGCTTTTAAACCAATGGGAAGCCAACAGTTGTTTATTCCTAAAACTCTTGAGGGAGCAACAATATCACACATAGCCAATATCAAAGGTACTGAACGTGTGCCAAATGAAACCCTATTCCCTATATAGTGCACTACTTTTGACCAGAGATCTCTGGGAATAAGGGTGACATTTGGGAAGCAAACACCGTCTCACACTCATCTCTCAGGTGGCAGACAGCTAGGGTGTGTTTTAACATTCATTCATACACATCAAGGACCACAGAAACGCTGCCACACAAACACACACCACCTCCTCACACAATCGCACTTTCAATGGGAGGAGGAAAAAATACATGTACCCATGCTGCTCCACACACAGACACATATATATACACACACACACCCATGGAGGGGCCAACAAAGCACTCATCATTTGCAAAGTGACGGCACTCCTGCATCTGTGGACTGTCTAAGAAAGAATTTATCATCATAATAAGTAAGGAAGTGAAACTAAAGACACACACACACTCAGTCTCTGGACATTCCTTCCTCATCCCTACTGGCATTTTGGTAACTGTCCCCAATGCTCCTCCATTCAGGCTCAATCCTCTTATTCCCTGTTTCAGTTTCAGGACCTCTCTTCCTGTTCCACACCGGCACTTGGAAACTGCTCCTCCATTGCGGCTCAGCCCACACTGTGAGTGGGTGGGTAGTAGTCTATGTTGTTGAAATAGGAGATAATTGGTTTCTGTAATGGCAGGGTTTCCTAGAAGGTTCAGAGCTTCCCAGAACCAGAATCAATACTATGAACGCAGATATCAGGGGGGTCAAGCATTTATATACAAACAGCTCCCTGCTGTGTAGGTCTGTGTGTGTGTGCGTATGTGTGTACACATTTTCCTATACTTGTTAGTACCAGAAGTCCTCACAGGAGTATACCAAATACAATTCAGAGAAGTGATGACTATTTTAGGCTTAGGGGTTAGGTTTAGAGTAAACATTTGCGTTAGGGTTTAAGGTTAGGGAAAATAGGATTTTGAATGGGAACGTTTGATGGAGAGCAGCTATGTTCTCTCTCTGTATCTCTCTGTCTCTCTCTCTCTGACTATCTCTCTCTCTCTCTCTCTCTCTCTCTCTCTCTAACTCTCTCTCTCTCTCTCTCTCTCTCTCTCTCTGTCTAGAGAGAGACATTTCAGCAATGGTAGTTTTTTCTGTACTTTGTTTCCACTATATCTCTCACCATCCCATTAATTTCCCCCACAGGAAAAACAATGCCAAATACACACTGTATATGAGTTATGATGTAATACAAGCCCTCATTATTTTATCCATCGACCGGGGCGGTCAATATTACTACATACTGTGTGTGTGTGTGTGTGTGTGTGTGTGTGTGTGTGTGTGTGTGTGTGTGTGTGTGTGTGTGTGTGTGTGTGTGTGTGTGTGTGTGTGTGTGTGTGTGTCTGTGAGTGTGTGTTTGTTCATGAGTTGGTGTGTGAGTATGCATTTGTGTGGATGTGGGTGTGCATCTGTGCGTGTGTGTGTGTGTGTGTGTGTGTGTGTGTGTGTGTGTGTGTGTAGGCCCCAGTTGTACATAGGATGAGCCACCACCGCTGACCTCACACTTGCTCTCAGCCTGACCTTTCACCTCTCACCTTTGACCCCTTACATGTCTACTGATGCAGGTAATAATATGGAATGAGAGTAGAAATATTAAACACACACATGCACACAGGCAGGCAAAGGTAGAAACATGCACACATTCATACATGCATATAATATATGCATACGCTCATTGCTCAGACATGGACACGCGCACACACACACAACATAAGAAATATACAGTTGAAGTCGGAAGTTTACATACACCTTAGCCAAATACATTTAAACTCACTTTTTCACAATTCCTGACAATAAATCCCAGTAAAAATTCCGTCTTAGGTCAGATAGGATCACCACTTGATTTTAAGAATGTGAAATGTCAGAATAATAGTAGAGAGAATGATTTATTTCAGCTTTTATTTCTTTCATCACATTCCCAGTGGGTCATAAGTTTACCTACACTCAATCAGTATTTGGTAGCATTGGCTTTAAATTGTTTAACTTGGGTCAAATGTTTTGGGTAGCCTTCCACAAGCTTCCCACAATAAGTTGGGTGAATTTTGGCCCATTACTCCTGACAGAGCTGGTGTAACTGAGTCAGGTTTGTAGGCCTCCTTGCTCGCACACACTTTTTCAGTTCTGCCCACAAATTGTCTATTTGCGACCAATCTTTAACTTCCTGACTGATGTCTTGAGATGTTGCTTCAATATATCCACATCATTTTCATTCTTCATGATGCCATCTATTTTGGGAAGTGCACCAGTCCCTCCTGGAGCAGAGCAACCCCACAACATGATGCTGCCACCCCCGTGCTTCACGGTTGGGATGGTGTTCTTCAGCTTGCAAGCCTCCCCCTTTTTCCTCCAAACATAAGCAAGCAAGCGTCCCACCTAGCCCATAGAGGTTAACTCGGCATGTCAGTTAAGAACAAATTCTTATTTTCAATGACAGCCTAGGAACACTGCCTTGTTCAGGGGCAGAACGACAGATTTGTACCTTGTCAGCTCGGGGACTTGAACTTGGTTACTAGTCCAACACTCTAACCACTTGGCTACGCTGCCTAGCGTATTATCTACGCAGAGTCACTACAAATTACCTCGACTAACCTGTAACCCCGCACATTGACTCGGTACAGGTACCCCCTGTATATAGCCTCGTAATTGTTATGTAAATTGATTGTGTTACTTTCTGATTCAAATGATTTTACTTTAGTTTACTTAGCAAATATCTTATTAACTCTATTCGTTGCACTGCATTATTGATTAAGAGCTTGTAAGTAAGCATTTCACGGTAAGGTCTACAACTGTAGTGGAGAAGGTGGAAAGTTTTAAGTTCCTCAGCGTACACTTCACAGACAAACTTAAATGGTCCACCCATACAGACAGTGTGGTGAAGAAAGCGCAACAGCACCTCTTCAACCTCAGAAGGCTGAAGAAATTTGGCTTGTCACCTAAAACCCTGACAAACTTTTACAGATGCACAATCGAAAGCATCTTGTGGGGCAGTATCACCGCCTGATACGGCAACTGCACCGCACTCAACCGCAAGGCTCTCCAGAGGGTGGTGCGGTCTGCACAACACCTCACTGGGGGCAAACTATCTGCCCTCCAAGATACCTACAGCACCCGATGACACAGGAAGGCCAAAAAGATCATCAAGGACAACAACCACCTGAGCCACTGCCTGTTCACCCCGCAATCATCCAGAAGGCGAGGTCAGTACAGGTGCATCAAAGCTGGGACCGAGAAACTGAAAAACAGCTTCTATCTCAAGGTCATCAGACTGCTAAACAGCCACCACTAGCACAGAGAGGCTGCTGCCTATATAGAGACTCGTATCCCTGGCCACTTTAATAAATGGATCACTAGTCACTTTAGACAATACCACTTTAATAATGTTAACATATCTTACATTAGTCATCTCATATGTATATACTCTATCTAATACCATCTATTGCACAAATACACACACAGAGTGTGCAAAACTGTCATCAAGGCAAAGGCTGGCTACATTGAAACATCTCAAATAAAATATTTAGATTTTTTTTAACAGTTTTTTGGTTACTACAAGATTCCATATGTGTTATTTCATAGTTTTGATGTCTTCACTATTATTCCAAAATGTAGAAAATAGTGCAAATAAAGAAAAACACTGGAATGAGTAGGTGTTTCCAAACTTTTGACTGGCACTGTACATATATATACAGAGTGACTGTATAGTTTAATGAATAGAGGATGGTGAAAATCCTCTATTGGGATAACCCTAGTTATTGTGTGTGTGTGTGTGTGTGTGTGTGTGTGTGTGTTTGTGCCTGTGTGTGTGTTTGTGCCTGTGTGTGTGTTTGTGCCTGTGTGTGTGTTTGTGAGTGTGCGTTGCATAACGCATTACATAATGGCGAGATCCACTGTTCCCCACTCGTGTGTGTTCCTCCTACAGGAGGGCGGTTGAATGCTGGTGTGTATGGTGTCTCCATCTGAGTCACTCTCTGCACATCGATAACAAGGCCCTGTGATTATACACAGGATAATGCCATAAACACACACACACACACACACACCCTGCTGCTTTGCTCCAGATGCCAGGTGGATTAGGGAACGGTGTGTGTGTGTTTGTGTGCACGTGTGTGCACGTGTGTGCACGTGTGTGTGCGCGTGTGTGTGCGCGCGTGTGTGTGTGTGTGTGTGTGTGTGTGTGTGTGTGTGTGTGTGTGTATGTAGGGAGCAGTCTGTCAGCACCTTTCCCACCAAGCGCTAAATGGGCCTCCAGAGGTGCCAACAACTCTGTCATATAGATTACAGCCCCATGGACCTTACTGTTATACAATACACTGTTCTGTTCTATAGATTACAGCCCCATGGACCTTACTGTTATACAATACACTGTTCTGTTCTATAGATTACAGCCCCATGGACCTTACTGTTATACAATACACTGTTCTGTTCTTTAGATTACAGCCCCATGGACCTTACTGTTATACAATACACTGTTCTGTTCTATAGATTACAGCCCCATGGACCTTACTGTTATACAATACACTGTTCTGTTCTATAGATTACAGCCCCATGGACCTTACTGTTATACAATACACTGTTCTGTTCTATAGATTACAGCCCCATGGACCTTACTGTTATACAATACACTGTTCTGTTCTATAGATTACAGCCCCATGGACCTTACTGTTATACAATACACTGTTCTGTTCTATAGATTACAGCCCCATGGACCTTACTGTTATACAATACACTGTTCTGTTCTATAGATTACAGCCCCATGGACCTTACTGTTATACAATACACTGTTCTGTTCTTTAGATTACAGCCCCATGGACCTTACTGTTATACAATACACTGTTCTGTTCTATAGATTACAGCCCCATGGACCTTACTGTTATACAATACACTGTTCTGTTCTATAGATTACAGCCCCATGGACCTTACTGTTATACAATACACTGTTCTGTTCTATAGATTACAGCCCCATGGACCTTACTGTTATACAATACACTGTTCTGTTCTATAGATTACAGCCCCATGGACCTTATTGTTATACAATACACTGTTCTGTTCTATAGATTACAGCCCCATGGACCTTACTGTTATACAATACACTGTTCTGTTCTTTAGATTACAGCCCCATGGACCTTACTGTTATACAATACACTGTTCTGTTCTATAGATTACAGCCCCATGGACCTTACTGTTATACAATACACTGTTCTGTTCTATAGATTACAGCCCCATGGACCTTACTGTTATACAATACACTGTTCTGTTCTATAGATTACAGCCCCATGGACCTTACTGTTATACAATACACTGTTCTGTTCTATAGATTACAGCCCCATGGACCTTACTGTTATACAATACACTGTTCTGTTCTATAGATTACAGCCCCATGGACCTTACTGTTATACAATACACTGTTCTGTTCTATAGATTACAGCCCCATGGACCTTACTGTTATACAATACACTGTTCTGTTCTTTAGATTACAGCCCCATGGACCTTACTGTTATACAATACACTGTTCTGTTCTATAGATTACAGCCCCATGGACCTTACTGTTATACAATACACTGTTCTGTTCTATAGATTACAGCCCCATGGACCTTACTGTTATACAATACACTGTTCTGTTCTATAGATTACAGCCCCATGGACCTTACTGTTATACAATACACTGTTCTGTTCTATAGATTACAGCCCCATGGACCTTACTGTTATACAATACACTGTTCTGTTCTTTAGATTACAGCCCCATGGACCTTACTGTTATACAATACACTGTTCTGTTCTATAGATTACAGCCCCATGGACCTTACTGTTATACAATACACTGTTCTGTTCTATAGATTACAGCCCCATGGACCTTACTGTTATACAATACACTGTTCTGTTCTATAGATTACAGCCCCATGGACCTTACTGTTATACAATACACTGTTCTGTTCTATAGATTACAGCCCCATGGACCTTACTGTTATACAATACACTGTTCTGTTCTTTAGATTACAGCCCCATGGACCTTACTGTTATACAATACACTGTTCTGTTCTATGGATTACAGCCCCATGGACCTTACTGTTATACAATACACTGTTCTGTTCTATAGACTACAACACCATGGACCTTATTGTTGCACAATAGACTGTTCTGTTCTATAGACTACAACACCATGGACCTTACTGTTATACAATATACTGTTCTGTCCCTACAGTGAAGCATGGTGGTGGCAGCATTATGGTGGGGGGATGTTTTTCAGCGGCAGGGACTGGGAGATTAGTCAGGATCGAGGGAAAGATGAACGGATCAAAGTACAGAGAGGTCCTTGATGAAAACCTGCTCCTGAGCGCTCAGGACCTCAAACTGGGACAAAGGTTCACCTTCCAACAGGACAATGAGCCTAAGCACACAGCCAAGACAACGCAGGAGTGGCTTCGGGACATGTCTCTGAATGTCCTTCAGTGGCCCAGCCAGATCCCGGACTTGAACCCGATCAAACATCTATGGAACGACATGAAAATAGCTGTGCAGCGGCACTCCCCATCCAACCTGACAGAGGTTGAGAGGATCTGCAGAGAAGAATGGGAAAACTCCCCAAATACAGGTGTGCCAAGCATGTAGCGTCATACCCAAGAATACTTTAATCTGTACTCGCTGCCAAAGGTGCTTCAACAAAATATTGAGTAAAGGGTCTGAATACTTATGTAAATGTGATATTTCACTTGTTTATTTTTAATACATTTGCAGAAATTTCAAAAAAACTGTTTTTGCTTTATCATATTGTTTTTTAAATCAATTTTAGAATAAGGCTGTAATGTAACAAAATGTGGTGCACTGTAGAACAGGAGAGTAGTGTATAACAGTATATTGTAAATTACAGTACAGTAGTGTATAACAGTGTATTGTAAAGGACAGTACAGTAGTGTATAGCAGTGGATTGTAAAGGACAGTACAGTAGTGTATAACAGTGTATTGTAAAGGACAGTACGGTAGTGTATAACAGTGTATTGTAAATTACAGTACAGTAGTGTATAACAGTGTATTGTAAAGGACAGTACAGTAGCGAATAGCAGTATATTGTAAAGGACTGTACTGTAGTGTATAACAGTGTATTATTGTAAAGGACAGTGCAGCAGTGTATAAAAGTGTATTGTAAACGACAGTACAGCAGTGGATAACAGTGTAAATCAAATCACATCACATTTTATTTGTCACATACACATGGTTATCAGATGTTAATGCGAGTGTAGCGAAATGCTTGTGCTTCTAGTTCCAACCATGCAGTAATATCTAACAAGTAATCTAACAATTTCACAACAACTACCTTATACACACACAAGTGTAAAGGAATGAATAAGAATATGTACATACAAATATATAGATGAGCGATGGCCGAACGGCATAGGCAAGATGCAGTAGATGGTATAGAGTACAGTATATACATATGAGATGAGTAATGTAGGGTATGTAGACATTATATAAAGTGGCATTGTTTAAAATGGCTAGTGATACATTTATTACATCCAATTTTTAATTATTAAAGTGGATAGAGATGAGTCAGTATGTTGGCAGCAGTCACTCAATGTTAGTGATAGCTGTTAAACAGTCTGATGGCCTTGAGATAGAAGTTGTTTTTCAGTCTCTCGGTCCCCGCTTTGATGCACCTGTACTGACCTCGCCTTCTGGATGATAGCGGGGTGAACAGGCAGTGGCTCGGGTGGTGCGTTGTGCAGACCTCACTACCCTCTGGAGAGCCTTACGGTTGTGGGCGGAGCAGTTGCCGTACCAGGCGGTGATACAGCCCGACAGGATGCTCTCGATTGTGCATCTGTAAAAGTTTGTGAGTGTTTTTGGTGACAAGCCGAATTTCTTCAGCCTCCTGAGGTTGAAGAGGCGCTGCTGTGCCTTCTTCACCACGCTGTCTGTGTGGGTGGACCATTTCAGTTTGTCCGAGATGTGTACGTCAAGGAACTTAAAACTTTCTACCTTCTCCACTACTGTCCCGTCGATGTGGATAGGGGGCTGCTCCCTCTGCTGTTTCCTGAAGTCCACGATCATCTCCTTTGTTTTGTTGACATTGAGTGTGAGGTTATTTTCCTGACACCACACATCGAGGGCCCTCACCTCCTCCCTGTAGGCCGTCTTGTCATTGTTGGTAATCAAGCCTACCACTGTAGTGTCGTCTGCAAACTTGATGATTGAGTTGGAGGCGTGCATGGCCATGCAGTCATAGGTGAACAGGGAGTACAGGAGAGGGCTGAGAACGCACCCTTGTGGGGCCCCAGTGTTGAGGATCAGCGGGGTGGAGATGTTGTTTCCTACACTCACTACCTGGGGGTAGGACCCAGTTGCACAGAGTGGGGTCGAGACCCAGGGTCTGGAGCTTAATGACGAGTTTGGAGGGTACTATGGTGTTAAATGCTGAGTTGTAGTCGATGAACAGCATTCTTACATAGGTATTCCTCTTGTCCAGATGGGTTAGGGCAGTGTGATTGCGATTGCGCCGTCTGTGGACCTATTGGGGCGGTAAGCAAATTGGAGTGGGTCTAGGGTGACAGGTAGGGTGGAGGTGATATGGTCCTTGACTAGTCTCTCAAAGAACTTCATGATGACGGAAGTGCGTGCTACGGGGCGATAATCATGTAGCTCAGTTACCTTAGCTTTCTTGGGAACAGGAACAATGGTGTATTGTAAAGGACAGTACAGCAGTGTTTAACAGTGTATTGTAAAGGTCAGAGGATGGGTCACATCAGTGTGCTCTGTGTATAGCTTGGCCGTGAGCTAAAACTGCTGTAAGAGAAATGAGGGAGTGGGGGAGAGAAGCGACACACACATATACACACAAACACATACACACACACACATAGTAACACATACACACAATAACGCACACACACATACAGACAATTACACACACACACAATTACACACACACAATAACGCGCACACACACACACACACACACACACAACGCAAACACACACAATAACGCACACACACACACACACACACACAATAATGCGCGCACACACACACAAACACGCACACGAACACACACACACAAGGCAACACCATGCTGCTAATTAAAAATAAATGATGCTAGTCATTCAGAGATAAACCTCCTATAAGTTGTGCTGCAATGTACAGAAGATCTTACAATAACTGCAACATGTTCGATTTATATAGCCGTTTAGTTTAGTCTTCTGATTACATTTGTTTAGATTGAGCTGTATTTATCATTAAAATCTCTGTGACAAATCTTAGAGACATATTATCATTATGGCCCGGCATTACAATCTCCATCTAACTATCATTAGTGACATATTATCGATATGGTCCAGTATTACAATCTCCGGCTAACTATCATTAGTGACATATTATCGTTATGGCCCAGCATTACAATCTCTGGCTAACTATCATTAGTGACATATCGTTATGGCCCAGCATTACAATCTCCGGCTAACTATCATTAGTGACATATCGTTATGGCCCAGCATTACAATCTCCGGCTAACTATCATTAGTGACATATTATCATTATGGCCCAGCATTACAATCTCCGGCTAACTATCATTAGTGACATATTATCGTTATGGCTCGGCATTACAATCTCCGTCTAACTATCATTAGTGACATATTATCGTTATGGCTCGGCATTACAATCTCCGTCTAACTATCATTAGTGACATATTATCGTTATGGCTCGGCATTACAATCTCCGGCTAACTATCATTAGTGACATATTATCGTTATGGCCCAGCATTACAATCTCCGGCTAACTATCATTAGTGACATATTATCGTTATGGCCCAGCATTACAATCTCATAGGGAAATTAGAATAGTAAATGTTTAATTCTAAGGGTTGTAATTGGTTGGTTTGCTCAGAGTGATGGGGAGTGTGATGGTCCACGCTATTAGAATGAGTACAAAGCAGGATTGGAAGAATTAAAATCAGGCTTGGAACTAATTGGATTGATTTCTCACTCGGTATCAAGTCTGTGTGTGTGCGTTTGCGTGTCCCTGCCTGCCTGCCTGTCTGTCAGTGTACCTGCCTGTGTGCCTGCCTACCTGTATCTGTTGTGCTCCAGGGCGTCTACCTACCTGTGTGTGTGTATGTGTGTATGTGTGTGTGTGTTCGCGCACCTGCCTGTATGCATGTGTGTGTATCTTCATTTGATCACTCTGTTGTCGCTGCTAATTTTCAATTAAAATGAACCTAGCAATTTATATAAATTCACTGAAAACCCGTAGTTCTTTTCCTGTCTCGCTCACTCAAACGCTACAGCACCAGACAGAATAAATGTCCTACTACCCTATGACACATTCAAATGTAAAACAAAAGAAGATCAGAAATGCAGCCATACACATCAGCCTTCCCAACAATGCAGTTTAAAAATTAAAAATAAAATAGTAACACAAGAGGAATAAAATAAAATCCACAAGAATGGAGCTATATACAGGGAGTATCAGTACCAGATCAATGTGGAGATATATACAGGGAGTACCAGTACCAGATCAATGTGGAGCTATATACAGGGAGTACCAGTACCAGATCAATGTGGAGCTATATACAGGGAGTACCAGTACCAGATCAATGTGGAGCTATATACAGGGAGTATCAGTACCAGATCAATGTGGAGCTATATACAGGGAGTATCAGTACCAGATCAATGTGGAGCTATATACAGGGAGTACCAGTACCAGATCAATGTGGAGCTATATACAGGGAGTACCAGTACCAGATCAATGTGGAGCTATATACAGGGAGTATCAGTACCAGATCAATGTGGAGCTATATACAGGGAGTACCAGTACCAGATCAATGTGGAGCTATATACAGGGAGTACCAGTACCAGATCAATGTGAGGCTATATACAGGGAGTACCAGTACCAGATCAATGTGGAGCTATATACAGGGAGGACCAGTACCAGATCAATATGGAGCTGTATACAGGGATTACCAGTACCAGATCAATGTGGAGCTATATACAAGGAGTACCAGTACTAGATCAATGTGGAGCTATATACAGGGAGTACCAGTACCAGATCAATGTGGAGCTATATACAGGGAGTACCAGTACCAGATCAATGTGGAGCTATATACAGGGAGTACCAGTACCAGATCAATGTGGAGCTATATACAGGGAGTACCAGTACCAGATCAATGTGGAGCTATATACAGGGAGTATCAGTACCAGATCAATGTGGAGCTATATACAGGGAGTACCAGTACCAGATCAATGTGGAGCTATATACAGGGAGTATCAGTACCAGATCAATGTGGAGCTATATACAGGGAGTACCAGTACCAGATCAATGTGGAGCTATATACAGGGAGTATCAGTACCAGATCAATGTGGAGCTATATACAGGGAGTACCAGTACCAGATCAATGTGGAGCTATATACAGGGAGTACCAGTACCAGATCAATGTGGAGCTATATACAGGGAGTACCAGTACCAGATCAATGTGGAGCTATATACAGGGAGTACCAGTACCAGATCAATGTGGAGCTATATACAGGGAGTACCAGTACCAGATCAATGTGGAACTATATACAGGGAGTACCAGTACCAGATCAATGTGGAGCTATATACAGGGAGTACCAGTACCAGATCAATGTGGAGCTATATACAGGGAGTACCAGTACCAGATCAATGTGGAGCTATATACAGGGAGTACCAGTACCAGATCAATGTGGAGCTATATACAGGGAGTACCAGTACCAGATCAATGTGGAGCTATATACAGGGAGTACCAGTACCAGATCAATGTGGAGCTATATACAGGGAGTATCAGTACCAGATCAATGTGGAGCTATATACAGGGAGTACCAGTACCAGATCAATGTGGAGCTATATACAGGGAGTACCAGTACCAGATCAATGTGGAGCTATATACAGGGAGTACCAGTACCAGATCAATGTGGAGCTATATACAGGGAGTACCAGTACCAGATCAATGTGGAGCTATATACAGGGAGTACCAGTACCAGATCAATGTGGAGCTATATACAGGGAGTACCAGTACCAGATCAATGTGGAGCTATATACAGGGAGTACCAGTACCAGATCAATGTGGAGCTATATACAGGGAGTACCAGTACCAGATCAATGTGGAGCTATATACAGGGAGTATCAGTACCAGATCAATGTGGAGCTATATACAGACAGCCAGTACCAGATCAATGTGGAGCTATATACAGGGAGTACCAGTACCAGATCAATGTGGAGCTATATACAGGGAGTATCAGTACCAGATCAATGTGGAGCTATATACAGGGAGTACCAGTACCAGATCAATGTGGAGCTATATACAGGGAGTACCAGTACCAGATCAATGTGGAGCTATATACAGGGAGTACCAGTACCAGATCAATGTGGAGCTATATACAGGGAGTACCAGTACCAGATCAATGTGGAGCTATATACAGGGAGGACCAGTACCAGATCAATGTGGAGCTATATACAGGGAGTACCAGTACCAGATCAATGTGGAGCTATATACAGGGAGTACCAGTACCAGATCAATGTGGAGCTATATACAGGGAGTACCAGTACCAGATCAATGTGGAGCTATATACAGGGAGTACCAGTACCAGATCAATGTGAGGCTATATACAGGGAGTATCAGTACCAGATCAATGTGGAGCTATATACAGGGAGTACCAGTACCAGATCAATGTGGAGCTATATACAGGGAGTATCAGTACCAGATCAATGTGGAGCTATATACAGGGAGTACCAGTACCAGATCAATGTGGAGCTATATACAGGGAGTACCAGTACCAGATCAATGTGGAGCTATATACAGGGAGTATCAGTACCAGATCAATGTGGAGCTATATACAGGGAGTACCAGTACCAGATCAATGTGGAGCTATATACAGGGAGTACCAGTACCAGATCAATGTGGAGCTATATACAGGGAGTACCAGTACCAGATCAATGTGGAGCTATATACAGGGAGTACCAGTACCAGATCAATGTGGAGCTATATACAGGGAGTATCAGTACCAGATCAATGTGGAGCTATATACAGGGAGTACCAGTACCAGATCAATGTGGAGCTATATACAGGGAGTACCAGTACCAGATCAATGTGGA
>NC_138302.1:20927500-21032500 GCF_965601325.2 Salmo salar | reverse complement strand
CAATGAGACGAGTGATGGAGTGCTGCATCAGATGACCGGGCCTCTACAATCACCCGACCTCAACCCAGTTGAGATGGTTTGGGATGAGTTGGACCGCAGAGTAAAGGAAAAGCAGCCAACAAGTGCTCAGCATATGTGGGAACTCCTTCAAGACTGTTGGAAAAGCATTCCTCGTGAAGCTGGTAGAGAGAATGCCAAGAGTGTGCAAAGTTGTCATCAAGGCAAAGAGTGGCTACTTTGAAGAATCTAAAATCTAAAATATATTTTGATTTATTTAACACTTTTTTGGTTACAACATAATTCCATGTATGTTATTTCAGAGTTTTGATGTCTTCACTATTATTCTACAATGTAAAAATAAAGAAAAACCCTTGAATGAGTAGGTGTTCTAAAACTTTTGAGTGGGTTTGTCCAAACTTTTGACTGGTACTGTATGTTTTCATTGCCAAAGCAAATGAAACAAATAATAAACAAATGTGAAATAAGCAATACAACATTAACAGCACACTAATAGTATTAACATTACACTCACAAAGGTTTCAAAGGAATAGACATTTCAAATGACATATTATGGCTATGTACTGTACAGTGTTGCAATGATGTGCAAATAGTTAAATTACAAAACCGAAAACGAATAAACATATATATGGGTTGTATTTACAATAGTGTTTGTTCTTCACTGGTTGCCCTTTTCTTGTGGCAACAGGTCACAAATATTGCTGCTGTGATGGCACACTGTGGTATTTCACCCAATAGATTTGGGAGTTTATCAAAATTGGATTTGTTTTCCAATTCTTTGTGGGCCTGTGTAATCTGAGGGAAATATGTGTCTCTAATATGGTCATACATTTGGCAGGAGGTTAGGAAGTGCAGATCAGTTTCCACCTCATTTTGTGGGCAGTGTGCACATAACCTGTCTTCTGTTGAGAGCCTGGTCTGCCTACGGCAGCCTCTCTCAATAGCAAGGCTGTGCTCACTGAGTCTGTATTAATTGTGGGTCATCCACAGTGGTCAGGTATTCTGCCACTGTGTACTCTGTTTAGGTCCAAATAGCATTCCAGTTGCTCAGTGTTTTGGTTAATTCTTTCCAATGTGTCAAGTAATTATCTTTTTGTTTTCTCATGATTTGGTTGGGTCTAATTGTGTTGCTATCCTGGGGCTCTGTTGGGTCTGTTTGTGTTTGTGAACAAAGCCCCAGGACCAGCTTGCTTAGGGGACTCTTCTCTAGATGATGGCTTTGTTATGGAAGGTTTGGGAATGGCTTCCTTTAAGGTGGTTGTAGAATTTAACGTCTCTTTTCTGGATTTTGATAATTAGTGGGTATCGTCCTAATTCTGCTATGCATGCATTATTTGGTGTTTTACGTTGTACACAGAATATGTTTTTGCTGAATTCTACATGCATAGTCTCAATTTGGTGTTTGTCCCATTTTGTGAATTCTTGGTTCTCTCTCCCTCTCTTTCTCTCTTGCTCGCTCTCAAAACTCCTTAAGGTGTCTGCGTACTAGGTTCGGTTTGCTCCTAGCAGAAGTCATCTAGGCAGAGTCATTTTTTTATTTTAGCAAATTGATTGAAAATTCAAATACAGAAATATCTCATTTACATAAGTATTCACACCCCTGAGTCAATAAATGTTAGAATCATGTTTGGCAGCGATTACAGCTGTGAGTCTTTCTGGGTAAGTATCTAAGAGCTTTGCACACCTGGAATATAAAATATTTGTCCAGAAATGTTTTCAAAATGTTTCAAGCTCTGCCAAATTGGTCGTTGATCATTGCTAGACAACCATTTTCAAGTCTTGCCATAGATTTTGAAACAGATGTAAGTCAAAACTGTAACTCGGCCACTCAGGAACATTCACTGTCTTCTTGGTAAGCAACTCCAGTGTAGATTTGGCCTTGTGTTTTAGGTTATTGTTCTTCTGAAAGGTGAATTAATCTCCCAATGTCTGGTGGAAAGCAGACTGAACCAGGTTTTCCTTTATAATTTTGCCTGTGCTTAGGTCCATTTTGTTTATTTTTTATCCTGAAAAACTCCCCAGTCTTTAACGATTACAAGCATACCCATAACATGATGCAGCCACGACTATGCTTGAAAATGTGGAGCATGGTACTCAGTGACGTGTTGTATTCAATTTGCCCCAAACATAACACTTTGTATTAAGGACAAAAAGTTAACTGCTTTGCCACATTTTGTGCAGTGTTACTTTAGTGCCTTGTTGCAATCAGTTTTGGAATATTTGTATTCTGTACAGGCTTCCTTCTTTTCACTCTGTCAATTAGGTTAGTATTGTGAAGTAACTACAATGTTGTTGATCCATCCTCAGTTTTCTCCTATCACAGCCATTCAACTCTGTAACTGTTTTAAAGTCACCATTGGCCTCATGGTGAAATCCCTGAGCAGTTTCCTTCCACTCCGGCAACTGAGTTAGGAAGGATACCTGTACGGGGTGTATTGATGAACCATCCAAACTGTAATTAATAACTTCACCATGCTCAAAGGGTTATTCAATGTCTGCTTTTTTTATTTGTACCTATCTACCAATAGGGGCCCTTCTTTGCGAGGCATTGTGAAACCTCCCTGATCTTTGTGATTAAATCTGTTTTTGAAATTCACTGTTCGACTGAGGGACCTTACAGGTAATTGTATGTGTAGGGTACAGAGATGAGGTAGTCATTCAAAAATCATGTTAAACACTATTATTGCACACAGAGTGAGACCAAGCAACTTATAATGTGACTTAATGGGCTTCTACCCCCAAGCAATAAGACTCCTGAACAGCTAATCAAATGGCTACCCAGATTATTTGCATTGCCCCCCCCCCCCCCCCCCCCCCCTTTTACGCTGCTGCTATTCTCTGTTTATTATCTATGCATTGTCACTTTAACTCTACCTACATGTACATATTACCTCAATTACCTTGACTAACCGGTGCCCCTGCACATTGAATCTGTACCGGTACCCCCTGTATATAGCCTCGCTATTGTTAATTTACTGCTGCTTTTTAATTATTTGTTTCTTGTATTTCAGATTTTTTACTTAACTATTTTTTACATAACACGTATTTTTATTAAAACTACATTGATGGCTAAGGGCTTGTAAGTAAGCACGTCACTGTAAGGTCTACCTACACCTGTTGTATTTTATTTTACTTGACTTGTTAAGCAAACTTTTTACTCCTGAACTTATTTAGGCTTGCCATAACAAAGGGGTTGAATAACTAGTGACTCAAGACATTTCAGCTTTGAATTTTTTATTAATTTGTAACAATTTCGAAGAACATAATTCCACTTTGACATTATGGGGTATTGTGTTTAGGCCAGTGACAAAACATATACAGTATCTCACAAAAGTGAGTACACCCCTCACATTTTTGTAAATATTTGAGTATATCTTTTCATGTGACAACACTGAAGAAATGACACTTTGCTACAATGTAAAGTAGTGAGTGTACAGCTTGTTTAACAGTGTAAATTTGCTGTCCCCCAAAAAAATAACACAACACACAGCCATTAATGTCTAAACCGCTGGCAACAAAAGTGAGTACACCCCTAAGTGAAAATGTCCAAATTGGGCCCAATTAGCCATTTTCCCTCCCCGGCTTCATGTGACTCGTTAGTGTTACAAGGTCTCAGGTGTGAATGGGGAGCAGGTGTGTTAAATTTGGTGTCATCGCTCTCACACTCCCTCATACTGTCTGGTCACTGGAAGTTCAACATGGCACCTCATGGCAAAGAACTCTCTGAGGATCTGAAAAAAAGAATTGTTGCTCTACATAAAGATGGCCTGGGCTATAAGAAGATTGCCAAGACGCTGAACTGAGCTGCAGCACGGTGGCCAAGACCATAGAGTGGTTTAACAGGACAGGTTCCACTCAGAACAGGCCTCGCCATGGTCGACCAAAGAAGTTGAGTGCACGTGCTCAGCGTCATATCCAGAGGTTGTCTTTGGGAAATAGACGTATGAGTGCTGCCAGCATTGCTGCAGAGGTTGAAGGGGTGGGGGGGTCAGCCTGTCAGTGCTCAGACCATACGCCGCACACTGCATCAAATTGGTCTGCTTGGCTGTCGTCCCAGAAGGAAGCCTCTTCTAAAGATGATGCACAAGAAAGCCCGCAAACAGTTTGCTGAAGACAAGCAGACTAAGGACATGGATTACTGGAACCATGTCCTGTGGTCTGATGAGACCAAGATAAACTTATTTGGTTCAGATGGTGTCAAGCGTGTGTGGCGGCAACCAGGTGAGGAGTACAAAGACAAGTGTGTCTTGCCTACAGTCAAGCATGGTGGTGGGAGTGTCATGTTCTGGGGCTGCATGAGTGCTGCCGGCACTGGGGAGCTACAGTTCATTGAGGGAACCATGAATGCCAACATGTACTGTGACATACTGAAGCAGAGCATGATCCCCTCCCTTCGGAGACTGGGCCACAGGGCAGTATTCCAACATGATAACGACCCCAAACACACCTCCAAGACGACCACTGCCTTGCTAAAGAAGCTGAGGGTAAAGGTGAAGGACTGGCCAAGCATGTCTCCAGACCTAAACCCTACTGAGCATCTGTGGGGCATCCTCAAACGGAAGGTGGAGGAGTGCAAGGTCTCTAACATCCACCAGCTCCGTGATGTCGTCATGGAGGAGTGGAAGAGGATGAAGCTCTGGTGAACTCCATGCCCAAGAGGGTTAAGGCAGTGCTGGAAAATGATGGTGGCCACACAAAATATTGACACTTTGGGCCCAATTTGGATATTTTCACTTAGGGGTGTACTCACTTTTGTTGTAGACATTAATGGCTGTGTGTTGAGTTATTTTGAGGGGACAGCAAATGTAACTGTTATACAAACTGTACACTCACTACTTTACATTGTAGCAAAGTGTCATTTCTTCAGTGTTGTCACATGAAAAGATGTGAGGGGTGTACTCACTTTTGTGAGATACTATATGTTTAATCAACGGGTGTAACTCAAGAAATCTGTAATAAATGTAGACTTTTTTTCAGAGGAGATCTTAGTCGCGCAATTTGACATCTAACTAAGATGTTTGGTGCAGTATTTCTCAAATGAAAAAAAATGTGCATGAAAACGAGTCGTCTTTTGTTGAATGACAACACACACTTCATTGAAGAATCCCTACTGTTGACCAATCACTGACGAAGGAGAGCAGACTTCGGCTACCAAAATGTGGCTTCCCTCAAGCAAAAATGTAGTGTGCACGAACAGACGAAAAAAGCCTTTGCGGACACCGTTACAGCCAACACACAGCACCCCATCACACACACTCTGACAGACATGTAAGCTCCACCTGGTCAGGGTAGAACCCATATAACCTAGGTCATCATGGGCCAGGATCCATCAAGAGGGGGCCTGACAGCCTGGAGCTCCGGGGCAAAGCTCCACAGCTGGAAATATGGGGCACTTTGGGGCCATCACTCCAGACCGGACCGCTGAACTGGGTCCAAATGGATCAGGTTAGAGCGAGGATATTTGGGGAGTGGTTGGAAAGTGGACACTGGAGGGTGTGAGAGGTATGTGTGTCCCAAATAGCACCATATTCCCTAAATAGGGCACTACATTTGACTAGGGCCCATAGAACTCTGGTTAAAAGTATTGCACTATGTAAGGAATATGGTGCCATTTGTGATGCAATCATAGTAGAATGAGGTACAGATGGGGGGTCGTCCTGATCTGTCCACTGTGACTATCACTCAACCCAACCACTGCAGTGATGGTTTAATGGAATGTGTGTGTGTGTGTGTGTGTGTGTGTGTGTGTGTGTGTGTGTGTGTGTGTATTAATGCCTTCAGATTGGTTCACAAATTAATTTGTTGATGGATGAAGGGTCCTATTGCAAGCCTGTAAAGTTGGCAGCTCTCCATAGAGATGTACTAGAGAGCTCCTCTCCTATCTTTGCAATTGTAGCTTCTATCGGACTTTGGGCCAAGTGTGCATTCTATCCAACTCTATGCAGAGATGGCCTTAACCAGCATATCTGGGCAGTTTTCGATTGAGACCCCTAAAAAAACCTGCAATGTGATTGGGATAAGACCCAAAACTGGGGGATGAATTGTGCTATTCCTGAGCCTGTGGAAGCTCTATACAGAGACCAAAACTAGTAACGGTGCTGATGATGATGATGATGATGTTTCTGATAATTATAACTGCAGCGCTAACAATGCCAATACTGCGCTACAAAGGCACATTTCTTATACTACATGATATATTCTGATCAGCTGGCTTGTTCTTGAGTCAGGAAACTAAATACCACATTAGTCAGATAATATAACTGGCCATTACAACAGATCAAAGATTTTTGACCAAATTCCTAGTTCCTGTGTTTTGCCTTTGTTGGGCAAAATAGCTCTTCTGCCTATTAGCATAATTAATGTCATTCCGGTAATGCACTCAAACACCGAGACGTCGCTCAGGATGCGTCACACACACACACACACACACACACACACACACACACACACACACACACACACACACACACACACACACACACACACACACACACACAGACGTCAAGACTGGCCTCTTTAAAAATAGACTTGCAGTCATTTCTTACATTGTGAAGATAAACAGTGCTGTACTTCCATTCTAAGTACAGGCTCATTAACAGCAGTAACATGGTGAAGATAGAGATCCTAGGTGAATGTGGAAGATTCTAGATACAGATTCTAGATTCATGTGGAACATTCTGGATTCAGGGAAATCCTGTAAGATAAGGTCTGATGTGTTCCATTGTGTGTATCACAGGTGGTTAGTGGCACCTTAATTGGGGAGGATGGGCTCGTGGTGATGGCTGGAGCGGAATAAGTGGAATGGGATCAAATACATCAAACACATGGTTTCCACGTGTTTTAGGCTATTCCATTTGAGCCGTTCTAGACTTTACTATGAGCCATCCTCCTCTCAGCAGCCTCCACTGGTGTGTATTTGGACTTATAGTAAAGCTAACTGGCCTGGGTTAGTCTAGGGTACTGTAGGTAGATATATACATATAGGCCAGCTGTGCTGTGTGTTATCAAAGATAGCCCAGGCTGCCTCAGGGAAAGTGACAGGATTCTGTGCTTCACTGCAAGACTATGGTCATGGAGGCAGCTAGCTAGTAGCTACTGCAACAGGCTATGGTCATGGAGGCAGCTAGCTAGTAGCTACTGTAACAGGCTATGGCCATGGACGTAGCTAGCTAGTAGCTACTGTAACAGGCTATGACCATGGATGTAGGCAGCTAGTATGTAACTACTGTAACACACTATGACCATGGATATCGCTAGCTAGTAGCTACTGTAACAGGCTATGACCATGGATGTAGGCAGCTAGTATGTAACTACTGTAACACACTATGACCATGGATATCGCTAGCTAGTAGCTACTGTAACAGGCTATGGCCATGGATGTAGGTAGCTCGTGTGTAACTACTGTTTCAGGCTATGGCCATGGAAGTAGCTAGTTAGTATGCAACTACTGTAACACGCTAAGACCATGGATATCGCTAGCTAGTAACTACTGTAGCAGGCTGTGGCCATGGAAGTAGGTAGTGCACCCTTGCCCAGGACAGAGAGCCCATCCTGGGCCAGGATCTATCAGGAGGGGGCCTGACAGCCTTGAGCTCCAGGGCAATTCTCCACAGCTGGACACATGGGGCTGTATGGGGCCATCACTCCAGACCGGACAGCTGAACTGGATCCAACTGGATCAGACTTGTTCAAATGTGAGTTGGGATGGGGGGGGTGTGGTTAGAAAGGGAACACTGGAGGGTGTGAGAGGTATGTGTGTCCCAAATAACACCCTATTACCTATACAGTGCACTACTTTTGACAAGGGTCTATAGGACTCTGGTAAAGAAATTAGGGAATAGGGTGCCATTTGTAATGCAACCATAGTAGAATGGGGTACAGATAGGTGGTGGTCCTGATATGTCGACTGAGTTGTGACTATCACTCAACCCAATGGCTGCAGTGTTGGTTTAATGGAATGTATCAGTGTGTGAGTGCGTGTGTGTGCACACGTTTGTTTAATGTAATGTATGATAATGCATTCATGTTGGCTCACAGATTAATTTGTTGATGGATGAGGGGTCCTATAGCAAGCCTGTAAAGATGCCAGCTCTCCATAGAAATGTACTAGAGAGCTCCTCTCCTTGCTATGCTTGAACAGGCTTTGTTACAAGTGTGCCCTCTATCCAACTCTATGCAGTGGTGGCCTGAACCAGATCTGGGCAGTTTTTGATTGAGATCCCAAAACAACCATGCAATGTGATGGGGATAAGACCCAAAACTGGGGGATGAATTGTGCTGTTTCTGAGCCTGAGGAAGCTCTCTATGAAGAGGCCAATACTCCCTGTGAGATGAAGAGGCTGTACAATAATACTAATGGTGCTGATGATGATGATGATGATGTTGCTGATGATGTCAATAGCTCTTCTGCATATTAGCATAATTCATGTAATTCCGGTAATGCACTCACACACACACGCACACACACGTCAAGACTGACCTGCTTAAAAATAGACTTGCAGTAATTTCTTATTAATTGTGTAATTGTGAAGATAAACAGATTCTACATACAGATTCTAGATGCATGTGGAAGATTGAAATTCTAGATTCATGTGGAACGTTCTGGATTCATTGGTATCCTGTAAGATAAGGTCAGATGTGTTCCAGTGTGTGTATGTAGGCCTATGGTAAAGCTAGCTTTCCTTGGTTAGTCTAGTGTACTGCAGGAGGATACAATGTATTCGGGAAAGTTTTCAGACCGCTTCACTTTTTCCACATTTTGTTACGTTACAGCCTTTTTCTAAAATTGATTACATTTATTTTTTTCCGTCATCAATCTACACACAATACCCCATAATGACAAAGCAAAAACAGTTTTTTAGAATTTCTTTCAAATCTATTAAAAATAAAAGATGAAAATATCACATTTACATAAGTATTCAGACCCTTTACTCAGTACCTTGTTGATGCACCTTTGGCAGCGATTACAGCCTTGAGCCTTCTTGGGTATGACGCTCCCCACAGGTGTGATTACTACCTCTGGAGGTTTAGAGCTTGAGGTAGTCACCTCATACAAGTACTTGGGAGTATGGCTAGATGGTACACTGTCCTTCTTTCAGCACATATCAAAGCTGCAAGCTAAAGTTACATCTAGACTTGGTTTCTTCGATCGTAATCGCTCCTCTTTCACCCCAACTGCCAAAATAACCCTGATTCAGATGACCATCCTACCCATGCTGAATTACCGAGACATCATTTATAGATCTGCAGTTAAGGGTGCTCTCGATCACCTAGATGTTCTTTACCATTCGGCCATCAGATTTGCCACCAATGCTCCTTATAGGACACATCACTGCACTCTATACTCCTCAGTAAACTGGTCAACTCTGTATACCCGTCGCAAGACCCACTGGTTGATGCTTATTTATAAAACCCTCTTAGGCCTCACTCCCCCCTATCTGAGATATCTACTGCAGCCCTCATCCTCCACATACAACACCGTTCTGCCAGTCACATTCTGTTAAAGGTCCCCAAAGTACACACATCCCTGGGTCGCTCATCTTTTCAGTTCGCTGCTGCTAGCGACTGGAATGAGCTGCAACAAACACTCCAACTGGACAGTTTCATCTCAATCTCTTCATTCATAGACTCTACCTCAGGCGAGCAACACCTCGAGACTACCTTAATATTAGACATTGCTCACCAGCTGTTAATGACAAATAGACACACACCCCCACCCCTTGCCTTACCGGACGTAGTCGTTCTGTCCTGCCGATGCACGGAAAACCCAGCCAACTGTATATTATCCGTGTTATCGTTCAGCCACGACTCAGTGAAACCTAAGATATTACAGTTTTTCATGTCCCATTGGTAGGATAGTCTCAAACGGAGCTCATCCAGTTTATTCTCCAGTGATTGCATGTTGGCTAATAGAACGGATGGTAGAGGTGGGTTACCCACTCATCGACAAAGGCACCCTGATCTCCGCCCTCTGTATTTCCTTATTTTCTTCATGCGAATGACAGGGATTTGGGCCTTGTCTGGGAGCAACATTAAATCCTTTGCATCTGACTCATTAAATAAAAAAATGTTGTCCAGTTCGCGGGGTGAGTAATCGTTGTTCTGATATCCAGATGCTCTTTTCGGTCATAAGAGACGGTAGCATCAACATCATGTACAAAATAACTTACAAACAATGCCACAAAACACACAAAATAGCACAATTGGTTAGGAGCCCGTAAAACGTCAGCCATCCCCTCTGGTAGTCATTCAAGAAGTATGTGAAACGCTATTATTGTACACTTGTTAAGCACATTTTACTCCTGGACTTATTTAGGCTTGCCACAACAAATGGGTTCAATACTTATTTATAAAAGCATAATTCCACTTTTACATTATGGGGTATTGTGTGTAGGCCAGTGACAGAAAATCTCAACATAATCTATTTTAAATCCAGGCTGTAACACAATAACATGTGGAAAAAGTCAAGGGATGCGAATACTTTCTGAAGGTACTGTATAGGGCCTGCTGTGCTGTGTGTTATTAAAGATAGCCCAGGCTGCCTTAGGGAAAGTGACAGGATTCTTTGCTTCACTGCTCACTCCGCTTCACTGCAAGACTATGGTCATGGAGATATATAGCTAGCTGGTAGCCTAGCTTCTATAACAGGCTATGGCCATAGAGGTAGGTATTTAGTAGCTACAGTAACAGACTATGGCCATGGAAGTAGCTAGCTAGTAGCTACTGTAACAGGCTATGGCCATGGATGTAGCTAGCTAGTTCCTACTGTAATAGACTATAGCCATGGAAGTAGCTAGCTAGTAGCTACTGTAATAGACTATAGCCATGGAAGTAGCTAGCTAGTAGCTACTGTAACAGACTATGACCATGGATTTAGGTAGCTAGTAGCTACTGTAACAGGCTATGGCCATGGATGTAGGTAGCTAGTAGCTACTGTAGCAGGCTATGGCCACGGACGTAGCTAGCTAGTAGCTACTGTATAAGGCTAGCTAGTAATTCATAGTAATTACTATGAATCAAATCAAAATCAAATCAAATGTTATTGGTCACATACGTATGCTTCTAGTTCCGAAGTAATAGCTAACAACTATTGCTTGTTAGATATTAGATATTAGTTCCGCAGCAATATCTAACAAGTAATATCTAACAATTCCACAACAAATACCTAATACACACAAATCTAAGTAAAGGAATGGAATAATAATATAGAACTATAAATATATGAATGAGCAATGTCAGAGCGGCATAGGCTAAAATGCAATAGATAGTATAGAATACAGTCTATACATATGAGATGAGTATTGCAAGATATGTAAACATTATTACAGTTAAATTATAAAGTGGCTAGCTGGCTATAAGGCTAAAGTTACCTATATGCTTAGAAAGTGGAGATGTCATAGAATGTCAAAGAGTAACATTGCTGGAGACACCTTGACGTTTTGGGGACACTGTCGGGATTGCTAGCAATGAGATTTGTGTTGGCTAATTAATGACAAATAAGTTAATTGTTTTGCCTCACAGTTAGCCAAGACATTTAGCTAGTCAGCTAAAATTGTTCACAGTAAGTTAACAATCGCTTCTACACCATTTTGTTAGCTAGCGTAGTAGCGTTGCCGTGTCAATAACAACCCGTCTACAAAAATGACGAGGCGTCTCCAGTTTTGTTTATATTTTACCATCGTAAATACATATGACCAGCATCCATGCGTAACCACATTTTATGAGGATTGTAGTGGGCTATCACCACCTCATTGCAAGGCAATAGAGATAGCTGCTGTGGACCTGTGGAGGATCTGTGTAGTTAGTATATTGCATGGGAGAAAGGATGAATGATCTACAGTGGTAAGCAGTTCTCTGACAGGTCATGACAATACAGACTGGGAGAGGGGCAGAAAGAGAAGGAGGGAGTGAGTGGAAGAGTGTCTGATGTCACAGTGTAGTCAAAGGACTCTGTCAGACTTCAACCCACACACACATACACACACAGGCTTATGCACAGACACACTGTATTGGAACATGAATGAACACCCACGTCAAACCACCAAAGTAATCCATCAATCGATGCTGGGGCATGTGGCATTTTCACATTTTGGGGGTCAGCACTGAATGGGCGAGGTTGGCCAACAAATGTTTGAAAAAAAAACATTTGAGTCATTTAGCAGATGCTCTTATCCAGAGTGACTTACAGTAGTGAGTGAATACATTTTTGTACTTTTTCATACTGGTCCCCTATGGTAATTGAAACCTCAACCCCGGCATTGCAAGAGCCATGCTCTACCAACTGAACCACGCAGGACCCAACTGAGCCCCCCCCCCCCCCCCCACACTCACTCACACACACACACACACACACACACACACACACACACACACACACACACACACACACACACACACACACACACACACACACACACACACACACACACACACACACCACACAGACACCCCATTGGGCAGACGCCAGTTCAACGTCTAGTTGTGATTGACATTTGGTTGAGTTGTCAACTAAAAGTGAATTCAACGTGAAGTTGACAACAAATGTCATCATGTCATTGTATTTAGGTTAAAAGTTGGGTGAAAAATAATACGAAATGCCCTTCTGTTGATAACTGTTTTCAAATCCAATCAGTTTTTTACGTTGATTCAACGCCATCACATTGATTTTCTTTGGTTGAAGTGATGTGGAAACAGCATTGATTCAAACAGTTTTTTGCACGGTGGGACGGGTGTCACATTAGTATTGAAATGGCTTTGACCCCAGAGGCAAATAACATCATAAAGAGGTCAACCCCTGGTCCCCGACCACCTGGGTTTTATCCCAACCACACACACACACACACACACACACCACAGGAAGTTGGTGGCACCTTAATTGGGGAGGATGGGCTCATGATAATGGCTGGAGCTTAATAAGTTGAATGGTATCAAATACATCAAACACATGGTTTCCAGGTGTTTGATGCCATTCCATTTGCTCCGTTTCAGCCATTATTATGAGCCGTCCTCCCCTCAGCAGCCTCCTGTGGTACACATACACTCACACACATCCTGAGTAGGAAAATCAGCAATTGTATTATATTAAGAAAAATCTGGAATTCTATCAGGGAATGATTACATAAAGAATGGGAAGTCCAATACAACTTCCATTTCAGGCCATGGGCTGCTGGCAGGCTGGCTGTGACATATTATGGCTGCATCCCAAATTGCACCCTATTCCCTATTTAGTATACTACTTTTGACCAGGACCCATAGGGAACTATGTAGGGAATAGAGTGCCATTGGGATGCAACCTAGGAGTGGCTGGATGTTACAGTTACTGTGTGTGACGTCTGTGAGAGAGAAGCATGGCCTTCTGGGATTGAAATTGCCCCCAGGCAACTGGGTCAAAGTTAGACATTGGTCTCTCTCTCCCTTTCTCTCTCTCCCCTTCTCTCTCCCCCCTCCTCCTCACTTCTCCCCTCCCTCCCTCGTTTTCTCTTTCACTCACTCACTGAATCTCTCTCTCCCTTTCTCTCTCTATTTCACTCACTTTCTCTTTCTCTCCCTTTCTCTCTCTATTTCACTCACTTTCTCTTTCTCTCCCTTTCTCTCTCTATTTCACTCACTTTCTCTTTCTCTCCCTTTCTCTCTCTTTCACTCACTTTCTTTCTCTCTCTCTCTCCTTTTCTCTTTCTTTCACTCACTTTCTCTCTCTCGGCCTCAGAGACAGCCAATTACGTAAAGACATAACAGGCCGCTCAGCATGTGCCAAAAGTTCGAAAAGAAATCATACACAACAATCAAAATATGAATGTGGACAACAGGCAGCATTTGAAACACATGAAATACATCTGAGCCTCTATATTGGGACATGGTGTGTGTGTGTGTGTGTGTGTGTGTGTGTGTGTGTGTGTGTGTGTGTGTGTGTGTGTGTGTGTGTGTGTGTGTGTGTGTGTGTGTGTGTGTGTGTGTGTGTGTGTGTGTGTGGAAGAGTGAAGCTGCTGGAGCTGTCTGTGAACAGAGTGTTTGATTAGCAATGTTCTACATCAGACACAATCACAGGAGAACAGTACTGAGTCTGACTTTCATGAGCACACACACACACACACACACACACACACACACACACACACACACACACACAGCTACACAGCCCTCTACTGTGATGAGTAAAAGGCCAATCTACATGTAAACAACGCAGCAACCAGATTAGGCCCATGCAGGGCAGGCTGAGCTCTGAACACACTCCACAGGACACACACACCCATACACACTCACACATACATACACACACACACACACACACACACACATACACACTCACACATACACACACACCACAAGGGAGGATGTGATGTCACAGTCAGAAGATATACACTGAGGACCAGGAACGAATCAGATCTAAGACTACGCCTGCATTCCAAATGGAAACCGATTTCCTTACAGTGCACTATATGGGCCCTGGTCAAAAGTAGGAAATTAGTGCACTATATAGGGAAAAGGGTGCCATTTGATACACAGCTCAGAGGCTAGAGAGGAGAGGGGTCTAGACCAGACTAGGGGCATACCTTTCAAGATACACCGGTAATCTGATGCCAAGGCTGCTTCCCAAATGGCACCCTATTCTTTACATAGTGCACTACTTTTGACCAGAGCCCTATGGGCCCCGAAAAGTACAGATGCAGGATCTTAATTTGATTACTCTTTTGTTGCCGAGAAATGCAAACTGACTGTAGTATATTTGATTTGCCACGAAAAATGTATCAACCCCTACAAAAATGTCCATGAATTATTATCCACATACTAATTCACATTTCCTGTTACTGCAGCGTTATTTTCCTGCTGTAGCAATCTGGCTCAAATTAAGATCCTACATCTGTAGTGCCCTATATAGGGAATAGGGTGCCATTTGGGATGCACATTAAATCTGTACCTAAATACTGAAGAGGCTTTTACTGATCCAGGGTCAACCGTACGCCTGATCCTAGACCAAGCCTTACTCTCCAAGCAACCCAGGTATGCTTCAAACTGATCCTACATCAGACAGGCATTGCCTTTCACGCAGCGCAGGTAAGCTTCAATCTTTGGGGTGGACGATTGTACTGATCCTAGAACAGGCCTTAAGACAACTGCAGAGACAGTTGCAGAGACAGGTTACTACAACTATTGCCTAGACCAGACCTTAGCTGACCTTCCAGGCAGCAGAGAGTAAGCTGTTAACTGATCCAGTGCTTCTGGGTGGACCGTACTGATCCTAGACCAGACCTTAAGCCAACTGCAGAGACAAACAAGGCCTGCAGGTACCTACAGGAACAACTGATCCTAGACCAGGCCTTAGCTTCCAAGCTACACTGTTAACCTGATCCAAGATTTGTACTTAAACTGAAGAGGCCTACAATTACTGACCCAGTGTTTACAGGAACTGATCCTAGACCAGGCCTCAGCCTCTTGATCTTGATCTTACCTTCCAGGCAGCAGGTCCTCCACAGGCCGGAGTGTGTCATCACCTCCTCGTTCTTCTTCACGGTCTCGTTCTCGTTGTTGCTCTTGGATTTGCACGTCCCTCGGGAGTACAACCAGTAATCCGTCCCCACGGCGATGGTCATGAGGCTGAAGGCGGCGAACGCGCCAACCGTGGTCAGCAGCATCTGAACTCCGCGGTCAAACACGCCCATGTTGCCGCATTCCATGAAAGGGGAACCCCCTTTCCTCTTGACGAACAGGAAGTAAATGTTGGTCAGCTTGTGAGACCACGTGGTGGAGGCAGAGGCGGGAAATGGGCCCTGGTGGTGGGGGGGGCGGTTTCCACGGGCCCGAGGTGGGGGGGTGTCGGGGGGGGAGGCAGGGGAGCTCGGGGGGAATCGTATGGTTGGTTTTCGGGCGGGGGAACTGACACAGGTGAGAAATTAGGTGATGGAAGGAAGTTGGTGTGTGTTTGGGCCCTCTAAGGACGAACGTGATAGGCCAAGCAGCCTCTATGAACAAACGTGATCGGCCTAGCAGCCTCTACAAACAAATGTGATAGGCCGGCCAAACAGCAGAGGCCTACTGGTTTGGAGTAGGGCTACAGACCCTAACCAGAGTAGGTGGAAAGCTACCAACTACCTGCTGAAAACAGCTAGCCTACAAGCAGCATTGACATTTATCCTCTCTGTCCTCTCACTAGTGATGTCACACGTGTTACACGACTTCTATCTGGAAAGTGTGCGATATGGGGCATGTGTAGGGGAACGGTCCAGCACAGCACCCACTCACACAAACACACTCACACACGTACTCACACGCTCTCACACACACTCACACACGTTCTCACACACACTCACACACAGGGAGTTCAGATTGAACGGCCAATGGGATTAGGAGGAGGCTGGGGGTTAGGTCTAATGGTAGACCCTACTGATTTCCTAAACCCTCTGATCCACAATCTAAAAAGGCTTCCGACCAATTAGAATAGGCCTACCGAAAATCTACTGACAATTTTCTGACAACGTTATTCTAACCTGCCTGGTCAAATTCACATGGAATCATGGAGTCTTGTCAAGCATCTTGCCTGTCTGTCTTTGGCCTATTATTCTATTCGGCAAAGAGAGGAGAACAGGGAGAGAGAGAGAGAGAGAGAGAGAGAGAGGGAGAGACGGGGTCGGGGACTTGAAAGTAGAGAGGGACACTGAGAGGAAATGAAACAATGAACAACAATTCAAATGAACGCATTCAAATGGTGCCCCAAAACCAACATAACGAAATACTCGGCAGGGGCAGACATGATGGCTTGCCTTAGATCAAATCAAATAAACAACCATCGGGGGAAACGAGGGAGAAGAATCGAATTCAAGCCCCGAATCCAAATGAATAAATATAATCAAGTCACAACGCAAAACCCCAGCCCCCTAAAAACGTAGTAGCTCCGTCGTGGAATAAAATCAACAAGATCAGCACCGCTATAGGTTTCCTTTTTCCTAAAATTCTGGTCCCCAGTTTCCATATGTAGGATCGAGAATGCGGAAGGTTATCAACGAAAATTGAGCTGTGTTAGAAGGGGGAGAGGTACCGATGCAGAACCTTGGAGCTCTGTGGAGAGAGGGCGCATCCAGCCATCCAAGCCGACCATTACTCGTCATAGAGCCGGGTAGAGGGAGAGGATGTGGCGGGGGCGCCGGAGGCGTTGGTGCTGCTGGAGCCTCTCTGGTAGACCAACGAGACTGCTGTTGCTGCTCCGGTATCCAAATGATCCTCGGTGGTTATATCACAGGCAGACCCGGAGCCGATGCCGAACCGCATACACCGTCCGCGCGCCATGTAAAAAGCGAAAAGATCAAAATAAATGAAAAGGTCAAAATGCAGGCTAGTCCACGACGCAGGCAGGAAAAGATCAGGCTAAAATAAATAACATTATGCCTTGATGGTGGTATGTACCTCCCCGTTTGGTTTTTCTTGCAGCCTGAGAGGGAAGTGGAGCCGAGAGAGGAGAGGGGGGGGGGGGTTAGAAACGGCGTATGAAAAAAAAAATCGACACAACCAGAGAGGAGGTCCACGGGCAGCACACACTATATGCCAAAGCAGTATAGCACGGGTGGGTTTTTTTCTGGTCTGGGGGGGGGGTCCAGATTTGAAGTCAAACCGTTATATTAGTATTCCCTTTGTATGTTTAGAATACATGCACATTTGATTCCATCTCCTTTATTTATTTTTATTGTCTTATGAGTTTTGACGAGGAGCGATGCGTCTTGCCGGTGTGTGCTGCCACCGATTCCCCTCTCGTTGGGGGGAATTGTTTTTCTTCACACGGTCTCCAATGAAAAGCGCCACCGAAATGTGCGCTTGTTGCTGGAAAGAGTTGAACGATTTTCATTTCGGGAGGGAGGGCGGGCGAGGGGGGGGGGGGGAGTGGCGGGGGAGGGCTCGGAGGAGGATGCCCGGTTTTGCCGTGGATAAGAGTGTGAAATGACGGGAATGAAAGATAACCGGTTGGTTGAGTGGGTTAAAGTGCTCGGCATGCCGTTTATTTATATATTTGTCGTGATGACGGGGATTTGTGAGTGTTTGTTGTTGTGAGACTATGTGTTGTGTATGGAGGGGAGGAAAGGGAGGGGGACCATGTATTTAGTGTTTTCTGATGTAGGTTACAGTTTGTCATAGCTAGACTCACTCATCCCTAATAATGTGATTGCATTGACATGTCTTAATATAAACGAATATAAATATCGGCCTATGCAATTTAGGCCGACAATATTATTGTCGCATACTAGTGTTGAATATTTGTAGATCTATACCTGCTTATAATTGTGTTTTTATGTAGCCTAGAAATACTTAGCACTTCGGGGCCGTATCCCTGCACAATCCGGCATGACAAACCATGCCTATTCCAGTTATCTCTCCCCCACGCACCAACGCTCTCCCGGCCACTGCTTTCGTTCTAATATGGTGCTGAAACGGACAGCTCCGCGTCCCCATTCTAACCGCTGTGTTCTGTATTTTACTGCAATTGTCTCCCCCTTGTGATAGGCTGTACCAGAGCCATGGATTTAGAATCATAGAAATATAATCTATAGAAAGGGTTTGGAACCTCTAACCCTGGCACGAGTGGGGAGGGTCTCTGATCAAAAGTAGTAAACGGGAATAGGCTGCCATTTGGGACATGGTGTTTTAGAGCACAGGAACACGAACTCTAAACGTCCCTTGTTGATTAATGGGTATTTCGGTGACATTGCAGAGAGAGAGAGATGCTGAGAGAGAGGATGAGGACAGGGGGAGACAGAGAGAGAGAGAGCGAGAGATGAAGACAGATAAAAAAAGAGAGAAATGAAAGAGAGAAAATACATAGAGAGAGGGACCAAGAAAGAAGAAATAAAGACAGTGAGAGAGGGGGTGGGGGGAGGGCGAGAGAGACAGAGAGGGGGGGGGGGGATGGAGAGAGAGGGGGAGATGGAGAGAGAGACAGACAGAGACAGAGAGAAAGAGAGGGAGAGAGAGAGGGAGACAGAATTAAGGAATGCTTTGACTATGTACAGACTCAGTGACCATAGCCTTGCTATTGATAAAGGCCGCCGTAGGTAGACTTGGCTCTCAAGAGAAGACAGGCTATGTGCACACTGCCCACAAAATGATGTGGAAACTGAGCTGCACTTCCTAACCTCCTGCCAAATGTATGACCATATTAGAGACACATATTTCCCTCAGATTACACAGACACACAAAGAATTAGAAAACAAATCCAATTTTAATAAACTCCCATATCTACTGGGTGAAATACCACAGTGTGCCATCACAGCAGCAAAATGTGTGACCTGTTGCCACAAGAAAAGGGCAACCAGTGAAGAACAAACACCATTTTAAATACAACCCATATTTATGTTTATTTATTTTCTATTTTGTACTTTAACTATTTAAACATCATTACAACACTGTATAGACATAATATGACATTTGAAATGTCTCTATTCCTTTGGATGTTTACTGTTCATTTTTTATTGTTTATTTCACTTTTGTATATTATCTACTTTACTTGCTTTGGAAATATAAACATATGTTTCCCATGCCAATAAAGCCCCTTAAATTAAATTGAAATTGAAATGAAAAATTTTATTGACAGTGTGAGAGACACAGAGAGAAATAAAGAGAAGGAGAGAGGGAGAGAAAGGTGGAGAGAGAGAGAAAGGGAGAGAGGGGGGAGTGAGGGATGGAGACAGGTTAAAGAGAGATGATAGAGTTGTGTTTTTGGAGATACAGGAGGAGACACATTATGACACAACAGATTGTGCTGCTGGGAGACAATGTCAATGACCTGCAGAGACTCAGTTAATGCTGTCTCTTACTTGTGTGTGTGTGTGTGTGTGTGTGTGTGTTTGTGTGTGTGTTTTGGCACTGCCCTGGAGAAAGGGAGCTGGGCATGGTCCTCTCTGTTTGTCTCTGTTTGTCCAACTCACTGATAACAGTCAGATCACACAGAGTATTAGACAGATTACAGCAGCTTTACAGATACATGAGCAAACCCACTGCTGGCTTACACCATCTCTGTCTGTCTGTCTGTCTGTCTGTCTGTCTGTCTGTCTGTCTGTCTGTCTGTCTGTCTGTCTGTCTGTCTGTCTGTCTGTCTGTCTGTCTGTCTGTCTGTCTGTCTGTCTGTCTGTCTGTCTGTCTGTCTGTCTGTCTGTCTGTCTGTCTGTCTGTCTGTCTGTCTGTCTGTCTGTCTGTCTGTCTGTCTGTCTGTCTGTCTGTCTGTCTGTCTGTCTGTGTGTGCGTGCACTCTCTCTCTGTCTTTCTCTCTCTCTGTCTGTCTGTCTGTCTGTCTGTCTGTCTGTCTGTCTGTCTGTCTGTCTGTCTGTCTGTCTGTCTGTCTGTCTGTCTGTCTGTCTGTCTGTCTGTCTGTCTGTCTGTCTGTCTGTCTGTCTGTCTGTCTGTCTGTGTGTGCACTCTCTCTCTCTGTCTTTCTCTCTCTCTGTCTCTCTGCTATCCTATCCCCTCTCCCTCTATCACTTGCACTCTCTCTCTTTCTCACTCTTTCTCTCCGTGCCTCAGGGTGTCTCTCTCCCTGTGTTACTGCAGGATACCGAACCATGTAGATAAATTAGTTACCTACCGACCTGCTGAAAACTGCCCTACTACTGATGTACCCCCTCTCCTGTCCTCCTTCTCTCCTGTCCTCTTCCTGTCCTCTTCCTCTTCTCTCCCTGACTGCAACAAGCAATGTCGAGAGAGAGAGAGAGAGAGAGAAGTTAAATGACAGAGTTAGACGGGGAGAGAGAAAGAAGAGGGGGTACAACCACTGCTACAGAGTAATACTAAAATAAAAAGAGAAATAAAGGGTTGACTGAGTTAATAGAGCGATAAAGAGGGAAGCTTGTTAATTGCTTGTTAATTCTCTCCCTGGGACCCCCGCTGATATGGAGGTGGACACTCTCTCTCTCTTTTCCTCTTGTCTTCCTCCGCCTTTCTTTTCTCTCTCTGGTGTAAAGGCTATCCCACAGCGGCCTCCATCTCCTCCGCCCTCCTTCCATCCCAAATGGCACCCTATTCCCTACATAGTGCACTACCCTGGTCAAAAGAAGTGCATCATGTTGGGAATCGGGTGCTATTTGGTAACCAAGCCTTAGAGTACCGATGTTAATGGGGGCAAAGGGAGGTAGAGAGGATGGGGCAGAGAAAATCTTTCTCTCTCTCTGTCTGTCTCACTTTGCATTTTGAGCAGTGAGTCAGGGGAAACGCTTACGCCTGGGGCTTTATTTCTTTCTTTCTCTCTCTCTTGCTTGTTTCTTCCTCTTCCTCTTTACTTTCTTCCTCTTCCTCTCTACTCCTGCTCTATCTGTGTCTCCTTGACTCTCTTCTTCTCTCTGTGCATGTGGTTCCAAGGACATCTTTATAAATAAACTTCCTCTCCTCCTCTGTAGGGATGGCTGGTATTCACAGCACGGCCCTAGCTGCAGCCCTGACACACTTCTCCAAGCACAGTGGCCCACATTCAGCCTGCCCCAGGGCCTATGTCACCGATATGACAGGCTAATGTCATGATAAGTCACTTCTTTGTCATGATACGTCTCCAAGCACAGCGGCCCACATTCAGCCTGCCCCAGGGCCTATGTCACCGATATGACAGGCTAATGTCATGATAAGTCGCTTCTTTGTCATGATACGACTCCAAGCACAGCGGCCCACATTCAGCCTGCCCCAGGGCCTATGTCACCGATATGACAGGCTAATGTCATGATAAGTCACTTCTTTGTCATGATATGTCTCCAAGCACAGTGGCCCACATTCAGCCTGCCCCAGGTCCTATGTCAGACTAATGTCAGGCTAAAGTTATGATAAGTCACTTATATGTCATGAAAAGTGTCAAAGCACAGTGGTCCATCACTCCCTTTGAAGGGTATATTACTGGAAAATGTCCAAGTTTATCAGTAAACAACCAGAATTTTGGTATCTTTCAATGGTGTGTGGTGGCTAATTTCTGCATTACCAAATGAGGAGAGTTACAAACTTCACACACCAGTCAGAGTTATACTTAAAACTACATCTTTAATGATAAGAGCTTTGCAAAAGCACTTGACTTTCAATGATGGCTATCTCTAATTAACCAGTGAAAGTGACAACACAAAAGTACAAAGATCTTTTATAGGCAAGATATACCCCTCTCAACGTACATGACGAACCACAGATCTTAGGAACAGTTCACAAAGGGACTTTATATTTGAGAAAGGTGTATCCCTTAGCCAGATAACATTCGCTATAAATTATCGTTCAGTTTGGTCCCTATGACGAGGTTCTAATCTTGTTCCTGGTACTTCATAGTACAAAAACACCAACTCATCCAATGGCATATATCAATTGTCAACTCTAGATACTCCCATCTCAAGTAAACCCCCTCTTGATCCCACTCCTGGACAAGCTCACTGAGGGGAGTGACTTGCGCACAGACATTGTGGAGACAAATAATTGGTTCCCCATTAATCACGCCATCCCTGCACATGGTTTAAGAATAGGTAAAGACACATTCACATATGAAGACAATGTTCCATTCTGTCCTCTTCCCTTTCTGATATTCTGCATAGCACCAGGGGCGAAAATCTGATATCAACTTTGGAGGGGACAATTACATGAAATTTTCTCAAGAGCAATTCCTGAGGGGGACACCAAAAGTAGTGCTGTAACACATAGCCTACATTGTAATATGGTAAATGTATATTGAGGAACCAAAGAAATAAGGTGTTTGCCGTACTCCTAACTACCGGTACCCAAAACTACACAACTAATCACAACAGCAATACCATTGCCTTTAACAAATCTTAGTTCAGTCACCAGTTTAAGTTGAGAGTGGGGGTATCCATGGCATTTTCCAATTATGTTCCTATTTTACAAGTAAAAAAAATTGAGAACCTTTCATAATGTTGCCAAAGACTCAACAAACTTACCTGAGACTCCCTGTCTCTGCCAGTCTGTCCCTGCATATCTGTCCCCAACTCTGCTGTCTGTGTGCCATCTGTTGCCTGCTCTGCATAATGACATTTCCATTAGAATTTCATTTCTTTCTTATGAACATTTTATCAACTAGTCTTTGAGATATTAGGCTACTAGGGTTCTTACTTTGGGTTTTGGTGTACTGAAAAATACTCTGATGTCCGTCTTTTATTTTTCTGCCATTTTTCTACCTGGCTGGCTGGCTGGCTGGCTACACACACACACAGTGTGTAGGTTATTTACAGTAGGAGATGGGCTTCTATCATCTTATCTTTTATCATTCTATTTGGGCTTCGATCTAAAAGGTAGCTAGCAAATGTGAAACGGATTAAAATGACAAGAGTTGACAGCTGTATGAGTTCACCATTTACACAACATATGCTGCAACCTTTTGTAATTTTAATAGTTTGTTTCATATTGGCTGGCTTCCAACAATAGCTGAATTTGCAAAGCTAGCGAGCACCAATTCCGTTTCAGTGGTGTTTGCTATAATCTTTGCTACCCGGGTTAAATAAAGGTGAAATAAAATAAATAAATAAAAGTTCCCTTGCGACAATTTAGCTTTTGTAACGAGACCATTAAATATATTTAAGACAATGGTAGAAGAGAGTGTAGTTCTGTTCAGTTTGGACTTCAGTTTATCGCTAATCTTATCACAGGAACTTTGAAGCACTAATTTACATCATCTGCATGCTGATCTTGGAATAAATTGACGATAGCAAAGATTCCATCTTTGACGAGGCCACATAAATGGAATAGGTACTAGCTAGCTTAATAGTTAATATTTGCGCGCTAGCTCTGCATATTCAGCTAGTGTGTGTGCGCGATTGACTGGATTAACCTCACGTCAGTGACGTTCATTAAGTGCCTTTCAGACAGTAGATACGACCCCTCTGTTACCTTGCCAACTAAGGAACTGGCAGTGGATCAAACCATTGTGAGGCAAAGGGTGGGGGGGTCGCAATCTTTTGAAACTTAAAAACGCGCTATTAAGTGTCTATAATCAGCACAATTGCTTTCATTGCGTATTGTTAATATTATTTAAATTACATAGTTATGTTTCAGTGATATATTGGGGGGACAAATCATATTTTCCCCAGGATGGGGGGGTCGTGTCCCCCCCATCCCCCCCGGGATTTCCGCCCCTGCATAGCACCAGGGATATGTGAAAGACAAGCCTGACCTCTCCCCTCTCTGGGCCCCAAGTGACTGAGCCCTAGCTAAGGGAAAAGTGCCACTGCCAACACCAGAATCCAAAGGGATACATTCTAATGACAAGTATCTCACATAAGCATATTATGCAAATAAAACATATTAATTGTCTATGCTTCCCAACTAATTCTGATTCATCTGCCACAGGTGTTATTTTATTTTATCAGATGACATCTAGGGGCCGATTTGGGTACTTCCAATTATTACAGGTCTCTGTAATTATCTCTGGCCCTCTGTCTGGCCTTAGAATATCTAAAATAATCAAATAAGATGAATTTAAAATAAAAAATAGAATGAGAAAGCTGTAAAACATGATTTTAAATACAACCATCAACTAAGTGACTACCATTGGTGTTTAATATGAGGGTTTTAGCATTACATATAATTCATTAAAAGAAATGTACACTCTTGTATTATTTGACTATGTCTTTGTTGTAAATGTGTTGTCAAACTGGTGGCAGTTTTTTAAAAAGTCAACAGCTGGAAGAGTTGCAGAGTTAATTGAAAATAACGCCGTTGTGCTTTTTCCATTAAGTAGGCTAATTTCTCTTGAACCATATGGTTTATCCATTAGAAACTTATGGACAATATGGACACAGATAAAAAAAACATGTATACTATATATGAATATCTTTTTTTAATGTTATTTGAGAATAAATTACCAAAGTTACCATATATGACCAATTATTTAGCCAAATTAATTACCAAGATTCCGGCAACTTTGGTAAATTACTGGTAGCTTTGCAACCCTAGTGAGTAACCATCTAACGTCAAGTTGTAAAATCCCGAACTTCCACTTTAAGTCACACCAATGTCACAGTTATGGGACATTCAAATATCTTCTTCTTCTCTCTCTCTCTCTCTCTCTCTCTCTCTCACACACTCTCTCTCTCACACTCTCTCTCTCACACTCTCTCACTCTCTCACACTCTCTCTCTCTCACTCTCTCTCTCTCTCTCTCACACTCACTCACTTTATCCTTCTCTCTCCCTCCGTCACTCTCGTTAAAGGGCTGGTAGACCCTGATTAGAATGCGGGGGAGTGAGCCACTGCTGAACATTTTTAATATATTGATTACCCCCTTAACAGAGAGAGAAAAAGAGAGAGAGAGAGAGGGAGCGAGAGAGAGAGAGTAAAGAGGGACACTGAGAGGAAATGGTCCAAACAGTGAGTAGAGGTAAGTAGCCCAATACTATTAGCAACACACACACACAACACACACTCACGTACACCCAATGTGTGGATACTGCACTGCTCTGTCCAGGCCTATATGAATTCCTCATATGAACATCACAAGTGTCGGGGCTCCGTGGTCACCATGGTAACAGGTTCAGGGGGGCAGTGCCATGGTGTGTGTGTTTGACTGTGAGTGTGTATATATGTGTGCTATGACTGTGTGCGCAAGTGTGTGTGCAACTGTGTGTGGTGTATGTGTGTATCTGCATGCAATGTGTGTGTGGTTGTGTGTGTTTGTGCTGCTGCACCGTCCAGCTGTGGTAAAGAGAGAGAGCGAGAGAGAGAGCGAGAGAGAGAGCGAGAGAGAGCGAGAGGAGAGAGAGAGAGAGAGAGAGAGAGAGAGAGAGAGAGAGAGAGAGAGAGAGAGAGAGAGAGAGAGAGGGTTGGGACCACGGGATGGGATGCCAACAAGAGGGGTCCACAGAAAAACATACAAATGTGCTGACTGCTCAGTTTCCATGGGAACGGCCCCTCCCCCTTCTCCCTCCCTCCTTCCCTCCTCATTGCACTTGCTAAAGCATGATGAGCCTTGCTCATACATCTCACCTTGTCTTAATAATGTCTGTCTGTGTATTCCTGGGAGTGCTCACGCATTGTTGTCTTTATTTTTCAGTTGTGTTTACGCAATCATCTGACATCACAGTTCTGTGTGTGTGTGGACCCTCCCTCCCCTCACCCTCCCTCCCTCCCTCTGTCCCCTCACCCTCCCTTCCCTCACCCTCCGTCCATCCCCTCCCTCCCTCCCCTCACCCTCCCTCCGTCCCCTCACCCTCCCTTCCCTCACCCTCAGTCCGTCGCCTCCCTTCCCCTTCCCTCCCTCCCCTCAACCTCCCTCCCTCCGTCCCCTCACCCTCCCTTCCCTCACCCTCCGTCGCCTCCCTTCCCCTTCCCTCCCTCCCCTCACCCTCCCTCCGTCCCTTCACCCTCCCTCCCTCCCCTTACACTCCCTCCGTCCCTCCACCCTCCCTCCCCCTGCACACTGAACTACTAGAAATGCACCTTTTAAAGACATTCTCAGAGATCCATCCAGGATAGACACTGCGAATGTCAGGTTATGTCAATTACCCTTAAAAAGCACCCGTGACATCTCAATGCGTTAGTCGGTCAATGCGTTTCCTCAGTCATTGAATCATGGCCTATGGTTCTGTGGTTTCATCCACATCCTCCACTAAAACCTGGGGTCACACTGCAGCCCTATGGATGTTCAGTGAAACTGCAACACAAAACTTGAAAATGACATTTCCATAAGAAAATGTGTGTGCTTGCCAGTCTTGAAGTATTTCTGGTTGTGAAATAGTAGAAGTAGTGGTAGTGACTGCAGTAGAACATATTGTAGTAGTAATGGTAGTAATATGGTTGTTATAGGTGTCATGACGTGGCCCTTTCTGGGGGTAGATCGTAGCTTCCCCGTTTCTCACTCTCTCCTACTCCCAGGTTCTGTTATCTCAGGTCGTAAATTCCTGGTGGAGACTCTCTCCCCCTTTTCATGCATAGAGAGAGACCACAGAGTGAACAAAGGATTTCGCATGGCCGAACTCCTAAATCCCCAAAATGGGAAAATGAAACTCTATGTCCACTTGTGAGAATGTGGGAAGGGTCCGTGGACACTTAAGGGACAGTTTTGTTGAGTGTGATTCATTTGGTGACCTCACGATGGACATGAAACACATGTAATTATATCTTTGAATGTGTACATTTCTCAATTATGGCATTTGCATCTAATTCTTGTATAAAATGAATGAGTAAAGTTGAAACTATTTGTGAAATGATGTAATGTGACGTTAACCTTTAATTTTGAGAGAATTGTATTCCCTGTAAAGTTTAACTAGTCAGTGGCCACGCCCCCGTGAGCACAGACATGATCTGGCGTCATGGAACCACCTTTTCTATTGTTACGAATAAAACCCGCTCCTGAGGAAATCCTCTTCAGACCACGCATACCTCAGTGTAAGCTGAGGTGGCAGAGGTTTGAGTACCAAGACTAAGCAAACCCACAGCGGGAGCTGTGATTGCGAATAGTTGAGTACCAAAACTAGAAGACTATGCAACGTGGAGCATTGGCTACACGGCTGGAAATGGTTCAACTCTGAGACTATCGATCCCTACAGAATAAGACAACATCTTAGATACTAATTACTAGTCTGCAGCTAGAAATTACATAAACCTGGGATGCGAATTCCGACAACCGCCGAAACATCTACTCTAAGAACAATGAACGCCTGACATATCCATTACAACAGACACTATCAGGAGCCGCCGAAAGAGCTACCACCATGAGTAACCAGAGACTCTCTGATGAACTGACTCTCCCGCAGACGGACCAACGATTCCAACAGAGAAGACAACAACGACATATGGGCGTGAATATATTGATTGCAATTATTCCCAAATGTGCGAGCGTTCATGTGCAAAGGAGTAGCATTTCAATTAATATAATTATCCACTGTGTGTAGTGATCCTGTCATAGTCCGTGTATGTAGGTGGCAGGGAAGTCAGGCGCAGGAGAAAACAGAGTGGTTTAAAAATGGAATATTTATTTCCAAAACCAACGTAGAAAAGAATCCGGGTAAAACAATAACCCGTCGCACACCGATATAGAAACAACACGTACATAACAAACAAACAATCACCGACAGAGAAATGAGGGGAATCAGAGGGTTAAATACACAACATATAATTACTGGGATATGAAACAGGTGTGTAAAGAGACCAGACAAAACCAATGGAAAATGAAAAACTGATCAATGGTGGCTAGAAGGCCGGTGACGTCGACCGCCGAACACCACCCGAACAAGGAGGGGCATCAACTTCAGTAGAAGTCGTGACAGATCCATTTTGTCTTTCCCGCTCTTTCTCAGTCAACACCCCCTTCCCTTTGTCCACCAAGCCGTCATATCGGTTTAGCCCACTAGTTCATCTTCCCTATCATTGTTAGTAACCAATATCTACTGTTTGTTTGTTTATGCATTTCTGTGATTAGTAAATAAATGATTAAGCCAATTGGCGTATGGGTGATTCATAGTAAAGGCTGGGATCGTGCAGATAACCAACAATTTACAACGTTCAGATGAGACTGATGTAAGGTAAAGAATAATTCATTAATAGAAGACTAATTGATCAGATATTAAAATATCTGAAGAGTTATATTCAGAAAATTATAACTTTGTAATCTGAAGATTTTCCGTGGTGCCCCGACTTCCTAGTTAATCACATTTACATAATTTGTTTAATCACGTATTATTAATTACAGAGAATTGATTTGATAAAATAGCAGTCTTCACATTTAAGGATGCCAAAGACACGACATAAGCTATGGGTTGGTTATGGTGACCTATTTTGGGGGTGTTTGTAGGTGGGGAGTTAGTATAGTGGGCTAGTATAGGGTGCTAGAGTGAGTACTACAGCATCTTAATGTAACAGCTGTCTTCAGGAATGGACCAAGGCGCAGCGGGAATGTGGATACTCATATTTTAATTCAAAAAAGGAGTAAAGCATCCACCGGACAAAAACAATACACGACAGCAACAGTCTTGCAGGCACACAAAACGCAATGCAAGAACAACTACCCACAACTACCCCAAAGAAAAACACACACTACTATATAGGACTCCCAATCAAAGGCAACTCAACACACCTGCCTTCATTTGGGAGTCCAATCACCCACACAACATTTAACACACACAAACCCCCTGCCACATCCTGACCAAAACTAACACAATTACGCCCTCTGCTGGTCAGGACGTGACACTTAAGCCATATAATCTGTTTTTAAGCTCTCTGTTGGCGGGAATATAAAAGCTATAATGTGTGTTATGAAGCTTTTGGTGGTAGAAAAAAATTATCCAATGATGGTGGATACAGTGAAGACTGGATGAGCAGCGCAGGTAGATAGTAGCCTGTGGACAAAGGAATATGTTGCTAGTTGCATTACAGGTTTAATAGCTCCAAGCAAGAACATATTCTTCACCAGGTACTGTGTGGAGATTGCTTTACCAGTTCTACAGCTTCAGGCAAGAACACGTTCTAGGCCAGGAATGGAGATGGTCCGTCTACTTCACATACATCTTACTGGATTATAAATCAACTAAAACTTTGTAATAATTCAGTAAGAACACGACTGTAATTTGACACATTTGTTTGTCTTACTGCACAGCAAGCACATTGATAACTAGAAAATGACGGAAAGGTCTGTGCTTGCAAGTTGTCTTGAAGTATTCATCGTTGTGGTAATGACAGCAGTAGTAGTGGTTTTAGTAGTTATGCAGTAATAGGGATGTCATAGGCTATGGGTCAGTTCAAGTCAGGTAGTAATGGTTTTAGTAGTTACGCAGTAATAGGGATGTCATAGGCTATGGGTCAGTTCAAGTGAGTTATTTTGGGGTTGTTTGTAGGTGTGGAGTTATTATAACTGGACTTCGTCTCGGGCCTAACAACACCCGTGCCAATACATCCTTAAAACAGCGTCTTCTCTGGCGTTATCACTTAACACCCGTTGGGCCTCTGGGTTTGAAAACACTGCACTGGTAGTGTGAAAAATATAAAAAGTTTAAAAATATATTTTCAAGCAACCTGAAGACAGTCCGCCTGTGCTTTTTTAAAAGTTGTTTTGGTGTTGGTAGCTAAGGGATCAAGAGCAGTGGTATATCCAAATATTTCCCGTTGAAGCCGATGGAGCTTTTATATTTCAAAAAGTATAAATGGTATCAAAAGGCTGTATACAAGCAACCTATTTCAGAGGGGTCTGCCCATTTTAAAGTTTAAATGGCGTTTCTACATTAAACAGTTGAAGACAAGTTACAGTGGACATTTTTACCATTTAAGTCTATGGCCATTGAAATGCATTGGGATTTATACAAATAGTATAAAAGTATAAGTAGTAACAATGGGCACCAATATATTGTTTGATATGAGCAAGGCATATCGTGATATCAGTTTATCCATGCTCTTAACCTACACTACTCTGTCAAATCGAATACATGTTAATGCATGAACAAAATCCTCTCAATTTAGCATAATTAACAGCCTGCTGATGAGCCATCAATGGACTTATCATTGTATTCAAACTGGTTGGGTAGGTTACGCTTCCAGAACATTCACACATGCCTCTATCACATACACTACAGTTCAAAAGTTTGGGGTCACTTAGAAATATCCTTGTTTTTGAAGGAAAAGCAAATGTTTTGTCCTTTAAAATAACATCAAATTGAACAGAAACACAGTGCAGACATTGTTACTGTTGTAAATGACTATTATAGCTGGAAACGGCAATTTTTTTTATGGAATATCTACATAGGCGTACAGAGGCCCATTATCAGCAACCATCACTCCTGTGTTCCAATGGCACGTTGTGTTAGCTAATCCACGTTTATCATTTTAAAAGGCTAATTGATCATTTAGTAATGATCATTTAGTAATATGTAATTTCATTACATATTAACCATACCAATTGCATAATTGGCCTATCATTGACCATTCACATTACACAAAATGTTTGAAGCGTGCGCTCCAGGCCGCGCTCCGCGATAATAACTTCAAACAACAACTGATGGCCCACTCTCCCGATCGCAACAGATAGTTCAGATGAAAGTTCAGATGAAAGGTAACAGAGTCGGTGGACTTATGTGGATTCATGGACGCACAGAACTTCTGGATTTGACAGAGTGATGGAAGAGAAAGCAGCGCGATCAGGTGATGGTGATTTCCTCCTTTTATGGAGTGGAGATCTGTCGGATATTTCCACCTGACCTAATTAAAGCGCCCCTGGCCAAGCTGAGTAAGTGGCAAAGAATTAAAGGATTATTCCACCAACTCCATGGGCTTTTTCTACAACTGGTGTTATTAGGTTGGTGGATAGTGATTGATTGAATTAATGAGCCAATTTGACAGATGCACACTTTCAGAAAGCATTTAATAGGCACAGACAGACTTGTAAACGTCCTCCTCTCTTCTTCCCCTCCTCCTTTCTCCTCCTCCTCCAACCTGAAGAGTAGAAAGACCTGGATATAACAGATACCTTTCAGTTCTGCCGCTCTCATTCCTCACCATTGTCTGGCCAACTGTCATGTTTCACTCTCCAGACCACACCTCTCCCCCATCAGTGGAAGGGCTGGACCTGTTCAGTCCCTACCTGTTCACACACAGGGGGTACAACTTTACCGTGGGGGAGACCGACCCCCAGTACCTCGACTCCCTCCAGAGCTTTGAGATTCAAGAAACGGACATTTTCCTCGTCTCCTACCCCAAATCAGGTGAGTTTGTGTTTGTGTGTGTGTGTGTGTGTGTGTGTGGTAAAAATTATAAGAAAAACAATCGAGAGATTCACCTGCCTAAGCTTTTGCCACACATTTTTAGGACCGGTTACATGTACAGTAATAAATTTAATACCTCCCAAATGAAAATGTCATCTGTTACGGAGATTTATATCTTGTAAAACGACAGAGGGAACTTGTTGATTTGAATTCCATGTATGTTTTATTACTTAAATGTGGAACAAAATTGCATCATTCAAGTCACAAGTGTGTTCCAAAGTTGATGGGTTTATTGATACCCTCGCCGCTCTTTGGAAGTCACCCTATGAGTTTTCTCTCAGCATGTGACATTGTTGGTAAGGACATAGTTGGTAAGAGCAAGGGGTTGGTTTGAGATTCACGGATCGCCTAGTGAAAGTCCTCACACCCTTTTCAGAGTTGTCACATTTTGCTCAATTAAATTCAAATATAACAATGGATTAACTGGGATTTCCTCCCACTGATCTACTCAACCTTCTCCACACATTCTAAGTAAAATAAACAATTATAGAATTTTACAAAAATGAGATGGTGGTTATTGTTTTTAATGTTGTTTTACCCTGACTGCACCAATAATGTCCCATTTGGGACAACAAAGATGTATGTATAATAAACATAACTTTATTTTCTATGAAAGGACATTTGTCTTGGAAGTTAAAGGGCTGCAGTTTCCACGTCAATTATCACATAATACTATATAAACCCCTCAATATAAGATGTAGTGCAATAACTTTCCTGTGTGTGTGTGTGTGTGTGTGTGTGTGTGTGTGTGTGTGTGTGTGTGTGTGTGTGTGTGTGTGTGTGTGTGTGTGTGTGGGTGTGTGTGTGGGTGTGTGTGTGTGTGTGTGGGTGTGTGCGTTCACCCACGTATGTGCATATGTGTGTATAGGTACGATATGGACCCAGCAGATCCTGGTCCAGGTGGTGGAGGCGGCCTACCCTGAGAGTAGTGGCACCGACCAGAGCTCCACCAACCTGGAGAAGATGCCCTGGCTAGAGTACCCAGACACCCGCCCCGAGCGCCTGCGCCCCGCACCTAGACTTTTCATCTCCCACCTGCCTCCAAACCTCCTGCCCGCCAGCCTGAACACCAAGAGACCCAAGGTACAACCACCAAGCCCAGACATAGAATTACCAGAAAACGGGTAAAGCTCACCCACTAAAGGGGTGTTGGGATAAAGGAAGAAAGACGACTTCCCAGTGTATCTGTGACAAATTACAATAAAGTCATCTTGTTGTTGTCCTCCCCTTCCTCTTCTTCCTCTGTGGTGTTCAGATTGTGTACGTGATGAGAAACCCGAAGGACAATATGGTGTCTTACTACCACTTCTGTCACGTGTGGAGCAAGCTGGAGACACCCAGCAGCTTCCAGGATTTCTTTGACCAGTACCTGACAGGGAAAAGTAAGTTATTGTGACATATTTTCTTTATATGTCATTTCGACCGCGTTTTAACTATATTGTTAGCTTCTTATTAACAAATAGTAATTACCCTTCGCCTCCCTACTTGAGATATTATAATGTTTGAACAAACAGAAATGTTCTAAACTCCTCCTTGTCTCTCTCAGTAACTTTCCACACACAGTCCCTTGTTCGTCCTCCACTGACACGAAGACGTACAGTTATTATACGTCATCAATATGGTCTTATATAGTGACAGGAATAAGTCGATTTTAAACTGGCACCCAACAGTTCTCTCTTGTTTGAATCGTGACTCCATACTGTTCAACATTACATAAACTGTGAAATTGCTTAGAAATAAAACAGAAAATAGAACATGATTAGTATAAAAAGAAAACATGATTCATATTTTCACACTTGATTAATATGTTCACACCTCCGAGGCCTATGGCCTCAGTGTAAATATTGTACAGCCAAGGCTTAAGGCCCTCTTATCGTTGTTATAACCACACCAATCACCCTCGTCATCTCCCCCCATCTTTCATTGTTCCTCCTATATACTACCGATAATTACATTTCAGTTGGAGATGTTCCCTTTCTCTTCCTCTTTCGGGTTCCTAAGAGAGTGATAGTAGAAAAGAAAACTAGGAAAGAGAGAGAACACAAAATATTGAAATGATTATTAAATAGTTACACTCGAAGTTTAACAACATGACGATTCCCACTCTCCCTTATCCTGACTTTCCGCTGGGATCCACAACAAATGAAGGCTTATATACCTCCTCCTGCGTGTATCCAGCCTTCCCCCCTCAGGCTGCATGTTTACTGGTGTTCCCACTCCATGTCATCTGCAGTTCTCATTGGATTCTTACAAATGATTCATTTGTTTTAGAAGCTATCTGCAGGATGAGTGCTCTCCTCACAGTTGAGGGGCAGCGCTCTGTCTCTCCTTACAGCATTTCCGAGTCATAATTAGAACTATTTATAAATTATCCAACACAAATTTCGAATGACAGTCCCTAGTGCTTCACTTAGTCTATCACTCGAATTTAAGACCATCACCTTAGCACAAACCGACAATGGCAGAATGTACATTTACAGAAAGGGATAAATATATACAGTATGTACTACTAATGTTAACATAAAGTATTTTAATCTTATATTTCTAGCATGAACTTTTCTCAGTACAGCCCCAGTTTGTCCCTGTCTTACACTTTCATGAGTGGGATGTTAATGCCAGATCGGTATCTTAATGCTATACATTTCCTATTTTGGGCAACTTTTTGCCGACTTTTACAGACACTGGCCATATTCAACATGTGTTGAGCGTTTGTAAATTCATCAGTTATTCGGCGCTCTGACACACTCAGACGAGAAATCTACTCCGCTCTGAAATCGGAGTAGATAGCCAGAGCGAATTTACGAACGCACCCGAATACGCATGGTGGCATTCTTCTTGCCACTGAGTCTAAATATTTACGCCAGTACATGACTGGACTGTCTTTTCCTCCATGATTCTGCGTAACTTTACTTGCCGAAGGGAGGGTAAAACGGGGGTAGTTCGAGTTTACCCTCCATTACCGTGCTACAGTGCCCATCCTATTAATGCACAAACATTTTAGAGGGTAATTCTACCCCAATGCAGGTGCTTAACACAATGTGCTACAAATTCTCCTTCATACTCTTAACTCCACTTTATTCTCTCGTGAGACCCCTCCTCCTACCTTTCGTCAATAAAGCTATTTCAGAATAAGACAGAATAAAGTTTCTCACCAAAGCGTATTTTTTTGTTTGCGAGGAGTCCTGCCAACTTTAACCTCTTACTTTTTAGAATCCATTCCCCTGGCATTTCACATAGATTATCCAAACCCAAAATCGGTTCTATCCCAGCTACCATAAAGAATGAGCCCGGTATGATTACTGGCTGGACCTATTGTCAATGGCATGGGTTTTAGTTGCATAACTTTTGATTCTGTCCCTGTTACTCAACACTGAACTTAATGCACTTTTTTTTTTGTCTTACGTTTTGTCAATTTGAGCAACAGCACAGAGGCCAAATACCCCTATGCTTTACCCCAACTCCGGTCACGTTCAGGAGTGCTTGCTGTTGCCCACTAGTCAGTGAAGAAAACATCTGCACAGTAGCACTTACTGTACCCCGGAATGAGTCGTCTGAGAGGGCTCGGGTACCGTCTGTATGCACTGTAATTGAGAATGGAGGTTGCGCGTTTCCCCGCCAGTCCCTTTTTTAATGATGCCAGGTAGGCTACTTCGGTTTCATAGCAGCGCTGTGCTTATTTAATATGAGAAGCTGAGAAATAAATACAAGAACACTTGTTTCACTCCAAGCAACAACCACTGTTTGAGGAGCATGCTCTCGCTGCCCAACAGGTGATGCTCTGCCCAAACTCTGTATGCAATGGGCTCTTCAACCCTGTTCCTGCAGCTACCCTGTTCCTGCAGCTAGTGCTTCATTTGGGAAACCAAGTGAAATCGGTTCAGGAACATCGATAGTAACATGTTTTCGCAGTGAAACATTTCACTAAACAGTTGACAACCCCTCTGGGCGCTCCAGAATGGAATAAAGCAGAGAGAGGAGGAAATGGAAACGCATGGTGGTGAGATATAATGTATAGCTAAATCGCCTAGGACAGTACGTTCTCTCCCAGACTTGTGGATAGACATTTTGGAGTGGAGCATAAAGTTAAACATACAAACCAGTATGTATAATAATACAATCCACACAAAGGCGGTTACTCAAATTTGTTTGATTTTGGATTACAGGCAATTATGTACCAGACATCATAAATCAAGAGCCCTCAGGTGTACCCGTCTGCCGCCCTTCAGAGGTTTCTTCACACTTCATCTGTTGACTTGACCTTAAGCCAAATTCCTCACTCCTCCGTAGTTGCATAGGTTGCCTGCCTATTCAGAGACTTTCCCTTCCCCTCCCTTCTTTATCTATCTATTATATAATAACAATGCCATGTTTGAACATGTTGAACTAACAATAACATGTTTGAACAGACACAAACTCCTCCTTGTCTCTCTCAGTAACTTTCCATGCACAGTTCCTTGTTCACGCACCACTGACACCCTAAACACATACAGTTATCATACATGTAGCGTAATCAATACGTTTTTATATAGTGACAGGAATAAGTCGATTTCAAATTGGAACCCAACAAAACATGTCACATAGCAGTACCTGACAGGGAAAAGTAAGGTGGAAACGGGTTGCAGGACTGTGTGCTGTCAAGTGTACAGTGTAACATCAACTGCTCCTTACTCTGTAAACTTTTGTAACTTTTACATGGTTGATATGTGCATAAACAAGAATATGTTTTGTACGCATGATCTCTTTTTGTATATGTTTTTTTGGGGGGGATAAAAGTCAGCCACTGTTAAAGATGTTTTAAGTCCTGTCCAATTGCGTGTGTGTCTGTGTGTTGTTGACAGTGGTGGGTGGATCGTGGTTTGATCACATCCGTGAGTGGTACACCAAGAGAGAGCAGTATGACATTCTCTTTGTCAAGTACGAGGACATGATCAAGGTACAGTAAAGGGTTTTTCTGCATCTCAAATGGAATCCAGGGCCCCCTTGTCAACAGTAGTGCATTAAGTAGGGAATAGGGGGCTATTTGGGAAGCAGACTCAAGCAGTCTGTCTGCTTCCTTGTCGGTCTGTTTCTCCCTCTCTCTCTCTCTGAGAAACACTTTTATGCTGTATGACATACAGGGCAACTACCTAATGTCTGCCTCTCCCTCTCCCTCTCTTCACCCCTCCCTCTCTCTCTCTCCCTCCCCTCTCTCTCAGGACCTGAGGTCAGTGGTGGTGGATATCTGTGATTTCCTTGGGAAGGACCTGACCCCCTCGGCCATTGACCACATTGTTGAGAAGGCCAGGTTGGAACCTGTTGTTTATGTGCTCTATCCTGTCTTTTTGACTGTATTTTGTGTATGCTGCAAAATGAACAGCCTCAATGAGGACTAATCCAATATGATCTGTCTGATTATTCAGGATTGATTGATTGATTGATTGATTGATTGATTGATTGATTGACAGGTTCAAGAACATGAAAAAGGATCCAAAAGCCAACTATGAATTTCTGCCCAAAGACGTGCTCGTTCTGGAGAAAGGACACTTCCTACGGAAAGGTACACACACACACATGAGCAAACATACATACGCACACACACATGAATAAACACACATATGCACACATACATACACACACACATAGTTACAGTAGGAGTGCTGATAAAGGATCAGTTTTCCCTTTTAGATCATAATTGATAAGACGATATGGACAGGTGAGCCCTGATCCTAGATCAGCACTCCTACTGTGAGAGGCTTTATAATTACGGGCCCTGATCCTAGATCAGCACTCCTACTGTGAGAGGATTTATAAATATGGGGCCTGATCCTAGATCAGCACTCCTACTGTGAGAGGATTTATAAATACGGGGCCTGATCCTAGATCAGCACTTGTTTTGTATTGCTTTGGCTCATCTGAATTTATGTGTGTGTGCGCGATGTGCATCTGCGTGCGCATGTGCGTCCGTCTGTATGTCCACGTGTGTGTGTGTGTGTGTGTGCGTGCATGTGTTCTGCACAGGTACCATAGGAGACTGGAAGAACTCGTTGACGGTGGCCCAGAGTGAACACTTTGACCAGGTGTTTGATGAGAAGATGAAGGACCTGCCTCTAAGGTTCACCTGGGACATCAACCAACATCACAGAGCCACCCAAACCATCGGTCCCAGAGGTCACCTGTCACTATAGATCTGAATAGAACATGGATGGGTTCCAAATGGCACCCTATTTCCATATACAGTATAATACACTACTTTTAATCAGAGCCATATGGGCCCTGGTCAAAAGAAGTGCACTATATAGGGAATGGGGTGCCATTTGGAAAACAGGCCATTTGTCACTATAGCATTTAATAAAAAATGTGTCACTGTGGAATCTAGTACAACACTTGTCACTATAGATGTATATAAAACAGATGTCACTATAGAATCTAATAGAACATGTCACTATACAATTATATAGAACTTAATATAACTGTTTTAATTGAATAGAACTTCATAATTGAATCGAGTTGAATAGAACTGAACAATTGAATAGAACTGCATAATTGAATATAACTGTATAATTGAATAAAGTTTAATAGAACTGTATAATTGAATCGAGTTGAATAGAACTGTACAATTGAATACAGTTTAATAGACCTCTATAATTGAATAAAGTTTAATTGTCATAATTACAGCCGTGTTGAAGAGACTAAACTGCAGCAGGTGAAATGTCGATACTCATCTTTTTAATATATAAGAGCAAAGTATCCACGGGAAAAACAATAAACAAAAACGACTAACAACAGGCTAACATGCTACGTCCATACCAAAGACTAGCGGTGTTAGCACAACCACCCACAACCCCAAGTGACAAACATACTCCTAATTATATGACTCCCAATCAGGAACAACGATAACCAGCTGTCCCTGATCGGGGACCACACAGACCCACATAGAAATACAACACCCAGAACACACATACACAGACAGTCTGCCACGTCCTGACCAAAACTACACAACAACACCCTCTGCTGGTCAGGACGTGACATTAATAGAACTCTATAATTGAATAAAGTTTAACAGACCTCTATAATTGAATAAAGTTTAATAGAACACTATAATTAAATAAAGTTTAATAGAACTCTATAATGGAATACAGTTAAATAGAACTGTATAATTGAATATAACTGTATAATTGAATAGAACTTCATAACTGAATAGTGTTGAATAGAGCTGTATAATGGAATAGAACTGTATAATTGAATAGAACCTCATAATTGAATATAATTGAATAGAACTGTATAATTGAATAGAACCTTATAATTGAATAGAACTGTTAAATTGAAAGAACAGTATCATTTAATAGAGTTGAATAGAACTGCAGTATTTAATAGAACTGAAGAATTTAATAGAGTTGAATAGAATTGTTGAGTTTAATAGAACAGTAGAATTGAATAGTGTGGAATAGAACTATAGAATTGAATAGAACTGTAGTGTCACGTTCGTCGTAGAAAGGAGACCAAGGCGCAGCATGAGTATCGTTCCACATCTTTTATTTTAATGTGAAACTTTGCAAGACAAACAAAAAAACTATAAACAACAGAGGTGCAACATGCACTAACTCAAAATAATCCCCCCCCCCCTCAACCCTGACCTACTCTACCATAGAAAATAAGAGCTCTTCTATGTCAGGACATGACATGTAGCGCTGAATACAACAGTATTATTTAATATAGTTCAAAAGAAGTGTATAATTTAATAGAACTGCTGAATTGAATAGTAGAATTGAATAGTGTGGAATAGTACTATATAATTGAATATAACTGTTGAACTGAATACAACAGTATTATTTAATATAGTTCAATAGAAGTGTAGCATTGACTAAAACTCGAATAGTAAAGTAAACTTGAATAGAGTTGAATAGAACTGTATAATTGAATAGAGCTCAATATAACTGTACAATTGAATATAATTGTATAATTGAATATAACTCTATAATTGAATACTTTGAGTCAATATTCACATAATAATAAGGAATTCCAACAAATTGGGGTAAACAAAGATTCTTTCTCATTGACTCCCAGTGTAAAAGAATACTCTTTGTGGTTGATTTTTTGTTATATAGAAATAACAAAAATGATGAAAAGCTGCTGTGTTGTTCAAAGTACAAAAATCTTAAGGAAATGGAGTCTGCGAGAAGAGCCCTGTGTCTTCAGGCTATTCGGAGTGGAAGAGTGGGAAATAGTGGGGACCCAGTGTCTAAGAAGCCTACACGTAGCTATGTGTGTGTGGAAAACATTTCACCACAGGTAAGACATTTCATTTGTTTAGTATAGTCTGTTTAGTAACTTCACTCACTACTTTCACCTGTTGAGTCTGTTTGTTCGTGTTGCTGGTCTTGACTAGCTTAAAGGTCATGAACAGTCAAAATCATGTTTTTCATGAAATTGGATGATATTTGAAGGAAACCAGATCAAAGCATGATGACCAAAGTATGGAAAATGACTGTTGCTTCTATGTGCATTCATAAATCTGGATAATAAAGTTACTGGTCCCCTCCTATGTCAATTACTTGGATTCATAATCAAGGGAACAAGGTGATATCACCTTAACTCTTATTTTAATACACCAATGGTAAAATTATATTCTCTTACCTATTTTTAATAAGTACCGCCTTGTAACCAATATCGGAGAAGGTGTTTTTGCAGAGGGGCGTGGTTTATATAGCTCTACATGTGTCAAAATCTGACTGTAGGGCAGGGATTGGAACCCAAAATTATTTTCCCATCTATCTTCTGAATCAAGCTTGTAACATCAGTACAGTAGCCTATACTTTGGAGGGGGGAGGGGCAGGTATTCTAAACACACACAGGTAAAGATTTTCAGACACTGAAATATGTTTCTGAGTGACAAAGTGAGGGCTTTGCATAGGCGCTTTGTTGCGATTTGTAGTAGGACAACTTTAAATAACCTTTTAAACAGTATGGATCACTTTCGTTCCAGGTTCCGTTTCTGTTCCTTGAAAACTTTTTTATTTTCCGTTTTTTGGTTCTGTTCCCTGAACCGGTTCCAACCCCTGCTGTAGGATGTCAGCAAATAAAATGTAAAGTTTACGCTATTCATCTATGGCAAAGACACTTATACACAGAGTGTACAAAACATTTTTTTGCCCTCAGATGAGCCTCACTTCATCAGGGGATGGACTCTACAAGGTGTCGAAAGCGTTCCACAGAGATCCTGGCTCATGTTGACTCCAATGCTTTCCACAGTTGTGTCAAGTTGGCTGGATGTCCTTTGGGTGGCAGACCATTCTTGATTCACACGGAAACTGTTGAGCATTAAAAACCCAGCAGCATTGCAGTCCTTGACACTCAAACCGGTGCTAAAGTTATTTGCTGTGGCCCCTAAGATCCTCACAAACTTTACAGATGCACAATTGAGAGCATCCTGTCGGAATGTATCACTTCCTGGTACGGTATGGAATCACTGGTCACTTTAATAATGGAACACCAGTCACTTTAATAATGTTTACATACTGCTTGACTAATTTCATATGTAAACTCAGCACTCTCACTCTCACCTCTCACTGTCAACTGCGTTTATTTTCATTAAACTTAACATGTGTAAATATTTGTATGAACATAACAAGATTCAACAACTGAGATATAAACTGAACAGGTTCCACAGACATGTGACTAACATAAATTGAATAATGTGTCCCTAAACAAAGAGGGGGTCAAAATCAAAAGTAACAGTCAATATCTGGTGCAGCATGCCACCAGCTGCATTAAGTACTGCAGACATTTCTGGGGGGAATGGCCCTAGCCCTCACCCTCCGATCCAACAGGTCCCAGACGTGCTCAATGGGATTGAGATCCGGGCTCTTTGCTGGCCATGGCAGAACACTGACATACCTGTCTTGCAGGAAATCACGCACAGAACGAGCAGTATGGCTGGTGGCATTGTCATGCTGGAGAGTCATGTCAGGATGAGCCTGCAGGAAGGGGACCACATGAGGGAGGAGGATGTCTTCCCTGTAACGCACAGTGTAGAGATTGCCTGCACTGACCACAAGCTCAGTCCGATGATGCTGTGACACACCGACCCAGACCATGATGGACCCTCCACCTCCAAATCGATCCCGCTCCAGAGTACAGGCCTCGGTGTAACGCTCATTCCTTCGACGATAAATGCGAATCCGACCATCACCCCTGGTGAGACAAAACCGCGACTCGTCAGTGAAGAGCACTTTTTGCCAGTCCTGTCTAGTCCAGGAACGGTGGGTTGTGCCCAAAAGCGACGTTGTTGCCAGTGATGTCTGGTGAGGACCTGCCTTACAACAGGCCTACAAGCCCTCAGTCCAGCCTCTCTCAGCCTTTAACGGACAATCTGAGCCCTGATGGAGGGATTGTGAGTTTCTGGTGTAACTCGGGCAGTTGTTGTTGCCATCCTGTACCTGTCCCGCAGGTGTGATGTTCAGATGTACCAATTCTATGCAGGTGTTGTTACATGTGGTCTGCCACTGCGAAGACGATCAGCTGTCCGTCCTGTCTCCCTGTAGCGCTGTCTTAGGCGTCTCACAGTACGGACATTGCAATTTATTGCCCTGGCCACATCTGCAGTCCTCATGCCTCCTTGCCTAAGGCACATTCATGCAGATGAGCTAGGACCCTGGGAATCTTTCTTTTGGTGTTTTTCAGAGTCAGTACAAAGGCCTCTTTAGTGTCCTACGTTTTCATAACTGTGACCTCAATTGCCTACCGTCTGTAAGCTGTTAGTGTCTTAACGACCGTTCCACAGGTGCATGTTCATTAATTGTTTATGGTTCATTGAACAAGCATGGGAAACAGTGTTTAAACCATTTACAATGAAGATCTGTGAAGTTATTTGTTTTTTTACGAATTATCTTTGAAAGACCGGGTCCTGAAAAAGGGACGTTTCTTGTTTGGCTGAGTTTATATATGACTGACCAGCTCAAATCGGTCTCATGTAGCAAAATGTGAAATCTTTTTTTTTTTACATTGGATAAAAGTAGAGACTCAGAGCTACAACATGGTATATCATACATTGCATTTTTGAGGAACAATGGGAAAGTAATTCTACTTTGAACATTGATAAACTTGTAAACCCACTTTTGAGATAAGGGCCTTTGAAAGTTTTGGTACCTGCTGGAGAGCTCTCCTTTGTCTACATCAATTCAGCATTGTTCACACCCTCTTAAGCCAGCCACATCCATCTCTTTAAGGATTCATATGTGAGGTCATGTGCTAAACAGTGAATAGTGTAGTAAAGATCAATACTAAAAGTGGTAGTAGCCTACAATAAGGAACAATTCTAGGTCAACAGTGTCCAGATAAAAACATGTTATAAATAGATGACACTTACCCCAGACACACTTGTCCAAATTGATGGTCATGTGAAAGAAATGCTATAATCACCCAGCCACATCCAGTGGTGGAAGAAGTACTAAATTGTCATACTTGAGTAAAATTATAAATCATTTCAAATTCCTTATTTTTTTTTGACGAATAGCAAGGGGCACACTCCAGCACTCAGACATAATTTACAAATGAAGCATTTGTGTTTTGTGAGTCTGCCAGATCAGAGGTAGTAGGGATGACCAGGGATGTTCTCTTGATAAGTGTGTGAATTGGACAATTTTCCTGTCAAAATGTAACGAGTACTTTTGGGTGTCAAGGAAAATGTATTGAGTAAAATGTACATTATTTTCTTTACAAATGTAGTGATGTAAAAGTTGCCAAAAATATAAATAGTAAAGTAATGTACAGATACCACAAAAAACTACTTAAGTCGTACTTTCAAGTATTTTTACTTAAGTACTTTACACCACTGGCCAAATGCCTTCACACCAGTACATTAGCGTACTTTATATACTGTTGCACACACTTATCACATATATACCACACATAAGTTAAGGCCATGCAACCTGAGTTGAAACCTGAGTGAGGTGCACATGTACAGTGCATAAACAGATGCATGTGCCATATATTTAAGTGGTGGACACTTGATACGGTCACATGGTATTGTTGTGGTATGTCACAAATCATGTTATGACCGCACATAAATATTTATTTTACATATCAATATTTTGCTAAGTCTTGCTAAGTGGATGGTCTCTACAGAAGGTGTAAACGGTACAGCCAAAAGGTTACTTGCATAGTAGCAATATAAGAAATGGATAGTGTCAATATAAAAAACATATACAGTATGTACAAGAACAATATCAATAACGATATCACTGATAGACGAGGTAGTTATATGCATTCAATCAGGGGTAAAATGGCTGAGCAGCAGGATAAAACAAAAATTGTAGCAGCAACGCATGTGTTAGGAGAGAGTCATGTGAATAGAGGCACTGCAGATAGTGCTGATGACTGGTCCATCCAAACCACGCATGAACAAGGGAATCTGCATTCGGAGAGCCTGTGTCCGTCCTGCCCTTGACTTTAGTGTAGGGAATGTGATGTCCATAGCTTCTTCGTCGCAAAACTCCCTGATCTTGTAAAAAAGATAGTTTGCCTAGCTGTGTCCAGTCCAGGTGGTGCTTTTACAGGCAGACCATCTATGAGCAGCATACCACCCTGATTACTGCCAGCAGCATAACACCCTGCATCCCACTGCTGGCTTGCTTCTGAAGCTAAGCAGGGTTGGCCCTGGTCAGTCCCTGGATGGGAGACCAGATGCTGTTGGAAGGCCAGTAGGAGGCACTCTTTCTTCTGGTCTAAAAAAAATATCCTAATGTCATTGGGTGCTGTCTATTGGATGGGATGTTAAACAGGTGTCCTGACTCTCTGAGGTCCTTAAAGATCCCATTGCACTTATTGTAAGAGTAGGGGTGTTAACCCTGGTGTCCTGGCTAAATTCCCAATCTGACCATCATGGCCACCTAATCATCCCCAGCTTACAATTGGCTCATTCCTCTCCCCTGAAACTATTTGCCAGGTTGCTGCTGTAAATGAGAATGTGTTCTCAGTCAACTTACCTGGTTAAATAAAAATGAGAGGAAGAATATCAGTGTTGTGCTGAAAGTGGTCCAAATGCTCCTTGGTGACAACACCAGGCTCCAGAGCATTGAGCTGTAAAAAGGGAATAACTATAAAAAATTAAAAGACATTACAACCCTGAAGAAAACATCAATTCCCCTCCCAAGTTTAAATAAGAATAACCTCATACAATGAAAATTATTGTTTACCTGAAGTGCTGCGACTGCTTGATCTGTGGCAGCGGCCTGAAGTAGGGAGTCAGGTGTTGTTGCCAGCCATAGCTTTCTAACAGCACCGTACCATCCTCCAGTCCAACCAGCTGTGGGATGTTGACCCCTGTCACAGTGCTGTCCTTCACAACACCAGCAATCTCAGACAAAGTGTTCACTCTGGTCTTTCTGAAGCGCTACTTGATGAGGCCGAAGCACCAGTCAGGGGCAATCTTGGTGTGGCCTGTGATCAGGAATTAAAGGTCCAGATTGTGGTGGAGCTTGTGCATGGTCCACCAGTCACAACACCAGAGCGCAAACTTGTTCTTGTTTTGGCCACTGCAGTTATCACAATTCAGGTCCACACGTGTTTTCCCAACTCTGTAATTGGTGAAGAAATGGCGCATGTCGTTGATGCCTGCGCTGCTGCTTTTGCTTGCTTGGGCCAGCTCTCTTTTTGATGACTGTATGACTGGTGGATTAGAGTCAGGCGTGTTCCATTGATTGATGCTGAAAGACAAATTCCAGATACAAATATTTTAGCATTATTATACAATAGATGCGAAATGGCATTCTGAGATATCATCAGTACACACAGTTCATACAGGTAATGTTAGTTCTAACGGCAAGCTTTAACTAGCAATACAACTGATTGTCATAGCTAGCTAAAGTTAACCAATATGTTCAATGAGAGCTAGTTAGCTAGCTAACATTAGGCTATAACTAGCAATGCAAAAAGGCATTCTGAGAAAACATCACTAACGTTACTCACACTTCATACACAAGTTAATGTTATCTAGCCAGCCAGCCACCTAACCTAAGCTAATGTTAGCTAGCTAACAGCAAGCTTTAACATGGGGTCTTTTGTTTAGACATGTCACGTTAACATTAGCTAGCTAGCAAAATAATTAACTATAATCCCAATCCATAGAGTAACGTTACCAGCAATACAAACCGATTGTTATAGCAAGCTAAAGTTAGCAAGCCAGACATCTACCTCCAGCTGGCTAGCTAACAGCAAGCTTCAGCTTGCAATGAAAACAACTTTCTGCCAAAATTAGAAACATATACAGTTGAAGTCGGAAGTTTACATACACTAAGTTGACTGTGCCTTTAAACAGATTGAAAAATTCCAGAAAATTATGTCATAGCTTTAGAAGCTTCTGATAGGCTAATTGACATCATTTGAGTCCATTGGAGATGTACCTGTGGATGTATTTCAAGGCCTACCTTCAAACTCAGTGCCGCTTTGCTTGACATCATTGGAAAATCTAAAGAAATTAGCCAAGACATCAGAAAGAAAATTGTAGACCTCAACAAGTCTAATTTCCAAACGCCTGAATGTACCACGTTCATCTGTACAAACAATAGTACGCAAGTATAAACACCATGGGACCACGCAGCTGTCATACCGCTCAGGAAGGAGATGCTTTCTGTCTCCTAGAGATGAACGTACTTTGGTGCAAAAAGTGCAAATCAATCCCAGAACAACAGCAAAGGACCTTGTGAAGATGCTGGAGGAAACAGGTACAACAGTATCTATATCCACAGTAAAACAAGTCCTATATCGACATAACCTGAAAGGCCGCTCAGCAAGGAAGAAGCCACTGCTCAAAAACCACCATAAAAAAGCCAGACTACGGTTTGCAACTGCACATGGGGACAAAGATTGTACTTTTTGGAGGAATGTCCTCTGGTCTGATGAAACAAAAATAGAACTGTTTGGCCATAATGGCCATTGTTATGTTTGGAGGAAAAAGGGGAGGCTTGCAAGCCGAAGAACACCATCCCAACCGTGAAGCATGGGGGTGGCAGCATCATGTTGTGGGGGTGCTTTGCTGCAGGAGGGACTGGTACACTTCTCAAAATAGATGACATCATGAGGGAGAAAAATTATGTGGATATATTGAAGCAACAGCTCAAGCCATCAGTCAGGAAGTTAAAGCTTGGTCGCAAATGGGTCTTCCAAATGGACAATGACCTCAAGCATACTTCCAAAGTTGTAGCAAAATGGCTTAAGGACAACAAAGTTAAGGTATTGGAGTGGCCATCACAAAGCCCTGATCTCAATCCAATAGAACATTTGTGGGCAGAACTGAAAAAGCGTGTGAGAGCAAGGAGGCCTACAAACCTGACTCAGTTAAGCCAGCTCTGTCAGGAGGAATGGGCCAAAATTCACCCAATTTATTGTGGGAAGTCTGTGGAAGGCTACCCAAAATGTTTGACCCAGGTTAAACAATTTTAAAGGCAATGCTACCAAATACTTATTAAGTGTATGTGAACTTCTGACCCACTGGGAATGTGATGAATGAAATAAAAGCTGAAATAAATCATTCTCTCTACTATTATTCTGACATTTCACATTCTTAAAATAAAGTGGTGATCCTAACTGACCTAAGACAGGGAATGTTTGCTAGGATTAAATGTCAGGAATTGTGAAAACTGAGCTTAAATGTAGTTGGCGAAGGTGTATGAAAACTTCTAACTTCAACTGTAATATCTGAATCTGTTGCTAGATTCTTACCTGTATACATGGATGAAAGCTTCACGGCAGACTGCAACCCTTTTATCAGACATCCTGTGTTGTTTCAGTTTAGTTTGGCCCGTTGTGTTCCACTGATTTCAAAACGTGTTCTTTTCAGAGTGAGAGAGAGTCAGCATTGCATGGCACGATCATCATCCAGAAAGTAGTCCATCACAACCTTTTCCCACTGACCTTTGTGGATAGCGCCTGATGAATCCAGGGCAACGACGTTATTGAGAGCACTAGTAACATATTTTCAGTTGTCCATTGCTTACGTTATATCTTTCGAAAAAACTGTAGTAGAAAGGATTATCTACGCAATACGAGCAGCTCATTTTATAGACACAAGATGCAACACCGCAGACCAATCCAAACTAATCTCTTGGCATGTCCAGCCCACTCATTATCTCAGCCAATCATGGCTAGCGGGAAGGTTGCTGCCTTTCTCTGTGGCCAAACCAACTCAGCTCGTAATTTAACAATTTTATTTGTATTTACAGATGATATGCAAGTTTGATATTAAGGCACATGAAAGTTCGAGAAGGCATTACTGGCAAAAAAACACATTTTGATAAAAAAATATTTTTTTACGTTCAAAAGGCTCTCCTGTGAAGTCATGACTTGCGACATACGCCTAGTTTCCTGGATCGAGTCACATCTACCGTACTCTATTCTACTGTATTTTAGTCAATGCCACGCCGACATTGCTCATTCTAATATTTATATATTTCTTAATTCCATTATTTTACTTTGAAATGTGTGTGTATTGTTGTGAATTGTTAGATATTACTGCACTGTTGGAGCTAGGAACACAAGCATTTCGCTACATCCACAAAATCTCCTAAATATGTATACTACCTATCAGGTATGAAGGTAAGACCCAGATGAAGACAATGTCAAATTAACAATGGTTTAATAATCCAACAGGGGCAATAGACAGGTCAAGGCAGGCATGGGTCAGTAAACCAGAAGAGGGGCAAAGGTACCAGACAGCAGGCAGGCTCATGTGGAGTGGTCAGGCAGGCAGGCTCAGAGTCAGTACAGGCAAGGGTCAAAACCAGGAGGGCGAGAAAAAATGAGACAGGGAAAAGCAGGCGCTGAGAAAAAAAAAGCACTGGTTGACTTGACAAACAAGACAAACTGGTAACAGACAAAAATATACAGGGGATAATGGGCGACACCTGGAGGGGGGTGGAGACAATCACAAAAACAGGTGGAACAGATCAGGGTGTGACACTAGATTTACATTTATTTAGCAGACGCTCTTATGCAGAGCGACTTACAGTAGTGAATGCATACATTTCATATTATTATTTTTTTCTTCCCGTACTGGTCCCCCGTGGGAATCGAACCCACAACCCTGGCATTGCAAACACCATGTTCTACCAACTGAGCCACACAGGACCCACATTACTGGTCAAAGGTTTTATAACACCTACTCATTCAAGAGTTTTTCTTTATTTGTACTATTTTCTACATTGTAGAATAATAATGAAGACATCAAAACTATAAAATAACATATATGGAATCATGTAGTAACCAAAAAAGTGTTAAACAAATAAAAAATATATATATTTGAGATTCTTCAAATAGCCACCCTTTGCCTTGATGACAGCTTAGCACACTCTTGACATTCTCTCAACCAGCTTCATGAGGTAGTCACCTGGAATGCATTTCAATTAACAGGTGTGTATTTTTAAAAGTTAATTTGTGGAATTTCATTCCTTCTTAATGCGTTTGAGCCAGTCAGTTGTGTTGTGACAAGGTAGTGGGGGTATACAGAAGATAGCCCTATTTGGTAAAAGACCAAGTCCATATTATGGCAAGAACTGCTCAAATAAGCAAAGAGAAACGACAGTCCATCATTATATCCTGCCTGTTTGGCCCTGTCCGGGGGTATCATCGGATGGGGCCACAGTGTCTTCTGATCCCTCCTGTCTCAGCCTCCAGTATTTATGCTGCAGTAGTTTATGTGTCAGGGGGCTAGAGTCAGTCTGTTACATCTGGAGTATTTCTCTTGTCTTATCCGGTGTCCTGTGTGAATTTAAATATGCTCTCTCTAATTCTCTCTTTCTGTCTTTCTCTCGGAGGACCTGAGCCCTAGGACCATGCCTCAGGACTACCTGGCATGATGACTCCTTGCTGTCCCCAGTCCACCTGGCCGTGCTGCTGCTCCAGTTTCAACTGTTCTGCCTGCGGCTATGGAACCCTGACCTGTTCACCGGACGTGCTTGTTGCACCCTCGACAACTACTATGATTATTATTATTTGATCATGCTGGTCATTTATGAACATTTTAACATCTTGACCATGTTCTGTTATAATATCCACCCTGCACAGCCAGAAGAGGACTGGCCACCCCTCATAGCCTGGTTCCTCTCTAGGTTTCTTCTTAAGTTTTTGGCCTTTCTAAGGAGTTTTTCCTAGGGAGTTTTTCCTAGCCACCGTGCTTCTTTCACATGCATTGCTTGCTGTTTGGGGTTTTAGGCTGGGTTTCTGTACAGCACTTTGAGATATCAGCTGATGTACAAAGGGCTATATAAATAAATTTGATTTGATTTGATCATTACTTTAAGACATGAAGGTCAGTCAATGCGGAAAATTTCAAGAACTTTGAAAGTTTCTTCAAGTGCAGTCGCAAAAACCATCAAGCGCTATGATGAAACTGGCTCTCATAAGGACCGCCACAGGAATGTAAGACCCAGAGTTACCTCTGCTGCAGAGGATAAGTTCATTAGCGTTACCAGCCTCAGAAATTGCAGCCCAAATAAATGATTCACAGAGTTCAAGTAACAAACATATCTCAACATCAACTGTTCAGAGGAGACTGGGTGAATCAGGCCTTCATGGTCGAATTCCTGCAAAGAAACCACTACTAAAGGACACCAATAAGAAGAAGAGACTTGCTTGGGCCAAGAAACATGAGCAATGGACATTTTCAAGTCCACACATCTGTCAGTGCTGCTGTGAACCGCATCACAAGAGACATGCCAAACGGGAGATGTATATCATTGATGCAATTTCAGTTGTTTGAGTTGCTTCATGTATCACCATATTTGCTTTAGAAGATTTTACTGCAACACTGATCACTGCATCCAAGTTGCTATACATGGGCATTTCAAAGAGATGTCAGTCAAGGCATTTGAATGAAAATTGCGTTTGAAAAAGGTGAAGTTTTTGCTGTGAGCCAATGGGCTGACCAAGAGTTGTTTTCCGCCAAGGCGGGCGGGGTCGTAACGTTCTATTCAATACTGACTGAGTCTATAGATTTCAATAGAACTGTAGAATTGAAAAGAACTGCAGAATTGAATAGCACTGTAGAATTGAACAGAACTGTAGAATTGAATAGAACTGTAGAATTGAATAGCACTGTAGAATTGAATAGAGCTGTAGAATTGAATAGCACTGTAGAATTGAATAGAACTGTAGAATTGAATAGCACTGTAGAATTGAATAAAGCTGTAGAATTGGATAGCACTGTAGAATTGAATAGAGCTGTAGAATTGAATAGCACTGTAGAATTGAATAGAACTGTAGAATTGAATATCACTGTTGAATTGAATAGAACAAACATGATCACATGTACAGTATCCTATAGTTTAATTGAATAAATCTAAACAATAGTTGTGAATGTCACTGTCTAGGTACAGAGATGAATAAAGCTAGCCTTTCATGACAATTAACAATAGTTGTGAATGGCAATATCTAGGTACAGAGATAAAAGTGTACTGTAGCAATCCTTTGTAGATAAATATAAATGATTGAGCAAGGCAAACAGCAAGCACACTCCATAAACTGAAATTAGTGGCTAAACTGACGCTCTGTCTGTCTTTTTTAGAGTGATAGGCACCGATATGGACAATCTAAATTGATATCAGGGGCATTTGTTCGATACGATATCGATATATACATCGGTTTATACAAAACATTGCAACTGTGTGAAGGTTCACCTTTCTATTCACTTCCATGGCTCCCTGGAGGCAAGAGAACTGCTTGCTGATTGCCTGTTGGGCCAAATATATATGTTCTGGGGGCCTAACATCTGAGCAATTGTATTAGTATAAAATTAATATAATTTTCAAATGTTTTTTCACTTCAAATATATCTGGGTATTTGTATTACTATGTATTTTTTGCTAATCTTTATCAAGGGTGTCAATAATAGTGGAGGTTGTATTAAATGTTAGTATGTAGTGATTAAACAGTGAGGCTATCCCTATCCTTTGTAGCTCAGTTGGTAGAGGATGGTACTTGTAGCACCAGGGTAGCATGGTACTCATAACACCGGGGTAGTGGGTTTGAGTCCTGGGATGCAGGCATGACTGTCTGCTGAATAGTACATATTGTATTTGTGACTAAAGCAAATATTTCAAAATGAACTTTGATTTTGCATAAATTACTTAGATAGTAAAAGATGAAGCCAATGAATGCACAATGAAAGGTTCTGAACATAAGACAGGAAGTATTACAACTGTGAGTTTTGTACTAATAGTATTGAAAATGTATCACTATTAAACAGCTGACATTTGCACCAAACACTGAGGACAGTGAGCCTGCACATTTCAAAGTTGTTTTGGTATTGGTAGCTTTTACAGTTTTGTCGCTACATGTGCCAGCGGAAAGAGAATAATAATATGTCGGATTTCTAAAGTTGTTATTGCTTTCAGAAAGCACATCTGACTAACTAATAAATGTTCCATCCTCTTCCTCGACTCTCGAAATGTCATACAACATATGTCAACATGATGGCGCTATAATAAAGGAAATTAGATGTAAACTTGTTTTACATTTGCAAACAGTCTTTAGTTGATAAACTATCTTGAATGATCGCTCTCCGTTTAGGTTGCTCAAGAGTCATGAGAAGAAAGAGTAATGAGAAGAAGCTCAGGCATGAAGGACAAACTTGATTGATTTGTACAAGTTCAGATATCTCCCTTTACTGCTTTTAAAGCACATTTGACGTGAAAATCAACGAGACGTGAAGATCAACGTGTGCCAATGCGCAATCGCTGCGCAAGGTCAAAGTTGTCCACAAAGAGTTCCTTCAAAGATGGCGTCTCAGCGTCGGCAAATGATGCAAAGCGTAAGACAAAAACGATTTCTCCCTTTTGTAGACGTGCTTATTGATTAAAAAAAATCCAGTCTCATTGTGTTGTTTGAATAAAGTAATCTAACTCTCCAAAGGACAATTGAAACAACTACTTCACGGGCCCTGTGCGGGTGTGCCGCAAACAGCAACATCCGCCGCTAGCCTAACGTGGCTAAAAACATTGCTAGCTTAGTCAGCTAGCTAACTAAGTGTGTGTTTTTCACTTGGCAAGTTATATGTATTTAGCTAGTTACTATTTAAGGGGCGATTTTCTTAGCCACGGGTCAGTTGGGTTTTATCCAAATAGTAGTGATAGTGAAGAAAGGGATATTTTCTGAACACACTAACTTCGTTTTCTGCTAATATTACACTGTGAGCCTAAGTTTCTATGTGAATATTGTAGTTTCTATGGTCGTCAAAGCCTAAACTGAAGCAGAAGTCTGAGGAGACAATTAAGCAGGCCAAGTAGTAGGATAATTTAAATGGTTGTCAGAAAATTCTGAACACTAACACCATAGAATTAGGCTACATAAGTAGGATCGCTATGACTCTAACACAATAGCTAATGTCATTTTTCAATCTCCACCCTGGTAGCATCAGAGCTGGACAGATGACCTGCCCCTGTGTGAGATGTGCGGGGTGGGCACGGCCCCCAACTGTACCTACGGACCCGACGGAAAGGACACCCAGAGCCACCCCAACGAGGACGGACACTTCAGGTTCAGGTAACTAAGACACCTGAGCCTGATTCACACATTAAGGCCAAACCCAGCTGTCCTGGCCTGGTTACATATCCACCATAGCTACGGGAACCATGCTGGAAAGGACCAAATAACAAAAAACATATTCAAGCCAGCATAGTTTGGCTTGGCAGTCTGAAAATGCTACTGGAGCTATGGATATGTCCCTGTATACCAGCATTGCCCAAACAAGGGGTTGTGACTTTTGAAAATGTGCTTGTTAGATACACCCCCCCCCCCCCCCCCCCCCCCAATTGCTTGGTTCATAGAACCGGGGTTACGGTAGTAACCTCTGTTAGCCACTAGATGCGGTTGTCAGACTACACAAACCCTCAAAGAATTTAAAAAACAAATCCAATTTTGATTAACACCCATATCTATGGGGTGAAATACCACAGTGTGCCATCACAGCAGCTGTGACCTTTTACCACAAGAAAAGGGCAACCAGTGAAGAACAAACACCATTGTAAATACAACCTATATTTATGTTTATTTATTTTTTTGTACGTGTAATGTTTAGTGAATTTTGTGTTTATTATCTATTTCACTTGCTTTGGCAATGTAAACAGATGTTTCCCATGCCAATAAAGCCCTTTAATTGAATTGTAATAAACAGAGCGGTTTTTATTTTCTTCCTACAATTGTGGCTCTATCTTTTAAAAGCTTTATGACCCCATTACTCTCAGAAACACGTTTGTGTCTGCTGTTTCCCTCTACAATGCCCACAAGCCTCAGTAGAACAGATTGGACAAGACCACACACTACATCAGACTTGGGAGGGTGGAACTAGGCCCTATCGTTCTACACAGAAGATAAAACAAAAGTATTGCCTGATGAGCTTCTGAACTTCCCAATACCTTTCGGATGCATTTCAGTCACCTCAAACTAGGGCCGGGACTTTAGTATCATGGCAAGTAAATAAAACATGAAACGGATTTAACTTCTTTAGGAAAACAGCCCTTATGTTGGAAACAAACATTATTTTGACATCCAGAGTCACATGTATTTCTTTTCCAATCTATTGCACACAATATTTTACATACAGAAGGTTTTTAAAGGACCAGAGAGTTAATACTGCTTCTTTTTTTCATTTTTGCCATGGAAACAATACTGGCGCCCGGCCCTACTTCAAACCATTCTTCCTTCATATTGATATACCATCAAAAGTACTGTCAGAGGGATTTGTAATAGACTGTCATAGCCCCAATTAAAAAAGTAAACATTGGCCGTTGTTGATTACATCACATTTTACATGGTGGGGTCGTGGGCCAAAAAAGAGAAAGCCCTGCTGTATTACCCACACCCGTATGTAGCTTCCATACTCACACTTTCCAAGGCTGGTGATCTGTACAGATTACACAGCCAGTAAGAGTTCTAGGAATATTGACCAATCAGACATAAAGAGTTGTCTTCTGTCCAATCAGAGGTGAGGATGGCTGTTTCCTGTACAGGGTTTGATGGGAGCAGTGTCCAGCTTTGTGTCTCAATGGGTGACTTTGTTGTTGCATGGCCCGGTGCCCCCGTGGGTGGAGATTTCTCCTTAGTACCGATGGAATGGTCTAAAATAATCAAACTCTGCCCACAAGGGGGATCCGGGACATGCAAAACAAACTTGACCAGTGTCTCGCAACAGACCAATCAAACATAAGAGTTGTTCTTGTTTTGACCACTCAGACAAAGAGTTGTTTCTTTCTGTCCAATCAGAGGTGAGGAAGGCTGTTTCCTGTATGGAGTGTTTAATGGGTTTGATGGGAGCAGAGTGTCCAGCTTCGTCTCTCAGTGTCTGACAGCAGAACTGCTTCTGGGTCAGCTCAAGTCTACACACACTGACGCTGATGTCCGCAGAATTCTCTCACAGGTGTGTGTGTGTGTGTGTGTGTGTGAGAGATATCGACTGTTATGTCTTTGAATCAGCGTGTCTGCCTGTCTGTCTGCTGTAGGTAGAATCAGTGTGCCTGTCTGTCTGCTCTAGGTAGAATCAGCGTGTCTGCCTGTCTGTCTGCTGTAGGTAGAATCAGTGTGCCTGTCTGTCTGCTCTAGGTAGAATCAGCGTGTCTGCCTGTCTGTCTGCTGTAGGTAGAACACATTCGCAGAAGCATCATATCATAAGAAATGCTATTTGAATGTTTATACCATTGACCCTTGTTTTATCCTAAGGCCTTCGACGTTGTAGAGAAGAGTTACTTTGAGACAATCGGTGACGCTCTTGCTGAGAAGGCTACTATTATATCCCAACTACCTGAGGTAAGCATGGCACTCTGTCACTCACCACACACACGTGCAGACTTGAGACTATTATTGTAGCGTGTTAACTTTCCTTCTGCTACTTAGATTTCAGAACTTTTTGCACCGTTGATTTCCATGGCAACCACAGTTTTAATTCACATTAGAATGTACTCATTGGGAATCAATATAGTCTCATTAGCCATTTAATCGACCTTAACTAACATTCTTAAATCTCTTAATCTCCTCTCTCCTATTACCATCTTCTTCTTTTTTTTTGCCTCCCTCTCCCTCTCCCTCCCTCCCTCCCTCCCCCACCTCTCCCTACATCTCCCTCCCCCTTCCACCAGGGAGTATCGTTCCACCAGCTCTCCCCCCAGAGTCAGAAGCTTTCTGAGAGGCTGAAAGACCTGGAGCAGGAAGTGTCTGGTGGAGCTACCGCTGTTGTGGCTCTGATACACAACAACAAGCTCTACATCGCCAACGTGGGTATGTACTGTTGTTCAACACACACACACACACACACACACACACACACACACACACACACACACACACACACACACACACACACACACACACACACACACAGGAAGCTCACATGCAGGCACAAATTCAGGAGCACAGCCTTGCACTACCACGACCACAGCCATGTAAACAAACAAACACAATTACACCTCCTAGGGCTTTTTATGTCCTCACTGACCTTTTACACACAGTTATAATGACCTTTACTTCTCTGAATCAAAACACCTGTTAGAAATGATATTCAGAACGTCAACAGGCCTTGTTCCAGCCTTTCTGCCCTGTAACTCTTTTCTTCGTCAACATCTGTCTCTGTGTGTGTGTGTGTGTGTGTGTGTGTGTGTGTGTGTGTGTGTGTGTGTGTGTGTGTGTGGTGTGTGTGTGGGGGGGGGGGGGGACCCCCGAAGCCAGAGACAGGAAAAACATTTAAATATATTATTTGAGAAAAATCCAAAAGCCAGACCACTCTGGTAGGAAATTTGAATTCTAGCCGAAAGCCAGAAAGAGATTTCTGAAATGAACACACACATTCCCTGAGGATTTCACCGTGGGTTGATATAACAACCAGACCCATTCTCATAATCATTTCTCATTGGTCCAATAGGCCTTATACCATCTGTCTGGCTGTTCCATCCAAACTTGTGTGTGTGTGTGTGTGTCAGTCATTGGTTCATAGGAAATAAACTCCACTGGTGATTTAAGTCCTCCATAATTGTAAAGGATCTTTAAAGCTACAATTTGGTCTCAACTATTCCAGACTGGCCATTTGGGGTCCTTTTTTCCCTCCATGGTTAGCCGCCTCTCTGCCCGTCTCAAATTGGGATTTGGGGGCCAAATAAAAGACAAAGAAAGAAGGGGGAGTAATGAAGGAGAAAAGACACTTGGGGGTTTTCAAGTGTTGGAATAAGGGCAGAATTTTTTTTCTTTTATAGGGGGAGAAAAAATGAAAGGTTGTTCATTACGGGAGGGAGTGGTGGAGAGGAGGAAAAGGAGACTGTTCAGTCCACCTCACCAGCTATGTATAGGTCAGGGTCAAAGTGGAGAGGTGACCTTGGCAATGAAACGGAACCTTTAAGGGAGAAAAGTGTTTCCAGCTGTGGAGTCGCCTGACTCATTCCATACTGTGTTTGTGTGTGTGTGTATGTGTGTGTATCCTATGGGCTTGTTATGTTTTTTTTCTGCTGAGATGTGAAGGGGTGTAGAAGTTGCTGCAATGCCACGGTCAGGAACACAAGACGTAAACAACGTCTCCTCTACAATTATGCTAACCAAGCTAATACCCACCAGCATGGACAGTATATTTGATTTATTTATGGACAGTATATTTGATTTATTTATGGACAGTATATTTGATATATTTATGGACAGGTTATTTGATTTATTCATGGACAGTATATTTGATTTATTTATGGACAGTATATTTGATTTATTTATGGATAGTTTATTTTATTTATTTATGGGCAGGATATTTGATTTATTTATGGACAGTTTATTTGTGTCACGCCCTGACCTGAGAGAGACGGTTTATTTCTCTGTTTTGTTAGGTCAGGGTGTGGGGTGGGCAGTCTGTGTTATATTTCTATGTTGTCTTTTTCTTTGATTGGCCTAGTATGGTTTCCAATCAGAGGCAGCTGTCTATCGTTGTCTCTGATTGGGAATCATACTTAGGCAGCCCTTTTTCCCCCTTCTGTGTGGGATCTTGTTTTTGTACAGCTCAGTTAGCCTGCAGAACGTGACGTTCCTTTTCCGTTGTTTATTGTTTTGTTTTAGTGTTCTGAGTTAAATAAATAAATATCATGAGCACTTACCACGCTGCGCTTTGGTCTACTCCTTTCGACGACGATCGTCACAATTTGATTTATTTATGGACAGTATATTTGATTTATTTATGGTCAGTATATTTGATTTATTTATGGACAGTTTATTTGATTTATTTATGGACAGTTTATTTGATTTATTTATGGACAGTATATTTGATTTATTTATGCACAGTATATTTGATTTATTTATGGACAGTTTATTTGATTTATTTATGGACAGTATATTTGATTTATTTATGGACAGTATATTTGATTTATTTATGGACAGGTTATTTGATTTATTTAAGGACAGGTTATTTGATTTATTTAAGGACAGTTTATTTGATTTATTTAAGGACAGTATATTTGATTTATTTATGGACAGTATATTTGATTTATTTATGGACAGTTTATTTGATTTATTTATGGACAGTATATTTGATTTATTTAAGGACAGGTTATTTGATTTATTTATAGACAGGTTATTTGATTTATTTATGGACAGTATATTTGATTTATTTATGGACAGTATATTTTATTTATTTATGGACAGTATATTTTATTTATTCATGGACAGTATATTTGATTTATTTATGGACAGTTTATTTGATTTATTTATGGACAGTATATTTTATTTATTTATGGACAGTATATTTTATTTATTTATGGACAGTATATTTGATTTATTTATGGACAGTATATTTGATTTATTTAAGGACAGTATATTTGATTTATTTATGGACAGTATATTTGATTTATTTATGGACAGTTTATTTGATTTATTTAAGGACAGGTTATTTGATTTATTTATGGACAGTATATTTGATTTATTTATGGACAGTATATTTGATTTATTTATGGACAGTTTATTTGATTTATTTAAGGACAGGTTATTTGATTTATTTATGGACAGTATATTTGATTCTAATCAACTGGTCTTAAAACCAGAAAGACCAATTAATAGACAATTACACAACCATTTAATTTGTTAATTATTATTTAAAAAATGTAAATGTTATTTGGCAGATACTCTTATCCAGAACGACTTACAGGAGCAATTAGGGTTAAGTTCCTTGCTAAGGGCACAATGACAGATTTTTCACCTAGTCGGCTCGTGGATACAAACCAGCAACCTTTCGGTTACTGGTTTATATGAGAGAGAGAGATTATTTTCCCTTTTGCACTTTAACTATTTGCACATCATTACAACTTTGGAACTTTTGTGTGTGAGATAGAGAATTCCAGCCATTTAATGAATGAAGTAATCAATAAGTGAGGTCTCCATTACAGTGACTGTTTCAGACTGGTTTCAGTCAGGGATCTTAGTGATGAGGATGTCTGTGTCAGCCTTTTAATTGATCAATGTACCAATCAATCAATAAAATGAAATGGTATTATTATACAATACTGGATTATGTTCTGTTTCTGGTCCCGGTACCAACCAAACTCTCTTACTGTATTTAATTAATATGGGTGGTTGTGTTGTGGTCCAGGTACCAACCAGGCCCTGCTGTGTAAGTCCTATAAGAGGAGAAGGATATCTTACCAACAGGTTGTGTTTGTATTGTGGCCTAATGGTTGTGTTGTGGTCCAGGTACCAACCGGGCCCTGCTGTGTAAGTCGACCAGTGACGGTCAGAACCAGGTGATCCAGATTGGACGACCTCACACCACAGAGAACGAGGATGAGCTCCAGAGACTGGCTGGGCTGGGTGAGTCTCACACACACACACACACACACACACAAACACACAACACACAACACACAACACACACTGAGTCTGAGCTCTGGCTGGGCGAGTCACACACAGAGTCTGAGCTCCAGGGGCTGGGTGAGTCACACACACACACACACACACACACAGAGTCTGTGCTCCAGAGACTGGCTGGGCTACACGCACACAGAGTCTGTGCTCCAGAGACTGGCTGGGCTACACACACACAGAGTCTGTGCTCCAGAGACTGGCTGGGCTACACACACACAGAGTCTGTGCTCCAGAGACTGGCTGGGCTGGGTGTGTCACACACACACACACACACAGAGTCTGTGCTCCAGAGACTGGCTGGGCTGGGTGTGTCACACACACACACACACACACAGAGAGTCTGTGCATGGGTTCACTTCACGCTGTTACAGCCTGGTAGCTACAGGAGAAGTTGAGCCTTGCGCTTCAACACTCTTAGTTGTTGTGGAAATTGACCCACTAGGCTGTTTACTTTGTGCACCTACGTCATGCTGCTGAGTCTGCCTTTAAAATGGAATGGGGGTCAATTCATTGGAAAACGCATACCCTGGTTGAAGGTGACCTCTTCTCCTTCCCCCTCCCCTCTCTTCTCCTCCCCTTCCTCTCTTACTTTCATCACCGCCACCTATCTCTCCCATCTCTCCTTCATTCGTCCTTTACGTCTGCCCTCCTCTTCCCTTTCTTGCTGTTTCGTTGCTCACTCCTCCTTCACCTCTCCTCCTGTCTCTTCTCCACCTCATCCCCTCCTCCCACCCTGTCTTTCCCCCTATCTCATCCTTCACTCCCCTTCACCTCTCCTCCTGTCTCCTCTTCTCCACCTCATCCCCTCCTCCCACCCTGTCTTTCCCCCTATCTCATCCTTCACTCCCCTTCACCTCTCCTCCTGTCTCTTCTCCACCTCATCCCCTCCTCCCACCCTGTCTTTCCCCCTAATCTCATCCTTCACTCCCCTTCACCTCTCCTCCTGTCTCTTCTCCACCTCATCCCCTCCTCCCACCCTGTCTTTCCCCCTATCTCATCCTTCACTCCCCTTCACCTCTCCTCCTGTCTCTTCTCCACCTCATCCCCTCCTCCCACCCTGTCTTTCCCCTTATCTCATCCTTCACTCCCCTTCACCTCTCCTCCTGTCTCTTCTCCACCTTATCCCCTCCTCCCACCCTGTCTTTCCCCCTATCTCATCCTTCACTCCCCTTCACCTCTCCTCCTGTCTCTTCTCCACCTCATCCCCTCCTCCCACCCTGTCTTTCCCCCTATCTCATCCTTCACTCCCCTTCACCTCTCCTCCTGTCTCCTCTTCTCCACCTCATCCCCTCCTCCCACCCTGTCTTTCCCCCTATCTCATCCTTCACTCCCCTTCACCTCTCCTCCTGTCTCCTCTTCTCCACCTCATCCCACTTTACCCCTCATCCTCTCCTCCATCCCCCAGGTCTTGATGTGTCTGGTCTTCGTCAGGCAGCTCTGATAGCTGGTCAGAGCAGCACCAGGAGGATTGGAGACTACAGGGTTAAATATAACTACACAGATATAGATCTGTTGAGGTAGGGGTGCACACACACACAAACACACACACACACACACACACACACACACACACACACACACACACACACACACACACACACACACACACACACACACACTAACGCATGTACATCCATTTATACACCCCCACACACACACAAAGGCTCAGAAGTCCAATTTCCTGCTGTCCTCTGTAGCCGAGCCAAACGGATGAATATAAAGCTGGATCTTTGAATAGGATTCAACTTATCCACAGAAAAATGCACTTAATTGAGTTTCCAATTGGATTTCTTCAGTGCTGCATAGCGGTAGGTAGACTGAGTACAAGAGATTTCAAGTGGAAAATCGCTCCACTTTTGTATTTGTATTCATTAAGGATCCCCATTAGTTCCTGCCAAGGCAGCAGCTACTCTTCCTGGGGACCAGCAACATTAAGGAAGTTACAAATATTACATGACATTACATTTCATAACACGTTTCACAGCACATTGTGTTCCCTCAGGCCACTACTCTACTATCACATCTCTACAATACAACGTCCCTGTGTACGTGTGTGTCTTATCATGTGGATGTGTGTCTGTGCCTGTGTGTGTGTGTCTCTTCACAGTCCCTTCTGTTCCATAAGGTGTATTTTTATCTTTTTTACTGCTTGCATCTGTTACCTGATGTGGAATAGAGTTCCATGCAGTCATGGCTCTATGTAGTACTGTGTGCCTCCCATAGTCTGTTATTGGGGATTGTGAAGAGACCTCTGGTGGCATGTCTTGTGGGGTATGGTATGCATGGGTGTCGAGCTGTGTGCTAGTAGTTTATACAGACACCTCGGTACATTCAGCACGTCAACACTTCTTACAAAAACAAGTAGTGATGAAGTCAATCTCCTCCACTTTGAGCCGTGAGAGACTGACATGCATATCATTGATGTTAGTTCTCTGTGTATTTTTAAGGACCAGCCGTACTGCCCTGTTCTGAGACAATTGTAATATTCCCAGGTCCCTCTTTGTGGCTCCTGACCACACAACTGAACAGAAGTCCAGGTGCAACAAAACTAGAGTCTGTAGGACCTGTCTTGTTGATAGTGTTGTTAAGAAGGCAGAGTAGCGCTTTATTACAGACAGACTTCTACCCATCTTAGCTACTGTTGTATCAACCTGTTTTGACCATGACAGTTTACAATCCAGGGTTTCTCCAAGCAATTTAGTCACCTCAACTTGCTCAATATCCACACCACTGATTACAAAATCTAGTTGAGGTTTATAGTTTAGTGAGTGATTTGTCCCAAATACAATGCTTTTAGTTTTTAAAATATTTAGGACTAACTTATTCCCTGCCACCCATTCTGAAACTAACTGCAGCTCTTCATTAAGTGTTGCAGTGATTTGACTCTCTGTAGTAGCTGACATGTATAGTGTTGATTCATCCACTTACATAGACACACTGGCTTTACTCAGGGCCAGTGGCATGTCCTTAGTAAAGGTTTCTACCTGGATGATGTTGGAGAGGCTTCCATTAAACAACACCCTCTGTGTTCTGTTAGACAGGTAGACAGGGGGTATAAAGCCATAAACAGATATGTTTTTCCATCAGCAGAATATGATCGATAATGTCAAAAGCCACAAGTCTAACAAAACAGCTCCCACAATCTTTTTATCAATTTCTCTCAGCAATCATCAGTCATTTGTGTAAGTGCTGTGCTTGTTGAATGTTTTCCCCTATAAGCATGCTGAAAGTCTGTTGTCAATTTGTTTACAGTAAAATAGCATTGTATCTGGTCAAACACAATCCAGAATTTACTAAGGGTTGGTAACAGGCTGATTGGTGGGCTATTTGAGCCAGTAAAGGGGGCTTTACTATTCCTGGGTACCAAAATGACTTTAGCTTCCCTCCAGGCCTGAGGGCACACTTCTAGTAGCCTTAGATTGAAGATATGGCAAATAGGAGTGGCAATATCATCCGCTATTATCCTCAGTCATTTTCCATTCAAGTTGTCAAACCCTGGTGGCTTGTCATCGTTGATAGACAACAATCATTTTTCACTTCTTCCTCACTCACTTTAAGGAATTCAAAAGTACAATGCTTGTCTTTCATAATTGATCATTTATACTTGGATGTGTAGTGTCAGCGTTTGTTACTGGCATATCATACATATGTTTGCTAATCTTTCCAATGAAATACATTCCTTAAAGTTATTGTCAATATCAGTGGGTTTTGTGTTGAATGAGCAATCTGATTCAATGAATGATGGAGCTGAGTTTGCCTTTTTGCCCAAAATGTCATTTTAGGTGCTCCAAAGCTTTTTACTATCATTCTTTATATCATTTATCTTTGTTTCATAGTATAGTTTCTTTTTATTCAGTTTAGTAACATGATTTCTCAATTTGCAGTGTTTTTGCCAATCGCTTGTGCAGCCAGACTTATTTGCCATTCCTTTTGCCTCGTCCTTCTCAACCATACATTTTTTCATTCCTCATCAGTCCACAGGGTTTTAACAGTTTATACAGTCATTTTCTTAATGGGTGCTGCTTATTAGCAACTGGAATAAGCAATTTCCTAAATGTGTCAAGTGCAGCATCTGGTTGCTCCTCATTACACACCACAGACCAACAAATATTCTTTACATCAACAACATAGGAATCACTGAACAACTTCTTGTATGACATCTTATACACTATATTAGGCCCAGCCTTTGGAACTTTGGTTTTCCTAGATATGGCTACTATTGTGATCATTACATCTGATGGATTTGGATACTGCTTTCAAGCTAATTTCTACAGCATTAGTAAAGATGTGATCAATACATGTTGATGATTTCATTCATGTGCAGTTTGTAACTACCCTGGTAGGTTGACTGATAACCTGAACAAGGTTGCCGGCGCTACTTACAATTTGAAGCTTTCTCTTGAGTGATCAGTGTGATCAAAGCCTGTCAAAATATACCTCTCTGTTTATCTCAAACATTAACAAGCATTTCAAACGTTATCCAGATACTGACTGTTAGCACTTGGTGGTCTATAGCAGCTTCCCACCAGAATGGGCTTTAGGTGAGGCAGATGAACCTGTAGCCATATTACTTCAACAGTATTTAACATGAGATCCTCTCTAAGTTTTACAGGAATGTGGTTCTGAATATAAACAGCAACACCTCCACCTTTGTATTCTCTGTAGATGTTATAACCATGTGTTGCTGCCACTATATCATCAAAGGTATTATCTAAGTGAGATTCAGAAATTGTCCGAATATGAATGTCACCTGTTGCTAGCAAATTATTGATTTCATGAACCTTGTTTTTTAAGCTACATATGTTAACGTGGGCTATTTTTAGCACTTTTCTGGGATGCTTGATTGTTTTCATTGCTTAGCAGAAGTAGACATGCTCATGTTCTGTATGTTAGTGCAGGGTGAGCTGCACACAGTGGACTTCCTACTAGGGCATACCGCCTCAGTGCTAACACTATAACTCATAGGCACATGATTACTGCATACAATAGCTGTAGGACCCACTTTAGATTGTATTGTAGGTTGGAAACAACATTTTGCTGCGCTTCCTCTTATCGCTTACCTCTATCTCATCCCTCTCTTTTCTCCTTTCTTTCTTTCCTTTCTCTTCTCTTTCCCTCGCTCTCACTCTCCTCCTTCGATCTGTCCGTCTTATTCCTTTTCCTCCATGCCCCGCCCACGACCATCAGCGCCGCCAAGAACAAGCCGATCATAGCAGAGCCGGAGATCCAGGCCAGCCAATCGTTAGAGGGCGTGACGGGCTTCCTGTTGCTCATGTCAGAGGGGCTCATCAAAGCCCTTGAGTCCGCCCACGGACCTGAACAGGCCAATCAGGTGGGTGCATTCACTTATCCAATGAACCTCTTAACCAATACATTCACAACAAGCCTCTTTGATAAAGACCTCGGTCCAAGGAGGACGGTGCTAGTCTTTCCCAATCGTCATATTTCACCACCACCTCTTACTCTCCTCTTCCCAACTCCAACATCATCTACCCCTCTCTACCTCTCCTCCTTCGCCTCCCTCCCTCCTTCCCTCTCTCTCCCTACTGATTTCAGTTGATTTCCCCATGAGATGAAACGTTGCATAGTTTTCCCCTCTCCTCCCCTTCTAGGAGATGGTAGCGATGGTAGCAGCAGAACTAGCCCAACAGGGAACTCTAGAGGCCGTGGCCCAGTCGGTGGTGGAGCGGGTCAAGCGGCTACACCACGATGTCTACGCCAGCGGACGCCAGAGGGCGTCCCACTGCTCCCGCCACGAAGACATGACGCTGCTGATACGCACGCTCAACTACACGCTGGCCGACGGCGCGCTCACACCCACACAGGGTAGGTGGTGGAGACACATACCCCACACTGGGAAGGTGTGGAGATACACACCCCACACTGGGTAGGTGGTGGAGACACATACCCCACACTGGGTAGGTGGGGGAGACACACACCCCACACTGGGTAGGTGGGGGAGACACATACCCCACACTGGGTAGGTGGGGGAGACACACACCCCACACTGGGTAGGTGGGGGAGACACACACCCCACACAGGGTAGGTGGTGGAGACACATACCCCACACTGGGTAGGTGGGGGAGACACACACCCCACACTGGGTAGGTGGGGGAGACACACACCCCACACTGGGTAGGTGTGGAGACACACCCCCCACACTGGGTAGGTATGGAGACACACCCCCACACTGGGTAGGTGGGGGAGACACACACCCCACACAGGGTAGGTGGGGGAGACACACACCCCACACAGGGTAGGTGGTGGGAGATACATACCCCACACTGGGTAGGTGGGGGAGACACACCCCCACACTGGGTAGGTGGGGGGAGACACACACCCCACACTGGGTAGGTGGGGGAGACACACCCCCCACACTGGGTAGGTAGTGGAGACACACCCCACACTGGGTAGGTGGGGGAGACACACACCCCACACTGGGTAGGTGGGGGAGACACACACCCCACACTGGGAAGGTGTGGGGAGATACACACCCCACACTGGGTAGGTGGGGGAGACACACACCCCACACTGGGTAGGTGTGGGAGACACACCCCCACACTGGGTAGGTGGGGGAGACACACACCCCACACTGGGTAGGTGGGGGAGACACACACCCCACACTGGGTAGGTGGGGGAGACACACACCCCACACTGGGTAGGTGGGGGAGACACACACCCCACACTGGGTAGGTGTGGAGACACACCCCCACACTGGGTAGGTGGAGGGAGACACACACCCCACACTGGGTAGGTGGGGGAGACACACACCCCACACTGGGTAGGTGGGGGAGACACACACCCCACACTGGGTAGGTGTGGAGACACACCCCCCACACTGGGTAGTGGGGGAGACACACACCCCACACTGGGTAGGTGTGGAGACACACCCCCACACTGGGTAGGTGGGGGAGACACACACCCCACACTGGGTAGGTGGGGGAGACACACACCCCACACTGGGTAGGTGGGGGAGATACACACCCCACACTGGGTAGGTGGGGGAGATACACACCCCACACTGGGTAGGTGTGGAGACACACACCCCACACTGGGTAGGTGGGGGAGACACACACCCCACACTGGGTAGGTGGGGGAGACACACACCCCACACTGGGTAGGTGGGGGAGACACACACCCCACACTGGGTAGGTGGGGGAGATACACACCCCACACTGGGTAGGTAGGGGAAACACACACCCCATACTGGGTAGGTGTGGAGAGACACACACCCCACACTGGGTAGGTGGGGGAGACACACACCCCACACTGGGTAGGTGGGAGAGACACATACACAGAGAGCAGAAACACTCACAAGGTATGATGAAATTGTATTTATTTCACCTTTATTTATTTCACTTTTATTTAACCAGGCTAGTCAATTAAGAACACATTCTTATTTACAATGACAGCCTGTCAAGAGGCAAAAGGCCTCCTGTGGGGATGGGGGATAAAAACTCACAACAATGTTAGACTAAACACAGACAGAAGACACTGGCAACAGCACAAATACAAGTGCAGGCAGCCATGTGTGAAGTGTAATGGGGTGACAACTAGAAACAGCTACATGTCTCAATAACCTGTTCATCTATTTGTCCTTTGAACTCCTCCTGGGACACCAGATCCTGGAGTTTTAGGTTGGCTTGTCGGGAATTCTAGATCAGGGGCTGAATAATGAAAGGGACTCTGTCTCTCTACTGTCTCTCCTCTAGGTGGATGTATCGACCCAGTGTCAGTATCCTTCTCTGACTGCCCCAGCACCACTATATTACTACTATAATACTGATGTACTCTGTCTCTCTACTGTCTCTCCTCTAGGTGGACGTATCGACCCAGTGTCAGTATCCTTCTCTGACTGCCCCAGCACCACTATATTACTACTATAATACTGATGTACTCTGTCTCTCTACTGTCTCTCCTCTAGGTGGACGTATCGACCCAGTGTCAGTATCCTTCTCTGACTGCCCCAGCACCACTATATTACTACTATAATACTGATGTACTCTGTCTCTCTACTGTCTCTCCTCTAGGTGGATGTATCGACCCAGTGTCAGTATCCTTCTCTGACTGCCCCAGCACCACTATATTACTACTATAATACTGATGTACTCTGTCTCTCCTCTAGGTGGACGTATCTACCCAGTGTCGGTACCCTACTCCAACTGCCCCAGCAGCACCAGTAAGACCAGCGTCACCCTCTCCCTGGTCATGCCCTCTCAGGGGGGTACCCTCACCAACGGGACCAACACAGCCTCCACTCTGGAGGAGGGCACACCCACACACACACCTAGGTAATATATATAATATATGCCATGTATCCATAGCAACTCACCCAAAGTGCGCACACAACGAGCTAATAACACACACACACACACACACACACACACACACACCACACACACACACACACACACACACACACACACACACACACACACCACACCACGGACTAACACAGCTTTCTTTCACTGGAAGAGGATACAAATGCAGGCATGCTCACACACATACTAGAGATGGGTGATATGGCCAACACATCATATGACAATATTTGTGTGATGTTTGTGAATAGAAGACTGTGTTTTATGAGTAGTGCATGAGCCTAGCATGACAACAGATGAAATGAAAGGGATTTGAATGGGCTTTCTCCATTCTGATGGTTGTATACACACTAGGACAAGACTGACAGGGATGTAGTCCAATATGTAGAACTTTTCATTTCATGTAGCACTGTATCAAAATATAGTTGAAGAGTGTATTGTTAAAATTCATACCGGTATGTGGATCCATACCATTATACTGGTATTCTCGATATATCGCCCAGCCCGAACGCATACACACATCCACCAAGCTAAACACACACTTCCACCCTGGCTTGATTTGGACGCTTTCTGCAGGCATGGATGACCTTGTGTTCTTGGCCATACTCCAACAAGTGTAGACGATGGTTTCATAGCCAGTTGCATAATTTTAGTTTTAAGTTCATTGTAGGTTTTCATTTGGGTTTGTTAGGGTCATTTCAGATAAATCATAGTGTAATTGCTGGCCCGAGGTAAGACCACACGTTGGCTTCATGTTATTTTGTTGTTCTTAGAGGCATGTGCATGGTCCCTGTTCTGAGTCATTGATTGGTTCATTCCTTCTACCCTTCTTTACTTTGCTGTCTTTTTTTCCTTCATTCCTTATTTATTTTCCTTCTCTGAATCTCCTCCTGCTCCATCGCTTTCCCATCCTCCATCTGTCTATTATTTCCCCCCTTTCTTTTGCTCTTCTTCCCCTCCCTCCCTCCATCCACCCATCTCTTTCTCCTCACCTCCTTCGTCACCTCTAGCACGCTCCTTCTACCCAGCGCCATCTGCCGTTCCTCCCTTGACATTCTCCAGTCCATAAATGAGCTCTGTCTCTCCCCTCTTCCCTCTCTCCCCCCTCTCCCCCCTCGCCCACCCGGCCCCCTCCCACCCCCTATCCCACCCCGCAGCCAGAGTCCCACCACCACGCTCCATTCCACCAATAACCAGACCACCCAGAGCTCCAGCTCTTCTTCAGGAGACGGAGGCAGCCTCTTCAGGTAGGTAGCTCGGTGGGTTAGAGAAGGTTCAAATCCCAGGCGGGATGGTTTCTATTCTGTTTCTAGGAAGATTATGTTGACTAGAATATGGTTTGTATTGTACTCTCTCCAGACAGCGTGGCAGCCAGGCAGTGCAGCCAGACGAGACCGGACGGGTCCCTCCCTATGTTGACTTCACCCAGTTCTACCGGCTGTGGGGGTCGGACCACGGAGACTTCCTGGGGACACAGGGGTCCTCAGCCGGGCTGGGGCCTCAGTGATGGAGGGGGACAAGATTTGGGGTGAAGAGACTGATAACTGCTCTTGAAGGAGGGAGGTATAGGAATGTATTGGAGGGGTTGTGTGATGGATTTTGGCGGTGTTGTCGAGATTTAGAGCGTCTGATATGGCATCCTTGGGGAGAAACATATTTCTATTTTTTTACTTTATCATGACTATTCCTTTTACTACAGCCGATAACGTGTTTATTACACGCCTAAAGGTAATGTTATTGATGGGTCAGGTGGACGACAGGTATGCAGGAAGGAGGGCTGATCTAGCATCAGTTTTTGCTTTAGATAACAATGAATAAGATTATATGGACAGGGGTGACCTGATCCTAGGTCACTGCTCTTACTCTGAGATGCTTGATACGGCCCCAGATCTACCTGAATGGACTGAATTCACTCCCAACACACAGTCAGTGAGTGTATGTTGGCTGGCGTATGTAACTGCTGTCACCTGCTCTCTGTCTGTCTGTAAACAAGGGAGGGAGGTGGGAAGGAGGAGAGGGGGATGAATGAATGATGTGGGGTTATCAGTTTGTCTGTGAACAAGGGAGGGAGGTGGGAAGGAGGAGAGGGGGATGAATGAATGATGTGGGGTTATCAGTGCGGGTGACACATTACATAATGAGCTGACAAGTGAAGGGACTCATCTCAGCTGTCTCCTGTTACTGTAGCTCTTGGTTGATCTCTCTTTCCACCCCACTCCCTCCTACTCTCTACCTGCCTCTTCACTCTCTCTTTCTCTCCTCTTTATCCATGTTTGGTCTGGAGAGTGGCTGATTGGAGGAGAGATGGGCAGTTGAAGTGATTACATTTTTTTGATAGTTATGAAATCATGTATATCTGACGTATGTTTATTTTATGTATGGTTATATATATTTTATGTACAGTTGAAGTCGGAGGTTTACATGCACTTAGGTTGGAGTCATTAAAACTTGTTTTTCAACCACTCCACTTTCTTGTTAACAAACTATAGTTTTGGCAAGTCGGTTAGGACATCTACTTTGTGCATGACACAAGTCATTTTTCCAACAATCGTTTACAGACAGATTATTTAACTTATAATTCAATGTATCACAACTCCAGTGGGTCGGATGTTTACATACACTAAGTTTACTGTGGCTTTAAACAGCGTGGAAAATTCCAGAAAAAGATGTTATAGCTTTAGAAACTTCTGATAGGCTAATTGACATCATTTGAGTCAATTGGAGGTGTACCTGTGGATGTATTTCAAGGCCTACCTTCAAACTCAGTGCCTCTTTGCTTGACATCATGGGACCATGCAACCGTTATACCGCACAGGAAGTAGACGTGTTCTGTCTCCTAGAGATGAACTTACTTTGGTGCAAAAAGTGCAAATCAATCCCAGAACAACAGCAAAGGACCTTGTAAAGATGCTGGAGGGAACGGGTACAAAAGTATATATCCACAGTAAAACGAGTCCTATATCGACATAACCTGAAAGGCTGCTCAGCAAGGAAGAAGCCACTGCTCCAAAACCGCCATAAAAAAGCCAGACTACAGTTTGCAACTGCACATGGGGACAAAGATCATGCTTTTTGGAGAAATGTTCTCTGGTCTGATGAAACAAAAATAGAACTGTTTGGCCATCGTTATGTTTGGAGGAAAAAGGGGAGGCTTGCAAGCCGAAGAACACCATCCCAACCGTGAAGCACGGGGGTGGCAGCATCATGTTGTGGGGTGCTTTGCTGCTGGAGGGACTGGTGCACTTCACAAAATAGATGGCATCATGAGGTAAGAAACTGATGTTGATATATTGAAGCAAAATCTCAAGACATCAGTCAGGAAGTTAAAGCTTGGTCGCAAATGGGTCTTCCAAATGGACAATGACCCCAAGCATACTTCCAAAGTTGTGGCAAAATGGCTTAAGGACAACAAAGTCAAGGTATTGGAGTGGCCATCACAAAGCCCTGACCTCAATCCCATAGAACATTTGTGGGCAGAACTGAAAAAGCGTGTGAGAGCAAGGAGGCCTACAAACCTGACACAGTTATACCAGCTCTGTCAGGGGGAATGGGCCAAAATTCACCCAATTTATTGTGGGAAGCTTGTGGAAGGCTACCCGAAATGTTTGACCCAAGTTAAACAATTTAAAGGCAATGCTACCAAATACTAATTGAGTGTATGTAAACTTCTGACCCACTGGGAATGTGATGAAAGAAATAAAAGCTGAAATAAATCATTCTCTCTACTATTATTCTGACATTTCACATTCTTAAAATAAAGTGGTGATCCTAACTGACCTAAGACAGGGAATTTTTACTAGGATTAAATGTCAGGAATTGTGAAAAACTGAGTTTAAATCTATTTGGCTAAGATGTATGTAAACTTCCAACTTCAACTGTATATGTCAAGGTTATGGTCAATACCATTTTAATTCCAGTCATTTAAGAAAGTGAACAAATTCCACATTTCCCTCATTGAAAAGCATTGAAGAGAATTGGAATTGAAATGTCAGTGTACTTAACCGTCGTGGACGTTGATTAAGGCAGCACCCTGCACCTCTGATTCAGAGGGGTTTGATTAAATAAATACACAAGACACATTTCAGTTGAATGCATTGTGTTGTACAACTGACTAGGTATCTCGTTTCCCTTCCTGCATTGAAAGGGAATTGACCCTGAAGCTTTATATATGTTTATGAATGCTTTTTACATTTGCTATGTATGTTTTGTCTCCTTGGACATAGGCTGCATTGAGAAATGAAATGATAGAAATGTGTGACGATTTCTGCCACGTCGTCTTGGTTTTGACTTCCAAATCCTTCAACTACTCTCTTTTACGTTGACATGTTAGTCATTTAGCGGACTCTCTTCACCTTTCTACTACTGCCTCTTTTACGTTGACATGTTAGTCATTTTGGGGTGGCAGGTAGCCTAGTGGTCAGAGCGTTGGGCCAGTAACCGAAAGGTTGCAAGATCGAATCCCTGAGCTGACTAGGTAAAAATCTGTTGTTCTGCCCCTGAACAAGGCAGTTAACCCACTATTCCTAGGCCATCATTGTAAATAAGAATTTGTTCTTAACTGACTTGCCTAGTAAAATAAAAGTTTATTACAAAAATTTGCAGACGCTCTTTAACCTTCAACTACTGCCTCTTTTACATTGGCATGTTAGTCATTTAGCAGATGCTCTTCAACGCTCTTCTCCAGAGCCACTTGCAGTAGGAGTGATACATCACTTTTAATAGCCAACTAGGGGATCAAGGTATAGAAAGGTTTAGTATTACATTGATTTCATGGGGCAGAATCTGACTGAGGAAACTAAGTGTACCTCTGAGGAAGAGAGAAAAGGGAGAAAAGATAGATAGGCTAAGTTGTCTTTTAGAGGGAAAAAAGGAAGGAAGGAATGAACGAAGGAAGGAAGGAAGGAAGGAAGGAAGGAAGGAAGGAAGGAAAGAAAGATTGACAATAGGTGTAATCCTTCATTCAGCAGACCACCTTTCAACAAGCAGGTAAACTGACGTTTGTGCCTTGAGCTACAGCCCCATTCAGTGTCAGATTTAGGAAGTCCTCACACTTTACACACAAATCTTCTTTGTCAACCCTCTTTAAATAAGTAGCTTAAGGCATATGTCTTGTCTGTCCCAAATAGCACCCTATTCCCTATATAGTGCACTACTTTTTACTAAAATAAAGGGAATAGGGTAATGAATTACACTGAATTAGAACACGGTAGTTACAATGTTATGATGAAAGCGAGTTGAGGAATGGAACATTCAATGTCAGTTACTTCTCTGGAGCAATATATACACTGCTCAAAAAAATAAAGGGAACACTTAAACAACACAATGTAACTCCAAGTCAATCACACTTCTGTGAAATCAAACTGTCCACTTAGAAAGCAACACTGATTGACAATAAATTTCACATGCTGTTGTGCAAATGGAATAGACAACAGGTGGAAATTATAGGCAATTAGCAAGACACCCCCAATAAAGGAGTGGTTCTGCAGGTGGGGACCACAGACCACTTCTCAGTTCCTATGCTTCCTGGCTGATGTTTTGGTCACTTTTGAATGCTGGCGGTGCTTTCACTCTAGTGGTAGCATGAGACGGAGTCTACAACCCACACAAGTGGCTCAGGTAGTGCAGCTCATCCAGGATGGCACATCAATGCGAGCTGTGGCAAGAAGGTTTGCTGTGTCTGTCAGCATAGTGTCCAGAGCATGGAGGCGCTACCAGGAGACAGGCCAGTACATCAGGAGACGTGGAGGAGGCCGTAGGAGGGCAACAACCCAGCAGCAGGACCGCTACCTCCGCCTTTGTGCAAGGAGGAGCAGGAGAAGCACTGCCAGAGCCCTCCAAAATGACCTCCAGCAGGCCACAAATGTGCATGTGTCTGCTCAAACGGTCTGAAACAGACTCCATGAGGGTGGTATGAGGGTCCGACGTCCACAGGTGGGGGTTGTGCTTACAGCCCAACACCGTGCAGGACGTTTGGCATTTGCCAGAGAACACCAAGATTGGCAAATTCGCCACTGGCGCCCTGTGCTCTTCACAGATGAAAGCAGGTTCACACTGAGCACGTGACAGACGTGACGGAGTCTGGAGACGCCGTGGAGAACGTTCTGCTGCCTGCAACATCCTCCAGCATGACCGGTTTGGCGGTGGGTCAGTCATGGTGTGGGGTGGCATTTCTTTGGGGGACTGCACAGCCCTCCATGTGCTCGCCAGAGGTAGCCTGACTGCCATTAGGTACCGAGATGAGATCCTCAGACCCCTTGTGAGACCATATGCTGGTGCGGTTGGCCCTGGGTTCCTCCTAATGCAAGACAATGCTAGACCTCATGTGGCTGGAGTGTGTCAGCAGTTCCTGCAAGAGGAAGGCATTGATGCTATGGACTGGCCCGCCCGTTCCCCAGACCTGAATCCAATTGAGCACATCTGGGACATCATGTCTCGCTCCATCCACCAACGCCACGTTGCACCACAGACTGTCCAGGAGTTGGCGGATGCTTTAGTCCAGGTCTGGGAGGAGATCCCTCAGGAGACCATCCGCCACTTCATCAGGAGCATGCCCAGGCGTTGTAGGGAGGTCATACAGGCAAGTGGAGGCCACACACACTACTGAGCCTCATTTTGACTTGTTTTAATGACATTACATCAAAGTTGGATCAGCCTGTAGTGTGGTTTTCCACTTTAATTTTGAGTGTGACTCCAAATCCAGACCTCCATGGGTTGATAAATTGGATTTCCATTGATTATTTTTGTGTGATTTTGTTGTCAGCACATTCAACTATGTAAAGAAAAAAATATTTAATAAGATTATTTCTTTCATTCAGATCTAGGATGTGTTGTTTAAGTGTTCCCTTTATTTTTTTGAGCAGTATATATATATTTGTTTAGAATGAATTATTCATGAAGGTAGGGCCTGTAGTGTCAGGTGCAGGGTTGAGATTCCGGTCTCGATTGTTGATTAGATGTATGAATAATTATTTAATCTATCAAAATGTGTTGCTTACAATAAAAGCAATCGGGATTGATCGATCCGCCTGTATTGTCTATAAACATCCCAAACAAAGGAATCATTATAATGTATATATTTCTATCACCATAGTCTTAAGATGTAGAAAGGAGCGTTTTTAGTTTTTTCAGAAATATATTGGTTGTCGTTAGCTTTAGTTCTGGGGCGTTAAAAGTGTGAGTAATGTATGTCCTCGTTCCACAGAGCTCTTTTTCCGTCGCATGTTTCTGTGACCCCCCTCCCCCCATGAATTCAGTTCTGAGACTCAGACCCATCTCAAGGGAAACAAGCTCTCTCTGTCGCTCTCTTTCTCTTTATACAGCAAAATAGGCTATTACTTTACAATGTCCCGACTCAGTCATTTGCCACGGTCTAATTTGCAGTGCCGTTGTGGATTCAAGACATGAATTTAAACATAGTTAAAACCCCTATTTACTTTTATCCTCAAAACAGGCTGACTGCACAGACAATTCCACCATTATATTGTAGGCCTATTGTGTTAAAACGGATATGGTGGATACTACGAGGGCGTTCCTTGCTACAGGGGGGAGGGGGTGGGTGTCAGTGAAACATTATGTGTGTTTACATTGTGTTTACATTGTAACGGTACCATTATCTTATACCACTACATTGGCGCAGAGAGAGAAGGAGTGGGTTGGCCTGATGTGCGTCAAAACATCGTATCACGACAGTGGAGGAGTGACACATTTTGAATACCTACATTATGGCGCTCCGCCATCGCTCTCTCTACAATTTCGCCTTTATTTCGCCCCCACGAGCAGCCCTTGTCGTCCACTCAATTCAAAGTGCTTTACCTGCCTGGGATACATATGTTTACATTGCCAAAGCAAGCTAAATATACAATACACATATTTTCCTTTTTTCTCTTTCTCTCACCCGCTCGGTCCTGTGATAAGCAAACCCAAGCACGGGGAGGAGCTGCCGTCTCGTGCGGCCCCCATCCCTTTCTCCCCTGCTACTAATTTCAACCCACCAGAGAGAGAGAGAGAGAGAGAGAAATGAGAAGTAAGGAAAAGGGGGAAAGAGAGACGGGTGTGTTGCTTGTCCTCTTCATATGAGCGGAAAGGCGTCATATTCGGTGCAGCTCGAGCGCTGTTGTTGGCCGGGGCTCACACGAGAGAGAGAGAGAGAGAAAAGGAAGAGGGGCTGCTTTACAGATAACGGAACAGTGAAAGGAGAAAGCGCTAGCGACGAGTCATAAAAACGTCAAAATCGGTGTAAAACCGGGTAAGACAACAGCGCGCGTCCTGTTTCCCTCATCATTTCGATTCGAGCCAAGTGGGATCGGGATGGATATATCTTCTTCTGCACCATTTGTCAGATCTCCCGCTAGAGAGGACCGTGCCTCACGCGGAGCAGCAGCATCACCACCACCGAAATCGCTTTTTCTTCTCGGATGCTCCCATTAGATACAGAACAACGGTAGATATCGATTTGTGGCTAGTATTCGAATGCCGCGCGCACTGCCCGGGCTAACGGTAGATTGAACCTGCTGGCTGCCATCGACTGAACAAACGGAGACGTACCAACGGGACCACGGGTCGTTCAGCTATCCTAGGCACTGCAGCCTAGCAGGCAGCCCCCTTCGTCGCAAGATACAGGGAGAAACCGTAGGATACTAGCCTACACTCTCTCCCTGATGCAAAACACCGCCGCAGCGCAGCGTCGAGAAACTATGCAGCTGTTTGATAAGATACATATGTAACGGGGGAATTACGGGAGACCCTGGCCGGGTTCTCTGTCTGATCTGCGCACCCAGGCTGATAACGGAGGCTCCGGTAACGGGATTGGAATGGCATAGATTGCTTTTTTCAACACGGTGACCGACGAACAGAACGGATACATATCTGACATGACTATCTGCATCTAGAGACCTCAAACACAGGCGATGGGTAAGGAAAGCCTTTCCTTTTCTTGTGGGGAAATATAGAGGGGAATATCGGCCAGTGACGTGCATTTTCAAAGACCCCTGGTCTGTCATAATGCACTTGTATGACTGCAATGTAAATGGGTGTCTGTGTGTGTGTGTGTGTGTGTGGTGCTTTCAAGACAACTGGGAACTTTGAAAAATAGGTTAAATCATGACGTCAGTTATCTTTAGGTCAATTCTGAGTTGGATGACCGTTCAAAACGAGTCGGAGCTCGTTTTTTCCCCGAGTTCCCAGTTGTCTGGAACGCACTTGAGTCGGAAGTCGAAGATTTCCGAGTTCCCAGTTGTTTTGAACGCGGCATGTGTAGCCTACCGTGTAGGCCTAGTTGGGGGTAAGGCCAAGATATAAGGGACATGATATTGGTGATGAATTTGATGATGATGAATATTGTTATAATAATCTATTAGCCTATGGTCTTAGCAACCACAACCCAAATAAGTACGATCTGAATGCAAGCTGGTTCAGAATTTTATTCTCTGTCCATTCCCCAAAAAATTTTTCGCGTGCGATTATGATCTTTAATATTAGGTGACGTTCCAGAATCCAGATGATTCTTTATTTCTTGAGAGCTGACATGACAAGTAGACAAGACAGATGTATCCCGAGAAAGCCCTATTAGGTATTGTTTTTGGTTGTTATCGTGTCTGCAGATGCAGAATTAAATTCACCTCACTTGCTACAGTAGAGATGCAGTGTTACATTCCGCAGTGATGGAAACATCCAATTCAGACCATGTTGTTTGGTTTATACACTCTTAGAAAAAAGGTGTTATCCAGAACCTTAAAGGGTTCTTCGGCTGTCCCCATAGGAGAACCTTTTGAATCCTTTTTGGTTCCATGTAAAATCATTTTGGGTTCGATGTAGAACACCTTCTACAGAGGGTTCGACATGGAACCAAAAAGGGTTCTACCTCGAACCCAAAAGGGTTGTGCCGGAACCAAAAAGGTTCTCCAATGGGGACATGAGAAGAACCCTTTTGGAACCCTTTTTTTCTAAGAGTGTAGGCCTGTGCAGTGAATGCAGATGTATGGCCTAGAGAATAACAGACTGTCAAGTCCCATTATAACAGTCTACCTAAACCAGCAGTAGTAAAGGGCTTCAGGAAGCAGTTGTCCCTTCAGATATAGCATAGATCTGATCTAGGATCAGCTTATCCTCACTTTACCATTATGAGACTAATCATAATAATCCATTATAATCTCACGTAGGGGAAAACCTTGTACCTACACATTTTACAAGCATTTCGCTACACCCACAATAACATCTGCTAAATATGTGTATGTGACCAAAAACATTTGATTTGATTGTGTGTGTGTGTGTGTGTGTGTGTGTGTGTGTGTGTGTGTGTGTGTGTGTGTGTGTGGTGTGTGTGTGTGTGTGTGTGTGTGTGTGTGTGTGTGTGTGTGTGTGTGTGTGCGTGTGTGTGAGAGAGAGAGAGAGAGAGAGAAGACAGTTACAGACATACACAATTTGGTAGGCATGCCTACGGCCTTGTTGTTTCTTCATATTGCTAGAGGGATGTCTATGGATGGCGTGACGATTGGTTGATCCATCTCCATTTACTCTGCGGCTAGCCCGGGAGTTGTGAGTTAGTGGTCGGAATGGGTGTGTGGGTGTGTTCCCTGGGTGTGTGGGTATATGTGTGTGTGTCGCTGTGTGTGGGTTGCACTTGCTCATGTGAAACAACTCACAAAATCATTTCTCAAGGGGTGTATCTTAATAGTCAATTGCAGCTTCCTCATCTTCATCTGAAATCAAGATGATGGCTGTGTTCCTCGTTCAAGCTAACATGACTGGGTCTGTGAATACGTCAGTTTAGGTGAAGGAAAGGAGACAAGAAGAGGAAGTAAACCAGGACTATAGAGATACACCCCTTGGGAACGGTTCCCTGACTGAGGCTGAGGTATCTGAAGAATCCAAATTAGTTGTGAGTTATGGGTTGTGAATTAGTGGTCACTGGGTGGTGTGTGTGTGTGTGTGTGTGTGTGTTTCTGTGGGTCTCTGTGGGTCTGTGTGTGTATTGCACATCTGGAAATTATGTGGAAATTGAGCAAGTTGAGGTGACAAAACTGCTTGGAGTAACCGTGGATTGTAAACTGTCATGGTAAAAACATATTGATACAACAGTAGCTGGCGCTGACAGATAGGGCAGCCCTGCTTCTAGTTCCTAGGCAACTTTGCAGTATTTTGTTTTTTTATATGTTATTTCTTACAATATTAGCCCAGAAGTTTTTTGTGTTATTACATAGAGCCGGGAAGAACTTTTGGATATCAGAGCGGCAAAATTTGAGGAAAACACTAGCGAAGTTCTATCAACACATTGAGTGTGGTACTCGCGCTGCTAAAACACTCGACCACTGCTTCTCAAACTTCCGGGATACCTACGAGGCCCTCCCCCGCCCTACCTTCTGCAAATCTGGTCACGACTCTATTTTGCTACCTCCTTTCTTATAGGCAGAAACTCAAACAGAAAGTACCCTGGTCTGACCAATCGGAATCCATGCTTCAAGATTGTTTTGATCACGCAGACTGGGATATGTTCCGGGTAGCCTCCGGGAATAACATTGCCGAATACACTGATACAGTGACTGAGTTTATCAGGAAGTGTATAGGAGATGTTGTACCCACTGTGACTATTAAAACCTACCCTAACCAGAAACCGTGGATAGATGGCAGCAAACCCACCGCATTTAACCATGGCAAGGCGACTGGGAATATGGACGAATACAAACAGTGTAGTTATTCCCTCCGTAAGGCAATCAAACAAACAAAACGTCAGTATAGAGACAAAGTGGAGTCGCAATTCAACAGCTCAGACACAAGACGTATGTGGCAGGGTCAACAGACAATCACGGACAACAAAGGATAACACAGTGCCACCGACGCGGCCTGCTACCAAGGACTGTGGGCTCTCCTTTTCCGTGGCCGACGCGAGTAAGACATTTAAGCGTGTTAACCTTCAAAAGGCTGCCGGCCCAGACGGCATCCCTAGCCGCATCCTCAGAGCATGCACAGGCCAGTTGGCTGGAGTGTTTATGGAAATATTCAATCTCATCCTATCCCAGTCTGCTGTCCCCACATGCTTCAAAATGTCCACCATTGTTCCTGTACCCAAGAAATCAAAGGTAACTGAGCTAAATGACTATCGCCCCATAGCACTCACTTCTGTCATCATGAAGTGCTTTGAGAGACTAGTCAAGGATCATATCACCTCTACCTTACCTGACACCCTAGACCCACTTCAATTTGCTTACCTCCCCAATAGATCCACAGACGATGCAATCGCCATCGCACTGCACACTGCCCTATCCCATCTGGACAAGAGGAATACCTATGAAGAATGCTGTTATAGCTCAGCATTCAACACCATAGTACCCCCCAAGCTCATCATTAAGCTTGGGGCCCTGGTTCTGAACTCCGCCCTGTGCAACTGGGTCCTGGACTTCCTGACGGGCCGCCCCCAGGTGGTGAAGGTAAGAAACAATACCTTCACTTCGCTGATCCTCAACACAGGGGGCCCACAAGGGTGTGTGCTCAGCCCCCTCCTGTACTCCCTGTTCACCCATGTCTGCGTGGCCCGCACGCCTCCGACTCAATCATCAAGTCTGCAGACGACACAACAGTAGTAGGCCTGATTACCAACAATGATGAGACAGCCTACAGGGAGGAGGTGAGGGCCCTGGGAGTGTGGTGCCAGGAAAATAACCTCTCACTCAATGCCAAGAAAACAAAGGAGCTGATCGTGGACTTCAGGAAGCCGCAGAGGGAGCACCCCCTTATCCACATCGAAGGGACCGCAGTGGAGAAGGTGGAAAGCTTCAAGTTCTTCAGTGTACACATCACTGACAAACTAAAATGGTCCACCCACACAGACAGTGTGGTGAAGAAGGCGCAACAGCGCCTCTTCAACCTCAGGAGGCTGAAGAAATGTGTCTTGGCGCCTAAAACCATCACAAACCTTTACAGATGCACAATTGAGAGCATCCTGTCAGGCTGTATCACCACCTGGTACGGCAAACTGCACCTCCCGCAACCGCAGGGCTCTCCAGAGGGTGGTGCGGTCTACCCAACGCTTCACCGGGGGCAAACTACCTGCCCTCCAGGACACCTACAGCACCCGATGTCACAGGAAGGCCAAAAAGATCATCAAGGACAACAACTCACCCGAGCCACTGCCTGTTCACCCCGCTATCATCCAGAAGGCGAGGTCAGTACAGGTGCATCAAAGCTGGGACCGAGAGACTGAAAAACAGCTTCTATCTCAAGGCCATCAGGCTGTTAAACAGCCATCAGTAGCACCTTAGAGGCTGCTGCCCTATATATATAGACTTGAAATCCCTGGCCACTTTAATAATGGAACACAGGTCACTTTAATAATGTTTACATATTTTGCCTTACTCATCTCATATGTATATACTGTATTCTATTCTATTCTACTGTATCTTAGTCTATGGCGCTCCGACATTGTTCGCCCTTAATATTTATATATTCTTAATTCCATTCCTTTACTTTAGATTTGTGTATTGTATGTATTGTTGTGAAATTGTTAGATATTACTTGTTAGATATTACTGCACTGTTGGAGCTAGAAACACAAGCGTTAAAGCTAAACCCGCAATAACATCTGCTAAACACATGTATGTGACCAGTAAGATTTGATTTGATTGAAGATGGAGAGAAGTCTGTCCATAATAAAACACTGCTCTGCCTTAACAGCACTATCAACAAGGCAGGTCCTACAGTCCCTGGTTTTGTCTCACTTGGACTACTGTTCAGTCGTGTGGTCAGGTGCCACAAAGAGGGAACTCTATTCCACATCAAGTAACTGATGCAAGCAGTAAAATTAGATTTAAAACAGATGAAAAACACCTTATGGAACAGCGGGGACTGTGAAGCAACACAAACGTAGGCACAGACGCATGCATACACACACACAATAACATACGCACTGTACACACACGTACACATGGATTATGTGTTGTGGATATGTGGTAGTGGAGAAGGCTCCTGAGGGCACACACTTAGTGTGTTGTGAATGTATTGTAATGTTTTACATTGTTTTTTTAAATGTATTTTTTTTAACTAGGCAAGTCAGTTAAAAACAAATTCTGATTCACAATGACGGCCTACCAAAAGGCAAAAGGCCTGTAGGGACGGGGCCTGAGATTAAAAATTAAAAATAAACACAATGTAAATATAGGACAAAACACACATCACGACAAGAGAGACAACACAACACTACATAAAGAGAGACCTAAGACAACAACATAGCAAGGCAGCAACACATGACAACACAGCATAACAACAACATGGTAGCAGAACAACATGGTAGCAGCACAAAACATGCTACAAACATTATTGGGCACAGTCCATGATTAGGTCTTTGAATGAAAAGATTGAGATAAAACTGTCCAGTTTGAGTGTTTGTTGCAGCTCGTTCCAGTCGCTAGCTGCAGCGAACTGAAAAGAGGACCGACCCAGGGATGTGTGTGCTTTGGGGACCTTTAACAGAATGTGACTGGCCGAACAGGTGTTGTATGTGGAGGATGAGGGCTGCAGTAGATATCTCAGAAAGGGGGGAGTGAGGCCTAAGAGGGTTTTATAAATAAGCATCAACCAGTGGGTCTTGCGATGGGTTTTCAGAGATGACCAGTTTACAGAGGAGTATAGAGTGCAGTGATGTGTCCTATAAGGAGCATTGGTGGAAAATCTGATGGCCGAATGGTAAAGAACATCTAGCCGCTCGAGAACACCCTTACCTGCCAATCTATAAATTATGTCTCCGTAATCTAGCATGGGTAGGATGGTCATCTGAATCAGGGTTAGTTTAGCAGCTGGGGTGAAAGAGGAGCGATTACGATAGAGGAAACCAAGTCTAGATTTAACTTTAGCCTGCAGCTTTGATATGTGCTGAGAGAAGGACAGTGCACTGTCTAGCCATACTCCTAAGTACTTGTATGAGGTGACTACCTCAAGCTCTAAACCCTCCGAGGTAATAATAACACCTTTGGGAGGAGGGACATTCTTCTTACCAAACCACATGACCTTTGTTTTTGAGGTGTTCAGAACTAGGTTAAGGGTAGAGAAAGCTTCTTGGACACTAAGAAAGCTTTGTTGTAGACCATTTAACACAAAATCCAGGGAGGGGCCAGCTGAGTATAAGACTGTATCATCTGCATATAAATGGATGAGAGAGCTTCCTACTGCCTGAGCTATTTTGTTGATGTAAATTGAGAAGAGCGTGGGGCCTAGGATCGAGCCTTGGGATACTCCCTTGGTGACAGGCAGTGGCTGAGACAGCAGGTTTTCTGACTTTATATACTGCACTCTTTGAGAGAAGTAGTTAGCAAACCAGGCCAAAGACCCCTCAGAGACACCAATACATCTTAACCGGCCGTCAAGAATGGAATGGTCTGCCGCAGGTATTCCCAAACTGCCATCGGGGGTACTCCAAATAAAAATGCCATTCACATTTACTTTTTTTTTTCTCGCTCTTGAGCAGACATTTACAAACAAAACATGCCAATTTGGAAAATAACCCACAGGAGGTTTTTGAGCGATAATTAAGATGACTTTTGAGTAGTAAGAAATGTATTAAAGCAACAGATACAATTAATAAGAATGGGCTAGAAACTATTTATATGGTGAGTTACCGAGTGGCTAGGACAGGCAAGCCCCATACTACTGTGGAGGACTTAATTCTCCCTGCTGCCGCGGAGATGGCTGGGACAATACTGGGGGAAAAGGCCAAAACAACTATACAGACAATATCTTCATCAAACAACACTGTTTCATGACGCATCAGTGACATGGCAGGAGATGTTTTGAAACAATTACTGCTTCGCATACAAACCAGTGAATGATATGCATTACAGCTGGATGAGTCAACAGACGTGGCGGGCCTGGCACAGCTCCTGGTATATGTCTGTTACATTTATGGGGGGTCAATTAAGGAAGACATCTTCTTCTGCAAACCACTGGAAACCAGGACAACAAGAGAGGATATTTTTAAAGTACTGGACAGCTTAGTGGCATCAAATGGACTTTGGTGGTCAAGATATGTTGGTATCTGTACTGATGGCGCAAAAGCCATGACAGGGAGACATAGTGGAGTGGTAACGTGTGCAAGCAGTTGTTCTCGATGCTACTTGGGTACACTGCAGCATCCACCGAGAGGCTCTTGCTGCCAAAGGAATGCTTGACAGCTTGAAAAACGTTTTGGACACTACAGTGAAAATGGTTACCTTTGTTAAAGCAAGGCCCCTGAACTCTTGTGTATTTTCTGCACTATGCAATGATATGGGAAGTGACCATGTAACGCTTTTACAACATACAGAAAGAAGTGCGCTGGTTATCAAGGGGCAAAGTATTGACACGTTTTTTTAAATTGAGAGACGAGCTTAAAGTTTTCTTTACTGACCATTTTCACTTGCCTGACCGCTTGCATGATGACGAGTTTCTCACACGACTGGAATATCTGAGTGATGTTTTTTCTCACCTGAATAATCTGAATCTACGATAACAGGGACTCACCGCAACTATATTCAATGTGCGGGACAAAATTGAGGCTACGATTAAGAAGTTGGAGCTCTTCTATGTCTGCATTAACACAGGTCTTTCCATCATTGTCTGATTTTTTGGTGTGCAAATGAACACAAGCTTACGGACAATGTCAAATGTGATATAGCGAAGCACCTGAGTGAGTTGGGTGCGCAATTACACAGGTACTTTCCCTAAATGGATGACACAAACAACTGGATTCGTTATTCCTTTCATGCCCTGCCTCCAGTCCACGTACCGATATCTGAACAAGAGAAATTGCAACAAGCGGTTCTGTGAAAATGGAATTTAATCATAAGCTACTGCCAGATTTCTGGATTGGGCTGTGCTCAGAGTATATTGCCTTGGAAAATCGCGCTGTTAAGACACTGATGCCCTTTGTAACCACGTACATATGTGAGAGTGGATTCTCGGCCCTCACTAGCATGAAAACTAAATACAGGCACAGACTGTGTATGGAAAATGATTTAAGACTGAGACTCTCTCCAATACAACCCAACATTGCAGAGTTATGTGCATCCTTTCAAGCACACCCTTCTCATTAACCTGTGGTGAGTTATTCACAATTTTCGATGAACAAATAAAGTTTTATATGTAAGATAGCTAAATAAAGATCTAAATGATTGATTATTATTATATTATTATTTGTGCCCTTGTCCTATAAGAGCTCTTTGTAACTTCCCACGAGCCAGGTTGTGACAAACTCACACTCATTCTTATGTTTAATAAATGTATCGTTTAGTGTGTGTGTGGCAGGCTTACAATGATTGCAAAAAAACTACATTTGAGAGTGCGCTGACCCTGGTGCTAGAGGGCATACGCAGCTGGAGGTTGAATGTTTGAAGGGGTAGGCAGCTGGAGGTTGAATGTTTGAAGGGGTAGGCAGCTGGAGGTTGAATGTTTGAAGGGGTAGGCAGCTGGAGGTTGAATGTTTGAAGGGGTAGGCAGCTGGAGGTTGAATGTTTGAAGGGGTAGGCAGCTGGAGGTTGAATGTTTGAAGGGGTACGGGACTACAAAAAGTTTGGTAACCACTGGTCTACCGTATCAAAAGCTTTGGCCACGTCAATGAAAATAGCAGCACAGCATCGCTTTATAACTGCCTTAATGTTGCTGGACCCCAGGAAGAGTAGCTGCTGATGGGGATCCATAGTAAATACAAATAACGTAATTTCCGGACTATTAAGCGCACCTGAATTTAACCTCTTACATCTAGACATTCCGCTAGCGGAACACCTGCTCCAATATCCAATGATAGGCGTGGCGCGAATTACAAATTTCTCAAAAATACAAAAACTTCAATTTTTCAAACATATGACTATTTCACAGCATTTTAAAGATAAGACTCTCCTTTATCTAACCACACTGTCCGATTTCAAAAAGGCTTTACAACGAAAGCAAAACATTAGATTATGTCAGCAGAGTACCAAGCCAGAAATAATCAGACACCCATTTTTCAAGCTAGCATATAATGTCACAAAAACCCAGAAGACAGCTAAATGCAGCACTAACCTTTGATGATCTTCATCAGATGACAACCCTAGGACATTATGTTATACAATACATGCATGTTTTGTTCAATCAAGTTCATATTTATATCAAAAACCAGCTTTTTACATTAGCATGTGACGTTCAGAACTAGCATACCCCCCGCAAACTTCCGGCGAATTCACTAAGAATTTACTAAATTACTCACGATAAACGTTCACAAAAAGCATAACAATTATTTTAAGAATTATAGATACAGAACTCCTCTATGCACTCGATATGTCCGATTTTAAAATAGCTTTTTGGTGAAAGCACATTTTGCAATATTCTAAGTACATAGCCCAGGCATCACGGGCTAGCTATTTAGACACCCGGCAAGTTTAGCACTCACCAATATCAGGTTTACTATTATAAAAGTTTGATTACCTTTTGTTGTCTTCGTCAGAATGCACTCCCAGGACTGCTACTTCAATAACAAATGTTGGTTTGGTCCAAAATAATCCATCGTTATATCCGAATAGCGGCGTTTTGTTCGTGCGTCCCAGACACTATCTGAAATGGTAAATCAGGGTCGTGCGCATGGCGCAATTCGTGACAAAAAAAATCTAAATATTCCATTACCGTACTTCGAAGCATGTCAACCGCTGTTTAAAATCCATTTTTATGCCATTTTTCTCGTAAAAAAGCGATAATATTCCGACCGGGAATCTCCTTTTAGCTAAACAGAGGAAAGTAAACAAAGCTTTCAGTCGACGCGGGCACGAGCCTGAGTCTCACAGTACTGTAACCAGCCACTACCCAAACGCGCTACTTTTTTTCAGCCAGAGCCTGCAAAGCCACGATTCAGCTTTTTACCGCCTTCTGAGACCCTATGGCAGCCGTAGGAAGTGTCACGGGACAGCTAAGATCCTCACTCTTCAATAAACAGAGACAAGAAGAACGACACCTTGTCAGACAGGCCACTTCCTGCCTGAAACCTTGTCAGGTTTTTGCCTGCCAAATGAGTTCTGTTATACTCACAGACACCATTCAAACAGTTTTAGAAACTTTAGGGTGTTTTCTATCCATATGTAATAAGTATATGCATATTCTAGTTACTGGGTAGGAGTGGTAACCAGATTAAATCGGGTACGTTTTTTATCCAGCCGTGAAAATACTGCCCCCTAGCCATAACAGGATAAGCCACACCCACTGAATTAAACAAAAAAAAATATTTTGAACATAAATAAGCCGCACATGTCTATAAGCCGCAGGTGCCTACCGGTACATTGAAACAAAGGAACTTTACACAGGCTTTAACGAAACACGGCTTGTAAGAAAAATAAATAGGCTTTAACGAAACACGGCTTGTAACAAAAAATAAAAAATTAGCAGTAAGCTTTAGTTGTCTTTTTGCACTGAGTCAATTCCTCACGCTGCTGTTTCCAACGTCTTATCATCGACTCATTAAGACCAAGCTCCCGTGCAGCAGCTCTATTTCCTTTTCTAACAGCCAGATCAATTGCCTTCAACTTAAAAGCTGCATCATATGCATTTCTCCGTGTCTTTGCCATGATGAGGGTGACAAAATGACTACCGTAATCAGAATAATGGGAAGTTTGAGAGCGCTTGATTTAATCTAAACAGTAAACTAAAAAGTTGTTTGACCGTAACCCGTTCGGCAATTTCATTGGTCTAATGAAAGCTTCATGCCGCCCAAAAACTGAGCACGTCACAGAATGTGTTTTTTTGGAGAAAAAAAAATAGAAAGCGGGAAAAATCCATATATTAGCCGCGTCATTGTTTAAGCCGCGAGGTTCAAAGCCTGGGAAAAAAGTTGCGGCTTATAGTCCGGAATTTACGGTACACACTCAGTCGTTTCTCAAGGGTTTATCTCACTTTCAAAATGTATCCTTTCCTCCTAACATCATTGAACATGATTGGGTCTGTAAATTCAATGCAGAGACTAGTCCTTTCACATCGATGTAGATCATCAAGGAGAGGAGATGAGGAGACAAGGAGAGGAAGCAAACAAAGACTTTTGAGATACACCCCTTGGGAACGGTTCACTAACTGAGGCGGAGGTATCTGATGTAGCCTGGTTGGTTGGTTCGCTCTGAAGGTCTGCCAACGATCCAGCGGCAGTGCTGACACTGAAGACCACAGCTGTTGCACCACAGTAGAGAAAGGGGAGAGTGTGTGTGTGTGTGTGTGTGTGTGTGTGTGTGTGTGTGTGTGTGTGTGTGTGTGTGTGTGTGTGTGTGTGTGTGTGTGTGTGTGTGTGTGTGTGTGTGTGTGTGTGTGTGTTTTACTATTCTTGTGGGGACCAGAAGTCCCCACAAGAATAGTAAACAAACACAAATTTGACCAACTGGGGACATTTTGTTTGTCCCCACGAGGTTAAATGCTATTTCTAGGGGTTTAGGGTTAAGGTTAGAATTAGTGGGGTTAGTTTTAGGGTTAGGAGTTAGGAGTTAGGTTTAGGGTTAGGAGCTAGGGTTAGGTTTAGAGTTTGGGTTAGGAGCTAGGGTTAGGTTTAGGGTTAGGTTTAAGGTTAGGGTTAGGTTTAGGGTTAGGAGTTAGGGTTAGGTTTAGGGTTAGGAGCTAGGATTAGGTTTAGGGTTAGGTTTAAGGTTAGGTTTTTGGGTAAAGGGTTAGGGTAAGGGTAAAATTATGGGTTAGGGTTATGGTTAGGTATAGGGTTAGGGGTTAGGGAAAATAGGATTTTGAATGGGACTGAATTGTGTGGCCCCACAAGGTTAGCTGTCCAAGACTGTGTGTGTATGTGTGTGTGTCCTAAGAGAGAGGAGGACTAGGTTCTCGGTGCTCACCCAGTCTAAATGAGGCTCTGGCACAGCGTTGCTTAGTTGGTGGCCTTGTTTGCCCTTCGCTTCCACTGAAAGCCGAAAACAGGAAATGCAAATGTGACAGAGAGTGGGGGGGGGGGCGCAACACTTTCTCTGATAGCATAACAGTAAAGCCATTTGACAGTAAAGCTTTCTCTGATGGCATAACAGTAAAGCCATTTGACTTGACACTCAACAAATAGAATGAAGAAAATGAGAGAGAATATGGAGAGCGCAAGTATCAAGAGAAACAGGAGAGAGAAAGAGAGAGTTAGAGAGGGGGGATAAGCGATAAAGAAAGAGGATGAAAGAGGTAGAAAGAAAAGGCGAGAGAGAGAAAGGGTGAGAGAGATCAGAAAGAGAAAGAGAGGGAGAGAGATCATATTAATGTATAAATATCTCGTCACGCAGGCCACCATCTTTTTGAATAACTGGGCTCTGGTGGACTCACACTGCAGATTGGTGTCTGAATACACCCTCTCCTTCTCTCCTTCTCTCCTTCTCTCCTTCTCTCCCTCCCTGTCTTCCTCTCCAACCCCCTTCCCTCCTCCCCTCCTCTCTTTTTCTCCCTCATCTTCTCGTCCCTTCCTGTCTCTCTCTCTTCCCCCCTCCTGCCTCCCTCTCTTCACCCACCCTGTCTCTCTCTCTTCACCCCTCCTGCCTCTCTCTCGTCACCCCCTCCTGCCTCTCTCTCTTCCCCCTCCTGCCTCTCTCTCCTCATCCCTCCTGCCTCTCTCTCTTCCCCCCTCCTGCCTCTCTCTCTTCCCCCCTCCTGCCTCTCTCTCTTCCCCACTCTTGCCTCTCTCTCTCCACCCCTCCTTCCCTCTTGATAAGGATCAGATTCTATCCCTTTCTCTAACCCACCTCTCTCTCTCCTCCTTTCCTCCCCTCCTTCCTGTATTCCTCTTTTCACCCTCCTTCCATCACTCCTCCAACAGCTGTGTCCTCCTGTAATCACCACTGGGTCTACAATAGACCATGAGTAGCCAGCCAAACTACAGGCGACTTCACATTAAACCATTTATCAACCATGTGTGAAAGATCTCCCCTCAATCCTCACCTTAGCCAAAACATCAAACAGTATCTAGAAGACTTGGAGCCACTTCATGCTATATATATATATATATATATATATATACACACACACACACACACACACACACACACACACACACACACACACACACACACACACACACACACAGAGAGAGATAGTATACAACCTACTGTAGCTTCTTCTCCTTGTGTTGACGGGAGCAGAGCTAGGCTGTGTTGTCTCTGTGATCTGACAATACATTCATACAATACATTAATGCATACACACACACACACACACACAAACACCGAACACACACATATATCCACACACATACACACAAACACACATGGACAAGCGTACCAATCTCCCTCTGCCAACACAATCCCTGGATCATCTGCCTGGAACGACTACAGAGAAGAAGGGGGATACGAGGGAGGGAGAGAGAGGAAGCGAGAAAAGAGAGATCTGAGCATGTGTTTTCGTCCACTCTAATCCACAGGGGTTGAATTCTCCATCCTCTTTAGCAAGCACACACACACACACACACCACACACACACACACACACACACACACACACACACACACACACACACACACACACACACACACACACACACACACAATGTTTGACAGCTGGATTGCACGCTTAAATTCATGCCAAGCACATACGGCTGTCTCAAGCTGGGCCCTCTACCAAGATGAAGTGTGTGGTAAAGTAGGGCCTTGAAATGTTCAGATCAATTCATTTGGTCATTGATAGGTAATGCAGCTGTCTTGGTAGAGCAGAGCAGCACGTGGTTCCCTGGAAGCAGGGCCGTGCACAGACCACTCACAGACTCGTTGAGCAATTATTACAAGAAGAGGGGAAAGCTGCCAAATCTAATGAGGAAAATATTTAGCTAAACTATTTTCAACTGGAATAAATGCAGCACTTGTTATCACCAACACAATTCATTTATTGCCGCTATCATGTATCCCATTGATTTTCAAACTTTTTGACCCGCGACCCCCAAAAAGGGGGGGGTGCGAACTTGCGGCACAATCGCTGCGCAAATGTAGCCTGTCATTACAGACATACAGGATGATTCATTTTCAAAAATGCAAGATAGCCTACCGAATAAACCGCGTTTTACACCTGCATTTGGAGCTGAAAGTAATTCATGTTAGCAACCAATATTAAGTAGGGATGTAAATCCTATCACTTCTCTGGAGTCCAGAGCAAGCTAAATCATACACTTACCTGTAGCAGGGGTTGCACGATCGCCATCGCTTTGGAGGGCAGCCTGTCTGAGGAGTGCTCGTTGCCAGCCAGGTGGAGGGCAGCCTGTCTGAGGAGTGCTCGTTGCCAGCCAGGTGGAGGGCAGCCTGTCTGAGGAGTGCTCGTTGCCAGCCAGGTGGAGGGCAGCCTGCCTGAGGAGTGCTCGTTGCCAGCCAGGTGGAGGGCAGCCTACCTGAGGAGTGCTCGTTGCCAGCCAGGTGGAGGGCAGCCTGCCTGAGGAGTGCTCGTTGCCAGCCAGGTGGAGGGCAGCCTGTCTGAGGAGTGCTCGTTGCCAGCCAGGTGGAGGGCAGCCTGTCTGAGGAGTGCTCGTTGCCAGCCAGGTGGAGGGCAGCCTGTCTGAGGAGTGCTCGTTGCCAGCCAGGTGGAGGGCAGCCTGTCTGAGGAGTGCTCGTTGCCAGCCAGGTGGAGGGCAGCCTGTCTGAGGAGTGCTCGTTGCCAGCCAGGTGGAGGGCAGCCTGTCTGAGGAGTGCTCGTTGCCAGCCAGGTGGAGGGCAGCCTGTCTGAGGAGTGCTCGTTGCCAGCCAGGTGGAGGGCAGCCTGTCTGAGGAGTGCTCGTTGCCAGCCAGGTGGAGGGCAGCCTGTCTGAGGAGTGCTCGTTGCCAGCCAGGTAGCCCTGAACTTCCTCACAAATATCGGAATCCATTTCCCAGAATATTACATCTTCATCTCGTAGTATTGAAGGTAGTGTGATGTTACAGGCTGCTTATCTTTAGACATGTAGCCAAAAGCCAAACTAGGCCTTTCTGATATATTAAAATTATTAATCAAATTGCCAGGTACCCTATAATTGTTCTGGCAGTAGTAGTCAGTAGTAGATTGCTAAATGGTATTTTATATGGATAATATAAATGTAGGCCTAATCTGTTTTTTCCAGGCAAAACTTGAGGAAATGAATCAAGTTATTTCTGGTCACCAGTCTGAATATGCCAGATTTGCGTGCTTTCATGGGCTTTTGCGTGCCAAAGCTGATGACTGGTCATTGGTCAACAATCAAGACACGCACGTTTTTGGTTCTGAATATATACCAGGCGGTGTCAGAAGAAGGCCCCAAAAAATTGTCAAAGACTCCAGCCACCCCTGTCATAGACTGTTCTCTCTGCTATCGCACGGCAAGCAGTACTGGAGCTCCAAGTCTAGGACCAAAAGGCTTCCAAACAGCTTCTACCCCCAAGCCATAAGACTGCTGAAACATGAATCAAATGGCCACCCAGACTATTTACATTGATATCCCCCTTTGGTTTTATACTGCTGCTACTTGCTGTTTATTATTCATGCATAGTCACTTTACCCCTACCTCAATGTACAAATGACCTCAACTAACCTGTATAGGGGGTTGTGCGGGGTCATTGACTCAGTACCGGTACCCACTGAATGTATATAGCCTCGTTATTGTTATGTCATTTTCTTGTGTTACTTGATTAGATTTTTTTACTTTATTTATTAAATATTTTCTTAACTCTATTTCTTGAACTGCATTGTTGGTTAAGGGCTTGTTTGGCTATTTTCTAGCCTCCACTTTATTAAATAACTGAATGGGTAGGTGGTGTTTTTAGCTTAGCATTAGTTGCTACCCTGGTAACCATAAAGAGTATCTCTCTTCCTCTGCCAGACATGGAGACATAGCTGCCAGAGTTTATGAGTGGCTTGTGTGGTGTTTACAATTTTTACAAGAATGTGAGGCCATCTATGAAAGCCTAAACAGAGATCAGCCTGTCTGTGTGTGTGTGACCTCAGAGCGGGGTCCTGGGTGCTCCCTCTTTCTAATAAGGCTCTGACACTGTGCTGTCCTTGTCAGGGGGCCAAGCATAGTTTACCAGGCACACACACACACACACACACACACACACACACACACACACACACACACACACACACACACACACACACACACACACACACACACACACACACACACACACACACACACACACACACACGTGGGCTAAAATAGAATCCACCACCTCTCTGTCTGGCAAACACTCTGACAGCTCTCTGCGCTCTACCTCTCTACATTTCTTTCTTTCTTTCTCTCTACTGCTTCTCTCTCTTCTCCTTACCCCCCCTCCATCTCTCTCTGTCCTTTGTATTGCAGCCCAGTGTCACCTTACAGCCCTGTCCTACAGTGCCCCCTCCCTCATAACTCACCTGCTGGGGAGTAGAATGGCTCTGACCTGTGGCTGACCCTCAATATGTGTTTATGGAGACAGCAAGGCCAGAACGTACCATTTGAGTGGGGCCAGAGGGGTGTTATGTGAAGTTGATACAGTGTACAGTAATGAAGGGTGGTTGACTGCATTGAGGTTAATAAGGAGAATTAAGAGAGAAGGGCAGTGGGACTTTGCAGGTGTAAAATCTTATTGCTATGTTATGAAGCAGAGGATATTAACTGATGAAGTGCTTACTTGCTTCTGACGTCTCAATGTGCCGGATGATGACCGGATGATGACCGGAACGCTCTGTTGTCCATGACAGCTGGAAGCCTCCTCCGTTCTGAGGATGTTATGAAGTAGGGGATATTTACTGTGTGACTGTCACACTCACACGTCACACAGATAACACACTCCTACCAACACACATAAACAACACTCTCACACCTCCCAAAACAATTCACAGCCATACACAAACAAACAAGAGAACGAGAACTTGAAGAGAGATGAGAGATGAAGAGAAAAAGAGAGAGATAAAGAGAGAGAAAGAAAGATGAAGAGAGAGAGAGAGATGGAGAGAGAGATTTCTTGTTAGAGTGCATCTGCTGTTCTATTTTGTCTGCCAACCAGCCGTCTGTCTCGGTGCTACTGTAGTTATGACTGGACCAACCAGCAGTCTGTCTCAGTGCTACTGTAGTTATGACTGGACCAACCAGCAGTCTGTCTCAGTGCTACTGTAGTTATGACTGGACCAACCAGCCGTCTGTCTCAGTGCTACTGTAGTTATGACTGGACCAACCAGCAGTCTGTCTCAGTGCTACTGTAGTTATGACTGGACCAACCAGCAGTCTGTCTCGGTGCTACTGTAGTTATGACTGGACCAACCAGCCGTCTGTCTCAGTGCTACTGTAGTTATGACTGGACCAACCAGCCGTCTGTCTCAGTGCTACTGTAGTTATGACTGGACCAACCAGCAGTCTGTCTCAGTGCTACTGTAGTTATGACTGGACCAACCAGCAGTCTGTCTCAGTGCTACTGTAGTTATGACTGGACCAACCAGCAGTCTGTCTCAGTGCTACTGTAGTTATGACTGGACCAACCAGCAGTCTGTCTCAGTGCTACTGTAGTTATGACTGGACCAACCAGCCGTCTGTCTCAGTGCTACTGTAGTTATGACTGGACCAACCAGCAGTCTGTCTCAGTGCTACTGTAGTTATGACTGGATAAACAGATGAAGGGGAGAGAGAACGAGGGAATGGGAGGGGAGGAGGAGAAACATAATTTTCATCAGGATTATCGTCACATCTGTGGAAAAAGCCCCGGGATGTGTCCCAAATGCACCCTATTCCCTATAGTGCACTGTGGGCCCAAGCCAACAGTGATAGAGGGCCATTTGGGACATATTCCAGTGTTTACAGATTCTGTGGGCTGAGAACCAGAGGTGGCTCTCCTTTGACTCTCTCTAGCCAGGAAATGTAGGTAGGGCCGCCGCCCCCTCTCTCTGATGAATCATGTATTCGTCTCTGCCGTTCCTCCCACCTGATTACATTGTTTGTTAGCAGTGTGTTTTCCCACTTGAGTGTGTGTTTTCGCACCACAGACGAGAGGGAGTTCGAGATATGTGTGTTTGTGTGTGTGTGTGTGTGTGTGTGTGTGTGTGTGTGTGTGTGTGTGTGTGTGTGTGTGTGTGTGTGTGTGTGTGTTTCACCCCAGGCGAGAGAATGACAGAAATCTACTGCTATTAACCAGGAAATGTCTTGTTTGTTTATTAATAAACACGTTAGAGAAGATAGCTGTAGCATATGTGTATATATATATTTTTTTACAATATATTTATTGCCATTTCTTTTTTTACAATTTAACAGTCATCAAAATATGACACAGATTATGCCCCGTTATTCCTTCCACCTACACAAAACTCCATGCTACATGGGGGCACATCATGACCCCTCTCCCTCCCCTCTACCGGTATTAGCTTCACTGATTGACAACAAAAAAAGAAACAGAATGACCTTCACATTCCATGCTAGAAAATACATTATTCAACACAAAAACAATGATGTAATGAATGATGTAGTAATGAGACAGCTAAGGTGACGTCTCTAGAACCTGATGAAAGTCCCCCCAGACATCACTACATTCAAAGGGTTTATGACGTAAATTGTATGTTATTTTTTCAGATGGAATATAGGAAGATAGTTCTTTTAGCCACATCTGCTTGCTTGGCGGAGTGTCACTCTTCCATATAATAGCTGTGCATTTATTGGCTGCAATGACTGCCAATTTAATGAATCTGGTTTTGCTACCAATATTAACTGCTAGAGCAGAATCATCTCCAAGAAGAATAAGGGAAGGATCTAGTGGTACCGTCATATTAGTGACCTGTGATAAGATCTGAATAATGTCTTTCCAATAATTGCTTAGTTCAGGGCAGGACAAAAACATATGCATAAGTGTGCCCACTCCCGTTTTACACCTTGGGAAAAATGTGGAATATTTAGAATTGATCTTATACAGTCTTGTCACGATTCCCACCGACGGTGGCGCCCCCTCCTGCTCGGGTGGCGCTCGGCGGTCGTCGTCACCGGCCTATTAGCTACTACCGATCCCTTTTTGGTTTTCCCTTTTTTTGGTTTTGGGCACCTGTGGCCAATTAGCTATTAGAGGGGGTATTTAGTTCAGCTGGCCCGTCTGTTGTTTGTGCGGGATTAATTTGTGTCCATTGACGACGTGTTGTTCGTCGGCTTTACCTGGTCGTCTATTTTGTATTTTATTCCCTATAGTTGAGAACTTTTGTTTATCCTGTGTTATTAAAAACACCACTCCCTGTGTTCACTGCTTCCTGCGCCTCATTCCTCCTACCCGACTACTGAAGCCGTTACAAGTCTCTCTGGTGTAAAGTAGACCCTATGTAAAATATTGAATTGCATCAACTTGTGCCTTGTGTTAAATGAAAGACGCTGAGCATCTAAAAATAGCTTTCCCCATTTCTCATCCTCATCAATGAGACCAAGGTCATCACGCCACTTCATGCAAGCTTTCAGAGGTTCATCATTCCAACAGAGCTTGAAGACCAGAGTACATGTAGGAAATGAAACCTTTTACCCCTTTCCTTTCCAGCCACAGTTTATCAGTTTTAGGTTTACTCATGGGCTGAATCCTACCTCCCTGCTGAGTGGCAATGTAATGTCTAACCTGTAGGTACTTCAAGAAATGCGTTTGAGGTAACTGAAAATGAGATGCCAGTTGTTGAAAGGATAGTGGTTCACCTTCTCTATAGAGATTACCAAATGTTTTAATTCCTTTGTTGAACCAAGAAAATGTAATACCATCTCTCAGGGCTTTGGGTAAGATGGGGTTATTATAGAAAGGTGTTTGTTCACATATAGATCTAAGCCCTTCTGTTTGTTTACAGACTTCAATCCATATATTTCAAGTGTTTTTAATGAAAGGGTTGTTTATGAGACCTCGCAAAGCTTTAGGTGGGCTAATATAAGGTATAGATGCCAATGTAGCAGGGGTCAGACACTCCTCTACTCTACTCACTTCACCTAGAGGGTGAACTTGTTGTATCTTGCCATACCCACACACCCTTTAACTGAGATGCCCAGTAATACAACTGGAAGTCAGGTAGAGTGAGTCCTCCTTCTAAGTATGGTTTTCATAAAGTAGTGAGTTTCACTCTGGGGGGTTTCCCTTTCCACAGAAATGAAGAGACCTTCCTATTAAGTTGTTTGAAAAAAGCTTTGGGAATAGGAAAGGGCAAGGTTTGAAAAAGGTACAAGAATTTTGGTAATATATTCATCTTTACACAGTTGACCCGCCCAATAAGAGAAATTGGTAAATCCCGCCATCTATCCAATTCTTCCCCAACCTTTTTGAGAAGTGGAGTATAGTTCAGTTGATATGTCTTAATAATTTCAGAAGGAATTTGCAATCCAAGATATGTTGGTCTAAGATTAGGTTCTGCATAGCTGCCCTGTTAAAAGGCATACGTATACTCTTCGATAGGTTTATTTTATATCCTGAAAAGGTCCCATATTCTTTCAGGATGTCAACTAATGCTCGGAGTGAAATTTCTGGTTTAGTGAGGTAAAGTAAAATGTCATCGGCATATAGCGAGACCAGATGTTCACGCCCACCTATACGAACACCATGGATGGATGGATGAGATCTAAAAGCTTCTGCCAGTGGCTCTATAGCCAAAGAAAAAAGGAGCGGACTAGCGGGACAACCCTGTCTTGTGCCACGTGATAGAGAGAACTGTGAGGAAATATTTCCATTAGTCAGGATCTGAGCTACTGGACATTTGTACAGTAATCTAATCAGACCAACATACTTAGGTCCAATATTCATCCTCTGTAAAACTTCAAACAGGTAGTTCCATTCTATGCGGTCAAAAGCCTTTACCGCATCTAATGAAGCCGCCACTACAGATTCTTGGTCATTCTCTACATAACGCATAATATTAAATAATCTACTGATATTATCAGGAGATGAGCGGTTTATTACAAAGCCTGTTTGGTCCATATCAACCAAGTCCGGAAGAACCTAATCCAGTCTAAGAGCTATGAGTTTCGCAAGAATCTTATATGAAGTGTTCAATAGAGATATTGGTCTATACGACCCACAACGCAGAGGATCTTTCCCAGGTTTGAACAAAACTGTGATCAGTGCCTGTTCATGTGTGTCTGCGAGCTTTTCAGTCTCTATGGCATAATTAAACATACTGCAAAGAGGCTCAATTAGTTTGGGTAAAAAGGATCGATAGAAATCAATAGGGAATCCGTCTAACCCTGGTGATTTTCCCCCAGCAGTGTTGAAAATGGATTCCCTAATTTCCTCTGATGTAATCTCTTTCTCCAAGTGCTCTCTATCCTCATCAGTTAAAGTTTGTACATTGAGTTTGTTCAAAAACTCATGCATTGTGGCAGGGGCATCCCTTCAGACTTGTACAATGTTTCTTAAAACTCCCTGAAGACTAGATTAATTTCCTCAGCACTGTGAACAACTGTTATTGGGTAGCTTAATAGAGCTAATAACTCAACTAGCTTCCTCTCGTCTTATCTGCCAAGCAAGCAACTCTCCTGCTTTATCTCCATGTTCGTAGTAGTTTTGTTTTGTTCTCCTAAGAGCATTTTCCGCTTTATGGGTCGTCAGGGTGTTATCCTCTATGGGCTAGGTGGGACGCAAGCGTCCCACCCGTGGTGCACTCCATCAACAGCAGTTGCATTTCAAGAGCGGCAAATTTGAAACCAAATAAATGTCAAAATTCAAATTTTTCAAACATACAACTATCTTACACCCTTTGAAAGATAAACATCTCCTTAATCTAACCACGTTGTCCGATTTCAAAAAGGTTTTACGGCGAAAGCATAAAGTTAGATTATGTTAGGAGAGTACATTGACAATAGCTGTGTGTAATGTTTTGTCAATTCAAAGACAGGGTCACCAAAACCATAAAACCAGCTAAAATGATGCACTAACCTTTTACAATCTCCATCAGATGACACTCCTAGGACATTATGTTAGACAATGCATGCATTTTTAGTTCTATCAAGTTCATATTTATATCCAAAAACAGCGTTTTACTATGGCATTGATGTTGAGGAAATCGTTTCCCTCCAATAACCGGCAGTCAAGTCAGCACCACAAATTAAATAATTAAAATTAGAAAACATTGGTAAAATATTATATTGTCATTTAAAGAATTATAGATTTACATCTCTTGAACGCAATCAACTTGCCAGATTTAAAAATAACCTTACTGGGAAATCACACTTTGCAATAATCTGAGCACTGCGCCCAGAAAAATACGCGTTGCGATACAGACTAGCCGCCATGTTGGGGAGATCTAAAATCGAAAATACTATGTAAATAATCCATTACCTTTGATTCTCTTCATCAGATGTCACTTCCAGGTATCACAGGTCCATAACGAATGTAGTTTTGTTCAAAAAAGCTCATCATTTATGTCCAAAAATCTCCGTCTTGTTCTAACTTTGTCACTCGTCCCTTTGTGACTTTCTGGTCTTCGTGGAGTTTATCGACCAGTACATCAATTTTTCTGAGACGTTCAGAAAGTGTCTCTTGGATTTTTGTTATACCCTTGTCCATCTCCATTCTGAACCATGCTGGTGCTTCTTCCGAGCTAGCATCCGCCGAGGCCGAAGAAGGGCTGTCAGAGGGGCATTTTTCCATGCCTCATCTGAGGCTTTGTCATATTGGGCATATTTTGCTTTGGCGATACAATGATGTTTTAACTTCCAACTCACAATTAACGAACAGTTAAACCGTGTCAAAATGCCTTAAAATTGTTTGAAAGTTTGATGATACTATGCAGACGCGTCTTGTTAGAGCTTCGCCATTGCCGGAAGTCTCAGCATATGGGGTTTTCACAATAGACTCTGTGTGTGTGTGTGTGTGTGTGTGTGTGTGTGTGTGTGTGTGTGTGTGTGTGTGTGTGTGTGTGTGTGTGTGTGTGTGTGTGTGTGTGTGTGTGTGGTGTGTGTGTGTGTGTGTGTGTGTGTGTGTGTGTGTGTGTGTGTGAAGGGGGGAGAGGCGGGTTGTGTGTGTGGGAGTTGTACAATCTGACTGCAGCTTATCTTTTGTCTGGGACATAGTTTTGTACAAAACACAATGCTGGTCTGGTCATATTACAGCCAAGACTGAAGGAGGAGGAAGAAGGAGGAAGGTGTCTGGTCCTAAATGAGACTCCTCTAACGCCTCCATTGTTTTAGTTAGGTCCATGCAGGTTACACTATGGAACACTGAGAGTAGACTATAGGGGTGTGACCACTGACCAGGTTACACTATAGAACACTGAGAGTAGACTATAGGGGTGTGACCACTGACTGACCAGGTTACACTATGGAACACTGAGAGGAGACTATAGGGGTGTGACCACTGACCAGGTTACACTATGGAACACTGAGAGTAGACTATAGCGGTGTGACCATTGACCAGGTTACACTATGGAACACTGAGAGGAGACTGTAGGGGTGTGACCACTGACCAGGTTACACTATGGAACACTGAGAGGAGACTATAGGGGTGTGACCACTGACCAGGTTACACTATAGAACACTGAGAGTAGACTATAGGGGTGTGACCACTGACTGACCAGGTTACTGAGTGGAACACTGAGAGGAGACTATAGGGGTGTGACCACTGACCAGTTTACTCATTGGAACACTGAGAGTAGACTATAGGGGTGTGACCACTGACCAAGTTACTGAGTGGAACACTGAGAGTAGACTATAGGGGTGTGACCACTGACTAGGTTACACTATGGAACACTGAGAGGAGACTATAGGGGTGTGACCACTGACCAGGTAACACTATGGAACACTGAGAGGAGACTATAGGGGTGTGACCACTGACCAGTTTACTCAGTGGAACACTGAGAGGAGACTATAGGGGTGTGACCACTGACCAGTTTACTGAGTGGAACACTGAGAGTAGACTATAGGGGTGTGACCACTGACCAGGTTACTGAGTGGAACACTGAGAGTAGACTATAGGGGTGTGACCACTGACCAGTTTACTCAGTGGAACACTGAGAGTAGACTATAGGGGTGTGACCACTGACCAGGTTACTGAGTGGAACACTGAGAGGAGACTATAGGGGTGTGACCACTGACCAGTTTACTCAGTGGAACACTGAGAGTAGACTATAGGGGTGTGACCACTGACCAGGTTACACTATGGAACACTGAGAGGAGACTATAGGGGTGTGACCACTGACCAGTTTACTCAGTGGAACACTGAGAGGAGACTATAGGGGTGTGACCACTGACTAGGTTACACTATGGAACACTGAGAGTAGACTATAGGGGTGTGACCACTGACCAAGTTACTGAGTGGAACACTGAGAGTAGACTATAGGGGTGTGACCACTGACTAGGTTACACTATGGAACACTGAGAGGAGACTATAGGGGTGTGACCACTGACCAGGTAACACTATGGAACACTGAGAGGAGACTATAGGGGTGTGACCACTGACCAGTTTACTCAGTGGAACACTGAGAGGAGACTATAGGGGTGTGACCACTGACCAGTTTACTGAGTGGAACACTGAGAGTAGACTATAGGGGTGTGACCACTGACCAGGTTACTGAGTGGAACACTGAGAGTAGACTATAGGGGTGTGACCACTGACCAGTTTACTCAGTGGAACACTGAGAGTAGACTATAGGGGTGTGACCACTGACCAGGTTACTGAGTGGAACACTGAGAGGAGACTATAGGGGTGTGACCACTGACCAGTTTACTCAGTGGAACACTGAGAGGAGACTATAGGGGTGTGACCACTGACCAGGTTACACTATGGAACACTGAGAGGAGACTATAGGGGTGTGACCACTGACCAGTTTACTCAGTGGAACACTGAGAGGAGACTATAGGGGTGTGACCACTGACTAGGTTACACTATGGAACACTGAGAGTAGACTATAGGGGTGTGACCACTGACCAGGTTACTGAGTGGAACACTGAGAGTAGACTATAGGGGTGTGACCATTGACCAGGTTACACTATGGAACACTGAGAGGAGACTATAGGGGTGTGACCACTGACCAGGTAACACTATGGAACACTGAGAGGAGACTATAAGGGTGTGATCACTGACCAGGTTACTGAGTGGAACACTGAGAGGAGACTATAGGGGTGTGACCACTGACCAGTTTACTCATTGGAACACTGAGAGTAGACTATAGGGGTGTGACCACTGACCAAGTTACTGAGTGGAACACTGAGAGTAGACTATAGGGGTGTGACCACTGACTAGGTTACACTATGGAACACTGAGAGGAGACTATAGGGGTGTGACCACTGACCAGGTAACACTATGGAACACTGAGAGGAGACTATAGGGGTGTGACCACTGACCAGTTTACTCAGTGGAACACTGAGAGGAGACTATAGGGGTGTGACCACTGACCAGGTTACTGAGTGGAACACTGAGAGGAGACTATAGGGGTGTGACCACTGACCAGTTTACTCAGTGGAACACTGAGAGGAGACTATAGGGGTGTGACCACTGACCAGTTTACTGAGTGGAACACTGAGAGTAGACTATAGGGGTGTGACCACTGACCAGGTTACTGAGTGGAACACTGAGAGTAAACTATAGGGGTGTGACCACTGACCAGGTTACTGAGTGGAACACTGAGAGGAGACTATAGGAGTGTGACCACTGACCAGTTTACTCAGTGGAACACTGAGAGGAGACTATAGGGGTGTGACCACTGACCAGTTTACTCAGTGGAACACTGAGAGGAGACTATAGGGGTGTGACCACTGACCAGTTTACTCAGTGGAACACTGAGAGGAGACTATAGGGGTGTGACCACTGACCAGTTTACTCAGTGGAACACTGAGAGGAGACTATAGGGGTGTGACCACTGACCAGTTTACTCAGTGGAACACTGAGAGTAGACTATAGGGGTGTGACCACTGACCAGTTTACTGAGTGGAACACTGCCCATAGGTGTTCATGTGATAGGAATATCAGGGTTGTTGTTTCAGTCCGTCCCTGACAGGCATAATAAAAACAAGACAGGGAAGACATACGTCATTGTCATCTATGTATTGTAAGGGACTATTCCCAGGACCACCCATACATAAAATGTATGCCTGCATGACTGTAAGTCACTTTGTGTGAAAGCATCTGCTAAATGCCATATGTATTATTGTGTGACCTGGGTGTGACCAGGTACTCTAAGGAACGCTGAACGCTACCCACTGGTGCTAGAGAGAAACAATATCAGGTGTGTTGTTCCTAATCTGTCACTGACAACATGGGCATAAAACCAAAACTACAGGACGTATTGTAACTTGACAACACTGTCATTATTTATACATGTGTTGTTTGGGAAGATCAGGTGAGAGGAGATCCTGTGTCTCTGACTGGTTCGGAGTTGGTTGAATCTGGCAGGATAAGGGTGGAGGGTGTGTGTGCGTATACACATACGTGCGTGTGTTTCAGAGAGTTTTTCCCATGCGGGTCAGTGAAGGAGGCTCTCTCTCTCTCTCTCAGCACCAGATATCAATCTCTTGGGTTTTGGCTTGGGAAGGTAGGCGTCACAGTTTAATCTGTAGTGTTGCCAAAGACTAAAGAACAGCAACGTTGTTCTAACAGTGAATAGCTAGCTGTCTTTCCACCCTCTGTGAAGATTGAGACGGTATTTACTTGTGAAGGTAGGCGTCACACACAGCTGTCATGTTATACGTTTACAGGCTAGTGTATCATTACTTCTGAACAGCAACGTTGTTTTACTGTAACAGTGAATAGACATGTTTGTAGGAGTGTTATGTTATGGTATCACTGAAATCAGTGGAGGCTGCTGAGGGGAGAACGGCTCATAATAATGGCTGGAACGGAGCGAATGGAATGGCATCAAACATGGAAACCGTGTGTTTGATGTATTTGCAAACTATTACAGACTACAAAGGGAAGCACAGCCGCAAGCTGCCCAGTGACACGAGTCTACCAGACGAGCTAAATTACTTCTATGCTCGCTTCTGGGCAAGTAACACTGAACCATGCATGAGAGCATCAGCTGTTCCGGATGACTGTGTGATCACGCTCTCCGTAGCTGATGTGAATAAGACCTTTAGACAGGTCAACACTCACAAGGCCGCAAGGCCAGACGGATTACAAGGACGTGTACTCCGAGCATGCGCTGACCAACTGGCAAGTGTCTTCACTGACATTTTCATCCTGTCCCTAACTGAGTCTGTAATGTTTCAAGCAGACCACAATAGTCCCTGTGCCCAAGAACACTAAGGTAACCTACCTAAAGTACTACCGACCCTAAGCACTCACGTCTGTAGCCATGAAGTGCTTTGAAACACCATTATCTCAGACACCCTGGACCCACTCCAATTTGCATACCACCCCAACAGATCCACAGATGATGCAATCTCTATTGCACTCAACACTGCCCTTACCCACCTGGAGAAAAGGAACACCTATGTGAGAATGCTATTCACTGACTACAGCTCAGCGTTCAACACCATAGTACCCTTAAAGCTCGTCACTAAGCTAAGGACCCTGGGACTAAACACCTCCCTCTGCAACTGGATCCTGGACTTCCTGATGGGCCGCCCCCAGGTGGTATGTGTAGGTCCCCTCCTGTACTCCCTGTTCACTCATGACTGCATGGCCAGGCATGACTCCAACACCATCATCAAGTTTTCTGATGACACAACAGTGGTAGGCCTGATCACCGACAACGATGAGACAGCCTATAGGGAGTAGATCAGAGACCTGGCCGTGTGGTGCCAGGACAACAACCTCTCCCTCAATGTGATCAAGACAAAGGAGATGATTGTGGACTACAGGAAAAGGAGGACCGAGCACGCCCCCATTCTCATTGACGGGGCTGTAGTGGAACAGGTTGAGAGCTTCAAGTTCCTTAACGTCCACATCACCAACAAACTATCACGGTCCAAACACACTAAGACAGTCGTGAAGAGGGCACAACAAAACCTATTCCCCCTCAGGAGATGGAAAAGATTTGGCCTGGTTCTTCAGATCCTCAAAAGGTTCTACAGCTGCACTATCGAGTGTATCCTGACTGGTTGCATCACTGCCTGGTACGGCAACTGCTCGGACTCCGACCGCAAGGTACTACAGAGGGTAGTGCGTACGGCCCAGTACATAACTGGGGCCAAGCTTCCTGCCATCCAGGACCTCTATACCAGGCGGTGTCAGAGGAAGGCCCTAAACATTGTCAAAGACTCCAGCCACCCAAGTCATAGACTGTTCTCTCTGCTACCGCACGGCAAACGGTACCGGAGCACCTAGTCTAGGTCCAAGAGGCTTCTTAACAGCTTCTACCCCCAAGCCATA
>NC_138302.1:20880000-20922500 GCF_965601325.2 Salmo salar | reverse complement strand
GGGGGTACTGTGTGTCGATTGATGAGGACTTTTTTTTATTTCATCCATTTTAGAACAAGGCTGTAATGTAACAAAATGTGGAAAAAGTCAAGGGGACAGAATACTTTCTGAATATGCTGTATAGGCCTATATATAGATGGCTTAGCTCTTTCAGGTAATCAAATCCAGACAGGCCTATTTCTACTCTTTATAATGCTTTTAAATGACATTTCTGGTTTTGGCGGGAAATACCGGGTTACCTGGGAGATAAGGGATTTATTCTCTGGATGGAAGATTTGTAAAATAACGGGAAAATATTCAACCCTAGTCTGAGCACGGTCTCTTGGGTGGTGTGACGGGAGTTCCTCTACTAGGACTGTACATACACAAACACACACACACACACACACACACACACTACACTGCCTCGACATACTATGCTGACAGCCTGACAGGTCTGCTCCGGTCACAACATAAAAACACTCACAGTGGAGACAGACATACAGACATGTCGTCTTGGGGGCCTTGTCCCCACATTAACCCCTAGAATGCATGTACTACTTGTGTCCGTCTCTTGCCACAAAGTATTCACTCTCTCGCTCTCTCACCTCTGTATTTGTAGCTCACAAACACACTCACACACACACACACAGTCACACACAGTCACACACTTACAGCTGTAAGTAGACCTCATTTGGCTTTTAGTTTCGTTCTAGACAACATGTTGGTTTCAGAAACCTGACAGTTTCAGTTCCCTCACAGTTCAAATCTGGTTAATAGACCTACTTCTTCTCATTGTGTGTGTGTTGTTTCTACCTCCTTCATCCCCACAGAGGAACACACACATACACCTACACACTCTCTCTCTTTCTCTCTCTGCCTCTCTCTCTCTCTCTCTCTCTCTCTCTGCCTCTCTCTCTATATTTCTCTCTCTCTCTCTCTCTCTGCCTCTGCCTCTCTCTCTCTCTCTCTCTCTCTCTCTCTCTGCCTCTCTCTCTATATTTCTCTCTCTCTGTTTCTCTCTCTCAGAAGAGGGCTTCCTCCACCATCAGTAGCTGTATTAAATGTCCTGTGATGCTGAACGGGCTGCGTTCAGCTGTAACGCTCTGCATCGCCGCTCTCCTCCCGTTACACACACCGTTCAACACTGTTCACCGCAGGCCCGAGCAACACTCTGTGTGTGTGTGTGTGTGTGTGTGTGTGTGTGTGTGTGTGTGTGTGTGTGTGTGTGTGTGTATGTGTGTGTGTGTGTGTGTGTGTGTGTGTGTGTGTGTGTGTGTGTGTGTGTGTGTGTGTGTGTGTGTGTGTGTGTGTGTGTGTGTGTGTGTGTGTGTGTGTGTGTGTGTGTTGGCCTAATGGAGAGAGAGGGACGCCACATTGCCTTGTACCTCAAGAGAAAACATTTTAGGAAACCTGATGCAGTCAAACTTAATGTTTTTGTTGTTCAGTATTCTATTTATTCAACTCACTTAAATATATTTAACCGTTATTTCAAGTTGACACTATTCAATTGAATGTAATTGAGGTTCAGATGCTCAAAGGGTTGTGAAAGACTTGAGCCAACATGGTTCTCCAGTTCCCTTATTACCAATGGATTACAATGCATCTGTACAATGGGACCTTTTATCGGATCGGAAGGCTCTTTCCAGTGTTTTGGATTAACTTACCTGATCTAATCCTCTCTTAATGTGTAGAAGTGTAAAAGCCACCCGGGTGGTGAAGCTCGGCGGCCATTTTGGTCCGTACAGTAGGACTCACCTTACATAAGCTGTTGTGATGGAGCCACAAGGAGATTAGTTGCATGACCTTGCTGATTGACACGAGAGCCATCAGTGGTGATTGCTGTGACGCAAGTGGAAAAAATGGTTGATGTGATGGGTTTGGAAATAAGTATTGTGTTGTTGGTGATGTTATTGATTGTTGCACATATACAGTTACAGTGTGCGCACACACACACACACACACACACACACACACACACACACACACACACACACACACACACACACACACACACACACACACACACACACACACACACACACACACACACACACATACACTCGTCCTTGACGGTCTTTGTCTGTCTGTTTGTCTGACTAGGGGTAATTACATCTGAACACAGTAGAGGTACATGGGTAAAATCACTGGGGAAGCCAAGCCAGAAAAAAAAGACATATTACAATTCATGTGTTGTGATCATTGTGTTGTTTGCTCTATAACCTGCTAGTTCATATGCCTTGTCACCGTGATATATAGTCCTAAAGGACAAGACAATAACAAGACACAATGGCAGAATAAATTCAACCACACCTTTGTTTCATCACAAAACCGGAGAGCAACATCCGTCCGGTGAATTCCACCAAGCATTCTGCATGTAACAAACAGTAACATGACCTACAGCGTGGTCAAGTAAGATAATGTTTCCCACATTTTCAGACCACTAAACAACTATTGATTTAGAACCACAGAGAGTTACCACAAGTCCCAAAGAAAACAGGATCTGCCTCCAGTATTCCAGCACCATTTCAACTTCAACGTTTCATCTTCATCAAATCACCTCTGCTTAGTCTAATACAGTGACAACTAAAATATACCAAAAACAATTTAGTCCAATCAACGTAAGCTACACTGAACAAAAATATAAACACAACATGTAAAAGTGTTGGTTCCATATTTCATGAGCTGAAATAAAAGATCCCAGAAATGTTCACACACACTAAAAGCTTATTTCTCTCAAATTTTGTGCACACATGTTTTTACATCCCTGTTCGTGAGCATTTCTCCTTTGCCAAGATAATCCATCCACCTGACAGGTGTGGCATATCAAGAAGCTGATTAAACAGCATGATCATTACACAGGTGCACCTTGTGCTGTGGACAATAAAAGGCCACTCTAAAATGTGCAGCTTCGTCACTCAACGCCACAGATGTCTCAAGTTGAGGGAGCGTGCAATTGACATGCTGACTGCAGGAATGTCCACCAGAGCTGTTGCCAGAGAATTTAATGTTCTGAAATAAAGCTGAAAATGTCCCAGTTCTTCCATGGCCTGCATACTCACCAGACATGTCATCCATTGAGCATGTTGGGATGCTCTAGATTGATGTGTATGACAAGCTATGGACCATGAACACAATTGCATTTTATCGATGGCAATTTGAATGAACAGAGATACCGGGACAAGATCCTGAGGCCCATTGTCGTGCCATTCATCTGCCGCCATAACCACATTTTTCGGCATGATAATGCACGGCCCCATGTTGCAAGGATCTGTACACAATTCCTGGAATCTGAAAATGTCTCATTCTTCCCCGGCCTGCATAATCACCAGACATGTCGCCAGACATGTTCCAGTTCCCGTCAATATCCAGCAATTTCACACAGCCATTTAAAAAAATGTTTTATCTAGGCAAGTCAGTTAAGAACAATTTCTTATTTACAATGACAGCCTACCCCAGACAACACTGGGGCCATTGTGCACCGCCCTATGGGACTCCCAATCACAGCCGATGTGATGCAGCCTGGATTTGAACCAGGTACTTCAACAACACCTCTTTCACTGAGGTGCAGTGTCTTAGACCACTGCGCCACTCGGGAGCATTTGAAGAGGAGTGGGTTAACATTCCACAGGCCACAATCAAGAGCTTGATCAGCTCTATGCGAAGGAGATGATTCGCACTGCATGAGGCAAATGGTGGTCACACCAGATACTGACAGGTTTTCGTATGTTGTATGTCTATGTATGTTGCATTTACATTTTTGTTCAGTATAAATATGATGTGGCTGTCCATGGTTCGGATTTATGCGTGCATGCGTGCGCACATTCGTGCAAGTAGAAAAACATGTTGACCCCACTCTACTTGTAGAGAAGCACCAATGCCATCCTCCTCTCTTTCATGTTGAAGAAACGGTCTATCACTCTGTCATACAGTTCACGCTTCCATTTTTGTGGTCCTAGGCTACCTGGCTAAAATCCTTGCTAGCTAGCCTAACTTCCTATCATGTGAGCATTTAGCAAGTTAACATTAGCCTTCTACATCTAGCTACATATTGAACTTCCATTCTCTCATGCCAGTGGCACAATTTATGAATTTATGGTTGGATCAGAATCGCCATTATAACCTCTATGGGCTAGGCGGGACGAATTCGTCCCACCTACGTAACAGCCACTTGAAGCCTGTGGCGCGATTTTCAAAACCTTAAAAATCCTATTACTTCAATTTCTCAAACATATGACTATTTTACAGCTATTTAAAGACAAGACTCTCGTTAATCTAACCACACTGTCCGATTTCAAAAAGGCTTTACAACGAAAGCAAAACATTAGATTATGTCAGCAGAGTACCAAGCCAGAAATAATCAGACACCCATTTTTCAAGCTAGCATATAATGTCACAAAAACCCAGAAGACAGCTAAATGCAACACTAACCTTTGATGATCTTCATCAGATGACAACCCTAGGACATTATGTTATACAATACATGCATGTTTTGTTCAATCAAGTTCATATTTATATCAAAAACCAGCTTTTTACATTAGCATGTGACGTTCAGAACTAGCATACCCCCCGCAAACTTCCGGGGAATTCGCTAACATTTTACTAAATTACTCACGATAAACGTTCACAAAAAGCATAACAATTATTTTAAGAATTATAGATACAGACCTCCTCTATGCACTCGATATGTCCGATTTTAAAATAGCTTTTTGGTGAAAGCACATTTTGCAATATTCTAAGTACATAGCCCAGGCATCACGGGCTAGCTATTTAGACACCCGGCAAATTTAGCACTCACCATAATCATATTTACTATTATAAAAGTTTGATTACCTTTTGTTGTCTTCGTCAGAATGCACTCCCAGGACTGCTACTTCAATAACAAATGTTGGTTTGGTCCAAAATAATCCATCGTTATATCCGAATAGCGGCGTTTTGTTCGTGCGTTCCAGACACTATCCGAAATGGTAAAGAAGGGTCGTGCGCATGGCGCAATTCGTGACAAAAAAATTCTAAATATTCCATTACCGTACTTCGAAGCATGTCAACCGCTGTTTAAAATCAATTTTTATGCCATTTTTCTCGTAGAAAAGCGATAATATTCCGACCGGGAATCTCCTTTTCGCAAAACAGAGGAAAAAATCACAAAGACGGGGGCGGTCAGGTCAAGCCCAGAGTCCCTTGATCGGCCACTTGAGAAAGGCGATAATGTGTTTCAGCCTGGGGCTGGGATGACGACATTCAGGTTTTTCCCGGGCTCTGAGCGCCTATGGACGACGTAGGAAGTGTCACGTTAGAGCAGAGATCCTTAGTAAAAGATAGAGATGGAAAAGAAGTTCAAGAAATGGTCAGACAGGCCACTTCCTGTAAAGGAATCTCTCAGGTTTTGACCTGCCATTTGAGTTCTGTTATACTCACAGACACCATTCAAACAGTTTTAGAAACTTTAGGGAATTTCTATCCATATGTAATAAGTATATGCATATTCTAGTTACTGGGTAGGAGTGGTAACCAGATTAAATCAGGTATGTTTTTTATCCAGCCGTGTCAATACTGCCCCCTAGCCCTAACAGGATAATCATTGGCCAGTACAGAGAATTAAGTAAAACCACAAGTCCAAATCCTTATCTCCATCCATGGCTAATTTAGGAATGGGACGATTTGAGCTAGCTAGCCAGCGGAGGACAACAACACAAGGAGATGCACAATGAGGTTCTGTTCATGTCGTCTGCTCTCCATCAAATGTGATTGGAGTGAAGCCAAATCCAAACCGGCCAAATCCACTTTTTTTTGGTGCGCCAGGACCATTCACAGTTGAGCTCACTCGGTTTAGCTCAACGCTGATTGGCTATTATTTTATACTTTTTTTTAAATCAAGGGAGGCCAAATGCTTGATGATTTACTCGCATTCAATGCTACAGGCGGCAACAATGTCATACTCTTTTGGACCAAACAGCATCAGATAGATGGTCTACACATGCTGAGACAGAGGGGCGCTGTTTCGCTCGCTTGGATGCTTTCTCCGGTGAGACACATTCAGCCACTTGCAAATTGTTGGAAAATTATGAAACACAGAGAAATGAAAGATACATTATTTTATGTATTTTTTCTTTTTTTCTTGGTCAATTTTTGGACCAAGAAATGAATACACGCCATTGTCTGAACGACATCTACTTGAGAAGAAAGCAAAATAGAGAGGGAGAGAGTTAGAGAGAGGGAGGGAGAGGGAGGGAGAGAGATGAGAGGGAGAGAAAGAGAGAATGAAAGGGAACGAGAGAGTGAGAGAAAGAGAAGAAGGAGAGGGAGAGAGAATCAAATCAAATGTTATTTGTCACGTGCTGAATACAACAGGTGTAGACTTTACAGTGAAATGCTTACTTACAAGCCCTTAACCAACAATGCTTTAAGAAATGCTTTAAAAAATAAAAAATAAGTGTTAAGTAAAAAAGTAAAATAGAAAATAAAGTAACAAATAATTCAACAGTAGCAGTAAAATAACAAGCAATGCTATATACAGTGGGTACCGGTACAGAGTCAGTGTGCGGGGCCACAGGTTAGTCGAGGTAATTGAGGTAATATGTACTTGTAGGTAGAGTTAAAGTGACTACACATAGATTATAAACAGAGAGTAGCAGCAGCGTAAAAGAGGGGTCTGGGTAGCACTTTGATTAGCTGTTCAGGAGACTTATGGCTTGGGGGTAGAAGCTGTTTAGAAGCCCTCTTTTACACACTACCCTCTGTAATGCCTTGTGGTCGGAGTCCTCATACAGCACTCTAACAGCCATTCACTGCTCAGCAGGTGCAGAGAAATATTGAGAGAGAGAGAGAGAGAGGGAGATGTAGAGCATTAGATTTAAAAAAATATATATTATTAAACTAGGCAAGTCAGTTTAGAACAAATTCTTATTTACAATGACAGCCTACCCCAGGCCAATTGTGCACCTTCTGCACTGAGATGCAGTGCCTTAGACTGTTGCACCACTCGGGAGGGAGGGAAGCATCTAGACAGCATTAGTGTTTGTCTGGAATATAATGACACACCTCTGGACAGACGATAATAACATTGTTTACCATCAAAGCGCCACACACACACACTGTGCCGCCTCACCTGTCTTTGTCTCCAAACCCAGTCATTATCCCTACCGCTAATATTTAACCCCTGGCTAGCATGACTCAGCTAAAAAGAACACACAAGCCCACTGCAGAGTGCTAATACGCTAACAGGCTAAAGTCAGCAAGATATGCAGTAAAGCAGCCAGACAGTTTTCCTGAATCCTTCTCCTCCTTTTCAGCTGTAATGAGAAGGCAATTGAGAGGATTGAATGAAGAAAGGGAGGATGAAAGGAGGGTGGGATGGCTAGTGTTGAGGGAGGAGAAGAAGAAAGTGATGATGTGTGGGAAACTGTGAATCCATTTACTATAAAAGATGATATGACGATGTCTTGGTGATCCAGTAAGTTGTTCTAGGGACCAAGGCAGTGTGGAGGATTATGGGAAAATGGATTGTCCGGCATTCCCATCCCTATGGCAATGATGATGTCAGATAGAGCTGGAGACAAAGATTTCAGGAGAGAGAGAGAAGAAAGGAGATGGGGAGAGAGGGAAGGAGAGGGAGAGGATGGAGAGAGGGAGGGAGCGAGGTAAGGAGAGGGAGAGGATGGAGAGAGAGGGATGGGGTGGAGAGAGGGAGGGAGGGTGTTAAGGAGGGAGGGATGTAAGGAGGGAGGGAGGTAGGAAGGTAAGGAGAGGGAGGGAGGGAGGGAGGTAAGGAGGGAGGGAGAGGACGAGAGAGGGATGAGTGGAGGGAGGTAAGGAGGGAGGGAGGTAAGGAGAGGGAAGGGATGGAGTGGAGAGAGGTAGGGAGGGAGGTAAGGATGGAGGTAAGGAGGGAGGGAGAGGGAGCAGATGACAAGAGAGGGAGGGAGGGAGGGAGGGAGGGAGGGAGGGAGGGAGGGAGGGAGGGAGGGAGGGAGGGAGGGAGGGAGGGAGGGAGGGAGGGAGGGAGGGAGGGAGGGAGGGCAGATGACAAGAGAGGGATGGAGTGGAGAGAGGGAGGGAGGGTGTTAAGGAGGGAGGGAGGTAAGGAGGGAGGGAGGTAGGTAGGTAAGGAGAGGGAGGGAGGGAGGTAAGGAGGGGGAGAGGATGGAGAGAGAGGGATGGAGTGGCGAGAGGGAGGGAGGGTGTTAAGGAGGGATGGATGTAAGGAGGGAGGGAGGGAGGTAAGGATGGAGGTAAGGAGGGAGGGAGAGGGAGCAGATGACAAGAGAGGGAGGGAGGGAGGGAGGGAGGGAGGGAGGGAGGGAGGGAGGGAGGGAGGGAGGGAGGGAGGGAGGGAGGGAGGGAGGGAGGGAGGGAGGGAGGGATAAAAAATGGAAGGGAGTAATAGGGGAGAGAGAAGGAAGAGTGACTACTGTGTTCATCAGTCTAGGGAGAGAGAGGGAGGAGGGAAAGAGAGGGAATGATAGAAAAGAGAGGGAGGGGTTGAGTCCTTACTGACTGGTACAGTTACATTATGGATGAGAGTAGAGGAGTGTGTGCATTCCACTGACTTTCCCACACACACACACAAACTCCCCAATCGCAACCTACGCCCCTACACACACGCCATTGCACTAAAACCCCTTTTCCATCCATACAAACACGCACTCTAATCTAACCCAAACCTCTCTCTTTTAGCACCCGGCCTTCTCCTGAGATCTGTCTCACCTGCCCACTGAACCACACACACACACACACACACACACACACACACACACACACACACACACACACACACACACACACACACACACACACACACACACACACACACACACACACACACACACACACACAGAGCACCACTGAACCATACACACACACTGAGCACTGAACACCACTGAACCATACACACGCACTGAGCACTGAGCACCACTGCACCATACACACCATACTGAGCACTGAACACCACTGAACCATACACACCATACTGAGCACTGAACACCACTGAACCATTCACACGCACTGAGCACCACTGAACCATACACACACACTGAGCACTGAGCACCACTGAACCATACACACACACTGAGCACTGAGCACCACTGAACCATACACACACACTGAGCACCACTGAACCATACACACACACTGAGCACTGAGCACCACTGAACCATACACACACACACTGAGCACCACTGAACCATACACACACACTGAGCACTAAGCACTGAGCACCACTGAACCATACACACACACTGAGCACCACTGAACCATACACACACACTGAGCACCATTGAACCATACACACACACAACAACCAGGAAGTCCACTATGAAGTGCTTTCGTGCATGTATTTGAATGTGTCAGTGTGTTCTTAGGGAAAGGAGGAATACCTAGTCAGTTGTACAACTGAATGCCTTCAACTGAAATGTGTCTTCCGCATTTAACCCAACCCCTCTGAATCAGTCAGTTAGATATCAGCTTTCTTATAGAAACCCAGAGAAACACTCTTGTTGGGTAATGTTATAATGATGAGTCACAGTAGAGCTAGGTTTAGCGGTGGCTAATGGAAGACTCTTGTTGGGTGGCGTTCTATGGATGAGTCACTGTAGAGCTAGCTTAGCGATGGCTAATGGAAGACTCTTGTTGGGTGACGTTCTATGGATGAGTCACTGTAGAGCTAGCTTAGCGGTGGCTAATGGAAGACTCTTGTTGGGTGACGTTCTATGGATGAGTCACTGTAGAGCTAGCTTAGCGGTGGCTAATGGAAGACTCTTGTTGGGTGATGTTCTATGGATGAGTCACTGTAGAGCTAGCTTAGCGGTGGCTAATGGAAGACTCTTGTTGGGTGACGTTCTATGGATGAGTCACTGTAGAGCTAGCTTAGCGGTGGCTAATGGAAGACTCTTGTTGGGTGATGTTTTATGGATGAGTCACTGTAGAGCTAGCTTAGCAGTGGCTAATGGAAGACTCTTGTTGGGTGACGTTCTATGGATGAGTCACTGTAGAGCTAGCTTAGCGGTGGCTAATAGAAGACTCTTGTTGGGTGATGTTCTAATGATGAGTCACTATAGAGCTAGCTTAGCGGTGGCTAATAGAAGAACAGCACAGATTAAACGGGGCAAGGCACGGTCAGGGATGTACTGAGAGGACAGAGAGAGAAAGAGAGGAAAGAGGGAGCAGAGAGAGAGAGAGAGAGAGAGAGAGAGAGAGGACATAAAGGGAGAGCGGGTGAGAGAGCAAGAGAGCCTTACTGTCTTTCCCACGCTGTAGCCAACTCTTCTATTTCTATGTTCTAGTTTTCTAATGTGAAAAAGGGGCCCTGTGGGAAAAAGGTTGGGCACCCCTGCCATAGAGTGCTGGTCAATAGTAGTGCACAGTATATGGAATCGGGTGGCATTTGGGCCACAATCTTATTAGTTTCCATTGGTCTCTGTAAAGCCTGTGACTCAGAGAAACAGAAACAGAGGAAGTTATTGAAACAGGTCAGTCAGATCAGTCAGACAGACACTGTGGGGTCAGCAATGGAAATCTATGGGTGTTCTGGGCAGAACAGGGCCTGCCTGATCTGCAGTTTAAATGAGGTGACAGAGGCTGGGCTGCATCTCAATCTTCTAAAGAGGCTCCCTTGTCCCTTCCTTGTTTCCTTTCCTTCATCTGCAGGAGAGGATGACATGCTATCATATAATGTGTGTTTGTGTGTGCGTGTGTTTGTGCGTGCATGCATGTGTTAGCGTGCTTACATGTGTGTTAGCATGTGTGTGTGTTATTCCTTTCATACTTAAACGTTTTTCTGGCACCTTGATCATACCGCCAACTTTTTTCACACTTTTCCGAACTCTGAAAATATGTTTCTGGCATCAAAACCTAAACTTTTATTTCCACCAAACAACCTAGAAGCCTGATCATTTCAGTAAAGTTCTGCCTACGGCTTAGTATGAAACATAGCCCTGAGGCGGCATCAGCACCACTTATGCTCTAAAACTCTTGATAGTTGCTAGGCAACGCCCATTAACCATCCTCCTTGCAGTTCTAAACTTTGCAAGGCATGTCACTTCACCAATATCTTGGCATAGCCCACCGCTAAGCAGTGCACTGTTTTCTTAACAACAACTGGATGCTAGGGATGGACATGAGCACCCCAACTGACGTCAAAACTCGATCTTTAACCAGGGATAAAAACATTTTGAAATACTGTAAAACTATTTGGTCTAAATTTTGTCTTGAAGACAACGTTAATTTGCTTTGACTCTAGTTTTCCATTTGTACATGTGCATTTGCAGGACACAACAAAAAATAAACCAAGCCAAGCATCAAGTTTTTATACAGTGCATTAGGAAAGTATTCAGACCCCTTGACTTTTTCCACATTTTGTTACGTTACAGCCTTATTCTAAAATGGACTTGAAAAAATATCCCCTTATCAATCTACACACAATACCCCATAATGACAAAGCAAAAACTGTTTTGTTGAAATTTTTGCTAATTTATAATACTCGAAATTGAGCTCAGGTGCATCCTGTTTCCATTGATCACCCTTGAGATGTTTCTACAACTTGATTGGAGTCCACCCATGGTAAATGTAATTGATTGGACATGATTTGCAAAGGCACACACCTGTCTATATAATGTTCCACTGTTGACAGTGCATGTCAGAGCAAAAACCAAGCAATGAGGTAAGGGGAATTGTCCGTAGAGCTCAGAGACAGGACTGTGTCGAGGCACAGATCTGGGGAAGGGTAGCAAACAATTTCTGTAGCATTAAAGGTTCCCAAGAACACAGTGGCCTCCATCATTCTGGAAGAAGTTTGGAACCACCAAAACTCTTCCTAGAGCTGGCCGCCGGCCAAACTAAGCAATCGGGGAAGAAGGGCCTTGGTCAGGAAGGCGAGTCTCATAGTAGAGGGTCTGAATACATATTCAGAATAAGGCTGTAACGTAACAAAATGTGGAAAAAGAGAAGGGCTCTGAATACTTTCAGAAAGCACTGTAGATAAATGCCCACATATTTTCTTTTACAGTGCTGCCTTTGTTAAAAAAAATCGTTTTTTTTTCTTCATTCGAGTACTGGGGAAAAAATCATGCAAGCACTCTCATGCGTGTACTCAAACAGTCAAAAAAGGTCAAATGCCCTACTGGATGGATCCATAAAGAATCACTGTGGGAATTAATATCACGGGATGAGGAAATTATTGGAACAAAGTAGGCTAATGCAATTGAAGGCATGTATCAAATTGTTGCTTACTGAAACTCCAAAAGTTATCCAATTGTTGTAATACAGTACATTTGAAGCAATACCAACATGTGGTCAACTAGATGATCCTTTCAGCACCGTTTTGATTGGGACAGCGCCATGCGCCATGCGGGTGACAAATGGTAGCACTGGTGTGCACATGTGGATGGGCGTCTATTTTTATAAATCCATTGAAAAAATACACCATCAAAAATAAATCCTTTATTAATTAATTAGGACCTGCTTAAACAAATGAATAAAGGATTTATTTTTGATATTTTCAATGGATTTATAAAAATAGACCCACATCTATGACCCCCACCCACATCTGCACACCAGTGCTACCACTTGTCACCCGCATGCCGGCATGGAAGGTATAAAAGGTGTTTTTAGGCAAAAATCTGGTAAAAATGGGCCTGTTTGTAAGGGGGTCATATAAACATTGGCCAAATTTTTGGGGGGTGGCCAAAGTACCGTAAATACTATGTGAAGCAGCATAAGTGTGTGAGTGTGTGCGTGCGTGTGTGTGTGTGTGTGTGTGTGTGTGTGTGTGTGTGTGTGTGTGTGTGTGTGTGTGTGTGTGTGTGTGTGTGTGTGTAGTCATGGGATGTAACCCTCCCCCTTTTGATTTGATAGGCCAACCAATTTAGACAATGGACTTCACATATCTGATTGGACCCCCCCTCCTCCATCCATCCATTTTTTATTAGTTTCCCCATCCCAATGTCCTTGACATATTCCTCCTCTAGGAAAAAAGGCCAGCTGGGGCACAGTGGCCACGTGGTACATTACCAGACCCTAATGTGATGAGAAAATGTGGAGCTGTGGAGCCACAAAGACAATAGGAGCCATATCTATTGCTGATGCTGTGTCGGCACAAAATGGCCGCCTAGTTGGCCCTTTGGGTCATTGACCACTATTTGATACAATGGGACTGGAGACATCTGCATGGTCGTTGATATTGGAGAACAGAGGAACACACACTTAGAACAGGAGTCCGAACAGTTCAGGCTTTGTGTTTATTGCTTAGTAAGCAGCCATTGTCCCCTTGGGGTTCTGGTTAAGACCAAGTCGACAGAATGTCTCGTCTGTATACAGGCCCACATCCTGTGTGTGTGTCCGTTTGCTTGAGTGTCCAATGTGTGTGCATGCATGTGTGTGTGTGTGTGAGGTCTCCCAGGACAGCGCTAAGTTGGCTTGTTGACTGTGGATAATATTGTCTCAAACTCAATTTCCCTCCCTCCCTGTGTTCCATTGCCCCCCACCCCCACTGTTGCTATGACAACCAACAATGAGCTTTTCTGTTGATTTCTGCACTGCCCTCCTCAGCAATAATGGTGGCTGGTGTCTGTGCCACCGAGTGTGTGCGTGTGTGTTGCCAGCTAATCTGAGAGAGGGATCAGTGTGCCACCACATAGCAGGCGGTAGCAGTGCCACACTGGTTGTTTACCAGTCCGCAGGCCTCCAAGAGATTCCAAACCAAATGTTTGTTTTTCCTTCGTGTACGGCCCGTAGAGCATTTCAAATATCTTAAGGCTGCATTCCAATGGGTCTTTTTCCCACCCTAGGGATGCTGTGTGGGACTGTGTGTGTGTATGTGTGTGTATGTGTGTGTGTGTGTGTGTGTGTGTGTGTGTGTGTGTGTGTGTGTGTGTGTGTGTGTGTGTGTGTGTGTGTGTGTGTGTGTGTGTGTTCACTGTAATCTCTGAAGGTGGTTTTAGATAAACAAACCAACTGCTGGAAAGAACATCCTTCCCCTCTTCCTCATTTGATATCCGCTATTCGACAAATAATGACACTGTCAATTTCTACTACTCTGTGTACAGAACCTCTGCCTAGTTTGATTGGCTGGCTGGCCTTGTCGCGGTTGTGATGGCCACTTGGATACCAGCGGGTCATTGGTTAATTTGGTTAACCAATGACCCGCTGTTCTCCGTCTGTTTATCGGTCCTCTATCTGTTCTCAACGAGTGTTTTGTGTGTCTGCAACATTTCCTCTTCTCTGTAGGTAGTGTGATCTGTACACATTTGGTAGCTGGCACCACAGTCATAGATATACAGATATATTGGTTCACGTTCAGAGAACACAATCTGTTTCCTATCTGTTCTCTACTGTATGTCAGTTTGTAACATTTACCCTCTAGTTTAGTGACGTACAGCTTCCATCTTTACTACCTGGTACCGTAGTTATACTGTACTGTATATAGTATTGAATTATTGGGTCACGTTCAGAGAAGGCAATCTGTTCTCCATCGGTTCTCTATGAGTCTGCAACATTTCCTCTCTAACAGCAACATTTCCTCTCTAACAGCAACATTTCCTCTCTAACTGCAACATTTCTTCTCTAACAGCAACATTTCCTCTCTAACTGCAACATTTCCTCTCTAACTGCAACATTTCCTCTCTAACTGTAACATTTCCTCTCTAACTGTAACATTTCCTCGCTAACAGCAACATTTCCTCGCTAACTGCAACATTTCTTCTCTAACAGCAACATTTCCTCTCTAACTGTAACATTTCCTCTCTAACAGCAACATTTCCTCTCTAACTGTAACATTTCCTCTCTAACTGTAACATTTCCTCTCTAACTGCAACATTTCCTCTCTAACAGCAACATTTCCTCTCTAACTGTAACATTTCTTCTCTAACTGCAACATTTCCTCTCTAACAGCAACACTTCCTCTCTAACTGTAACATTTCCTCTCTAACAGCAACATTTACTCTCTAACAGCAACATTTACTCTCTAACTGCAACATTTCCTCTCTAACAGCAATATTTCCTCTCTAACAGCAATATTTCCTCTCTAACAGCAACACTTCCTCTCTAACTGTAACATTTCCTCTCTAACTGCAACATTTCCTCTCTAACTGTAACATTTCTTCTCTAACAGCAACATTTCCTCTCTAACTGCAACATTTCCTCTCTAACTGCAACATTTCCTCTCTAACTGCAACATTTCCTCTCTAACAGCAACATTTCCTCTCTAACTGCAACATTTCTTCTCTAACAGCAACATTTCCTCTCTAACTGCAACATTTCCTCTCTAACTGCAACATTTCCTCTCTAACAGCAACATTTCCTCTCTAACTGCAACATTTCTTCTCTAACAGCAACATTTCCTCTCTAACTGCAACATTTCCTCTCTAACTGTAACATGTCCTCTCTTGCTGCAACATTTCCTCTCTAACTGTAACATTTCCTCTCTAGCTGCAACATTTCCTCTCTAACTGCAACATTTCCTCTCTAACTGCAACATTTCCTCTCTAACTGTAACATTTCCTCTCTAACAGCAACATTTCCTCTCTAACTGCAACATTTCCTCTCTAACTGCAACATTTCCTCTCTAACTGTAACATGTCCTCTCTAACTGCAACATTTCCTCTCTAACTGTAACATTTCCTCTCTAACTGCAACATTTCCTCTCTAACTGTAACATTTCCTCTCTAACTGCAACATTTCTTCTCTAACAGCAACATTTCCTCTCTAACAGCAACATTTCCTCTCTAACTGTAACATTTCCTCTCTAACTGCAACATTTCCTCTCTAACTGTAACATTTCCTCTCTAGCTGCAACATTTCCTCTCTAACTGCAACATTTCCTCTCTAACTGCAACATTTCCTCTCTAACTGTAACATTTCCTCTCTAACTGCAACATTTCCTCTCTAACTGTAACATTTCCTCTCTAACAGCAACATTTCCTCTCTAACTGCAACATTTCCTCTCTAACTGCAACATTTCCTCTCTAACTGTAACATGTCCTCTCTAACTGCAACATTTCCTCTCTAACTGTAACATTTCCTCTCTAGCTGCAACATTTCCTCTCTAACTGCAACATTTCCTCTCTAACTGCAACATTTCCTCTCTAACTGTAACATTTCCTCTCTAACAGCAACATTTCCTCTCTAACTGCAACATTTCCTCTCTAACTGCAACATTTCCTCTCTAACTGTAACATTTCCTCTCTAACAGCAACATTTCCTCTCTAACTGCAACATTTCCTCTCTAACTGCAACATTTCCTGCCCTCTGATGTGCACCGTTGGTACCTGGCATCAGGCTGTAGATACAGTGGACAGTATAAAGTGGTACACGTTCAGAAAAGCCTTCTGTTTTCTATTGGTTCCATATCTGTCAGTTGAAAAGCCTTCTGTTTTCTGTTGGTTCTATATCTGTCAGTTGAAAAGCCTGTTTTCTATTGGTTCTATATCTGTCAGTTGAAAAGCTTTCTGTTTTCTATTGGTTCCATATCTGTCAGTTGAAAAGCCTTCTGTTTTCTATTGGTTCCATATCTGTCAGTTGAAAAGCCTTCTGTTTTCTATTGGTTCTATTGCTGTCAGTTGAAAAGCCTTCTGTTTTCTATTGGTTCCATATCTGTCAGTTGAAAAGCCTTCTGTTTTCTATTGGTTCTTTATCTGTCAGTTGAAAAGCCTGTTTTCTATTGGTTCTATAACTGTCAGTTGAAAAGCCTGTTTTCTATTGGTTCTATATCTGTCACTTTCCAACGTTTCCGGTCTAGACTATTAAAGATGTGCATCATTGGTACCTGGCACCATAGTACAGAGATATTACAGTTATTGGTTCACATTCAGAGAAGCCAATCTGTTTCTGATCTGTTGTCAACATTTCTTCTTCACTGTAGAAATGTGCACCTGGCTGGCACCATAATCTATACCCCTCACACTCAACTCTGGACCTCGAAGCAAGTTCCACTGCATTTTTTTCATTGTTCCCCTCTAATCAGGGACTGATTTAGACCTTGGGCACCAGGTGTGTGCAATTAATGATCAGGTAGAACAGAAAACCGACAGGCTCTGGACCTCATAGGGTAAGAGTTGAGCAACCCTGATCTATACTGTCCTGTTGGTACCTGTTTAGAAAAGACCGTCTGTTCTGTAGTTGAGACGGCAACATTTCCAGATGGTTGTTGGGATTCCCCTCTACAGTAGGGATGGAAGAACAGCATCCGGCACCATAGCCATGGTCCTTTGTGTTACAGGCCCACCTGAATGTTTTTTTTGTTGTTGCAACTATTTTCAGCCTTTTGTAAAACGCTGAGCATTGACAGAGTGGGTTTGTGTGTACTGTTCAGGGCAAGACAAGGTTTTCATCATGGGTGTATTATCATTGACCTAGCACCTTTTGTTATAGAAGAAGGAGAGAGAAACATTCATTCACGCTCTCTTTTAGACATCCTGTTTCACTTTTCATTTCATGCTGTCTTCTAGCCTACAGAGAGAGAGATGTAAGGAGATGGAGAGGGAGAGTTAGAGAGAGATATACAGTTGATAGAGATGGAGATAAATAGAGAAAGAAAGATGTCATCATGGCGCTAAAACCTTTATTATACAGTAGAAGAAGGAGGAAAGAGAGAGAGGAAAAGACATTCAGACATCCTAGCTTCTCTTGTCATTCTTCCTCCCTCTCTTATGAGCACCCCTTGCTTTTCACTCTTTCTTTCATGCCATCTTGCCTATACTGTGTGTGGACAGGAAATATGTAATGTAACGGAGATGGGGATAGAGGGGAAATAGAGAAGGAGAGAAAATGAAGGAGAATTGGAGATGAGAGATAATAAGGTAGACAGAGAGGAAATAACTGGAGGGGGAAACCTAGCCCTGCTCTCCTCCTCTCTTCTCCTTCCTCGCTCACTCCCTGCTTCCATTCTGTCTAGCAACATACCGAGTCACCCCTCCTCTACTCCCTCACTGCCTTGCACCACACAGATTCAACCCCCCCTCCTCTACTCCCTCACTGCCTTGCACCACACAGATTCAATCCCCCCTCCTCTACTCCCTCACTGCCTTGCACCACACAGATTCAACCCCCCTCCTCTACTCCCTCACTGCCTTGCACCACACAGATTCAACCCCCCCTCCTCTACTCCCTCACTCCCTCCCTCCTTCCACTCTTTCTAGCACCGCAACCTTTCAATACTATACCTACATCTCTCCCTTCTCCCCACCTCCCTCTCTCCCTCCCTCCCTCCCTCGCTCCCTCCCTACCTCACCCTAGCACCACACTGATTCAATACCACCCTTGCTCCCTCCATCTCTCCCTTCTCCCCACCTCCCTCTCTCCCTCCCTCTCTCCCTCCCTACCTCGCACCCTTGCACCGCACAAATTCCCCCCTCCTCTCTCCCTCCCTCGCTCCCTCCCTACCTCACACCCTAGCACCACACTGATTCAATACCACCCTTGCTCCCTTCATCTCTCCCTCCTCCCTCCCTCCCTCTCTCCCTCCCTACCTCCCTCCCTACCTCGCTCCCTTACACCGCACAAATTCCCCCCTCCTCTCTCCCTCCCTTCCTCTCTCTCTGTTGTTGCTTGTAGTCCTGCCAAGTGTAGCATTAGCCTTGTGGAATGGAACCGTGTGTGTGTGTGTGTGTGTGTGTGTGTGTGTGTGTGTGTGTGTGTGTGTGTGTGTGTGTGTGTGTGTGTGTGTGTGTGTGTGTGACCTCAGAGATAGCCTGTATAGATTTCTGGCCCATAGGCACAGATCTAGTATCAGCTTTCCCTCCCCCTTATCCTATCCTCAACCCTTAGGGAGAACACTAAACTGTCCTTAAGTCAGCGTATAAAGGGTCAGCAGCATATATCTCCCTGGTCTTAGCAGGAATGCAAAATGCTGACATTTCTCAGAGAGGTTTACTGAATTTTTCCTTTTTTTATGGCATTCTTTCCCTCCCTCCCTCTGGCTGGTCCCTTGTTCATACTTTTCCTCCCTCCACTGGACCACATCTCTCCATCCCTCCTCCTCTCCCAATCTCCTTTTCCTCCGCCTGGTTTTCCCCTCTCATTCTCATCTCGACTCTCTCCCTCTCTCTCCTCTGTTCTGTTCATAGTTTGATAAAGCAGTGGAATCCCTGAGGTAGCCCTGTACAGGCTTCTAGGCTACTTTAGATTCATACTAGGTATTGTGTGTTACAACTGCCAGATTGCCTTTCTCTCGCTCTCTCTCACACTCTCTCACTCTCTCTCTCTCGCGTTCTCTTTCTCTCTGTCTCTCTCCCTCTGTCTATCTCTCTCTCTCTCTCTCTCTCTCTCTCTCACTCTTCTCTCTCCCAGCCTTCCTCTTTCAATCTATCTCTCTTTCTTTCTCTCTCCCATTCTACCTCTCTCTCTCTTCTTCCCCCTTTCTTTCATTGTGTGTGGTTAAAGTGGGCTGCGAGAGATGTATTAAAAGCAAAATATTAAGATGGATTAAATGTAAGAATAGATGTTGCCCCGTCAGCACTGACTGCCCTGAATATGAACTGAATATGAACTGAACTGTTTTTAAGAGATAATCCACATTTTTCGGAGGATATGAAAGTCAATGTACTTTCTGAAGTTTTTAGAAAGGGACGCATTTACATTTTGGGATGTTTTTTTTCTGTATGTTTTTTTTTAGGAATCTTAATGATTTGATCAAGGTTTTGGCCACATATTTTATATAAACCAATCGAGGAAGAAATTGGATTAGGTTAAATGTACAGTTCGCTGATTGGTTGATGATGTCATTGCTTTAGACTCAGGAAGATTATGGTCATCCAAAAAAAGGGATCTTTCTTTTGTGATGTTTACTGTAGAAATCCTCCAGGGGAAAGAGGGATGAGTGAATAATGAAAGGAATGAAAAAAACGGGTCTCTTTTTCTTTCTCTCTTCTCCCCACTCACCCTCTTCTCTCTTGCTACCTCCTCACATTCTCTCTCTCCCTCTCCTTTCTCCCTTTCCATCTCTTTCACCTTTGACTCTGTCTCTCCCCCTTCCCTTCCTTTCTCTCCCCCCTCCTCTCCCCTTCTCTACAAGAAAAGAAAGCATCATTCTTGCCGTGCACAGTTCATGTTGATATGTTTATGACCTGTGTCATCTCCCATTGGTCAATTCTCTCTCTCCCTCTCTTCCTATAGGATGAAAATGCGACGTCACAGAGTGTTCTTGCTGTGCACAGTGGGCCTGTGTGTCATCTCCTTCCTCCACTATTACAAGGTAAAATATATTGTTATATGTATAGCCTACAGATGTAGGATCTTTAATTTGATCACTCTTTTGCTGCTGAGAATTTTTCCTGGCCCGCAGGAAATGCAGATAAGCACTGGACACCTGCTCTGACAGTATTCCACTCTTCATGTAGCCTCATTTTGACTAGCTAATAGCCTAACCACCGATCAGGCAACATTTTGGACTAAACTTTGAAATTCTGTTGCTTCAGGATTATTACAATACAGGTCAAATTAAGATCTTTATGTTGTATATATTCAATGTATTTTAATTGAAATTGAATGTGAGGTGCCAGTGTACCGACAGTCTTGCCCAAGCTGTCTATTGTTGCTCATGTAATAACAAGGATGACAATGGAAGTAAGTCGTCTGACGTTGTGTTTTCTCAATCCTTTTACTGTGTGTATAGTTGTATAAATAGTTGAGGCTATTCTGTAAATATTTGTCAAATAAAATGTATTCATTCATTCATTAATTCACAATGCCAAAATGTAAGTTCCTGGGGGGGAAATAAAGTTATAATTTTATTGTTGTTGATAAAGTCATTCTATTCTATTTGTTCCAGGCCCTTCACTACGTATCCCTGCTCAAGGAGCTGTCGGCCCCGTACCCCAACATCAAGTCCTTCATCATGGTGACAGGCTTCTTCTGGAGGGAGGGGGGGAGCACACCGTTAACGTCGGCTGCCTCGTCGTCTGACTTCGCCGCCTCGCAGGAGGATGGACCCCCGCCCGCCCTCAGGTGTGTGTGTGGGTCGGATGGATGGGGTGGGTGTGTGTGTGTGTGTGTGTGTATTGATGTTTTTGTATGACAGACATGGGAACTGCTGATGAAGTAGGGCTTTGTAAATACTTTTGATTGATTGATGACAACATGACCTTTCTGACCAACGTGACATTTCTGTTTGTTCCTACAGGCCCTCGGACACCAAGCCCCGGATCGTAGGGGCTATAGGTCCTGGGGGAGGGGGTGGAGGAGGAAGAGGAGGTGGGGTGGAGATGAGGCTGAGAGAGGAACCTGCTGCGCCCCAACCATGGGGTCAACCAGAGGAGGAACCCAGACACAGGGACACGGATCCCAACGAGGTGAGACAGTTTGGTTGAATGGTCGGTTGTTTTACATGTCTTCACTGTGACTTTTCAGGATTGACAGTTTGGCTAATCTCTACACTGTGTTGACTATACTGCCATGAGTATGAGCTACAAACTGTTGATCTTAGAAACTGTTCTCGAGTCAGTGATCATGCCTGGTCATGGAAGTGCTAGGGAGCCTGGGATATCTCCTGCCAGATGTGTTGACTACTCACTGCTGGGATGTGTTTGAGGTTCTTAAACGAGGGTGTTGGCTAAATGTTAGCTGTGTATTAGAAACCCTCCTCAAGGCAATGATCAGGCCTGGGCCTGTATCCACAAAGCGTCTCAGAGTAGTAGTGATGATATTGGATCAGGTCCCCACCTGTCCATATAATTATATTCATTATGATATAAAAGGGTAAACTGATCCTAGATCAGCACTCCTACACTGAGACGCTTTATGAATACAGGCCCTGGGCATAAAAGTGCTTCGGAACCTGTGATAAGAAAGAGTGTCTTCAGAAACGGTTCTCAAGGCCATTATCATTGGTAGTCTACCTCCAGTTAATACACTATCATCAACAGTATTCTACATCCAGTCAATACACCATTATCATAGTAGTCATCCTCCAGTCAATACACCATTATCATCAGTAGTCTATCTCCAGTCAATACACTATCATCAACAGTATTCTACATCCAGTCATTACACCATTATCATCAGTAGTCATCCTACAGTCAATACACCATTATCATCAGTGTACTTCCAGTCAATACACCATTATCATCAGTGTACCTCCAGTCAATACACCATTATCATCAGTGTACCTCCAGTCAATACACTATTATCATCAGTAGTCTACCTCCAGTCCAAACATTTAAAGCTCTTCCTTTTAAATGTCAGGAGCAAAGTTTAATGGAATCTGAGTCATTGCATGTCAACAAAGTAGCAGTTAACACTAAGGGCTCTATTCAATCCGTATTGCGGATGTACAGCTCAGCGTTTAACACTATAGTGCCCACAAAGCTCATCACCAAGCTAAGGACTCTGGGACTAAACACCCTCCTCTGCAACTGGATCCTGGACTTCCTGACGGGCCGCCCCCAGGGGTGGGTGCTTAGTCCCCTCCTGTACTCCTTGTTCACCCACGACTGCGTGGCCAAGCACGACTCCAACACCATCATTAAGTTTGCTGACAACACAACGGTGGCAGGCCTGATCACCGACAACGATGAGACAGCCTATAGGGACGAGGTCAGAGACCTGGCAGTGTGGTGCCAGGACAACAACCTCTCCCTCAACGTGACCAACACAAAGGAGATGATCGTGGACTACAGGAATAAGAGGGCTGAACACGCCCCCATTCACATCGACAGGGCTGTAGTGGAGTGGGTCGAGAGTTTCAAGTTCCTTGGTGTCCACATCACCAACAAACTATCATGGTCCAAACACAAAAAAAAATCTACAGCTGCACCATCGAGAGCATCCAGACAGGTTGCATCGCCGCCTGGTTTGGCAACTGCTCGGCATCCGACCGTAGGGCGCTACAGAGGGTAGTGCATATGGCTCAGTACATCACTGGGGCCAAGCTTCCTGCCATCCAGGACCTATATACTAGGAGGTGTCAGAGGATGGCCCAAAAAATTGTCAGACTCCAGCCACCCCTGTCATAGACTGTTCTCTCTGCTAACGTACGGCAAGCGGTACCGGAGCGCCAAGTCTTGGTCCAAAAGGCTTCTTAACAGCATCTACCCCCAACCATAAGACTGCTGAACAGTTAATCAAATGGCCACCCGGACTATTTACATTGACCCCCCCCCCCCCTACAAATGACCTCAACTAACCTGTACCCACGCACATTGACTCAGTACCGGTACCCCCTGTATATAGCCTCATTATTGTTAATTTATTGTGTAACTTTTTTGTTTATTTAGTAAATAATTTTCTTAAAACTGCATTGTTGGTTAAGGGTTAAGGGCTTGTAAGTAAGTATTTCACAGGTCTACCTACACCTGTCGTATTCGGTGCTTGTGACAAATTACATTTGATTTGATTAAGTTCAGCATGATTTCCCTGTTGACGGGATGCCTATCCCTAAGAATTAAAGGCAATGTTCCCACAATAGAGCAGACTGTATTCATGGTAAATACTGCATATGCCGACTCAATCGGAAATTACATTTCTATCTGTAACCCTTCAGCGATGCAGAATGTAAAGAGCCCTAATAAAGTTTCTCTAGATTGATCTGTGAGGACAAGTAAAGTGCTAAACAGTCCCGTCTTTGTCTTGTCTTCCTCAGGAGCGTGAAGGTGAGGACCTCCACTTCAAGCCCTGGTACCCCAGCCACCCAGCCCACCCTGTCAGACCTTATGCCCCAGAGGAAAAGGCCTCGGCTGGGATTGATGACCTGGTGGTGCCCTCCAAGGCTCCATCCCCGGACCCCTTAGAAACCCTGGGCGACATCCACACCCGCACCCACCAGCTCCAGGACGATCCCACCTCCTACTTCGTCCGCACTAAAGCCGGAGCCCTCTGCTTCCGCCAGGGGACAGAGGTCGCCACCCCCAGGGATGACGCGGCACGACCCGGGGGGCCTACTGTGACTGGTACTGAGGTAGGATCTCGAGCAGGCTCCCCTGGGCAACGTAAGCCCCTGGCGGTCCTGAACCAATCCCACCAACAACCACTCCATCCGTCGTCCTCCGGCACCTCCATGCCTCCCAAGGCCAAATCAAGAGGACGAGGAGGCAAACGTCTGGTAAAATGTGTGTGTCGGCCGGGGTGGCACGGGCCCTACTGTGGGGTACCTACCATGGTCTACCACTCTAACCTGCCCACTAAGGAAAGACTGACGCCCAGAGAGAGACCCAGGAGGGTGATCAATGCCATCAACGTGAACCATGAGTTTGATCTTCTCCACGTGAGGTTCCACGAGTTGGCCCATGCTGTGGATCTGTTCCTGGTGTGTGAGTCTAACTTCACCGCCTACGGAGAGAGACGACCACTACGGTGAGTGGACATAGCTATATATGCATCTGTCCGTCTGTCTGGCTGGCTTTGTGTCTGTTTGCCTCCAACTTCACCTCCGACGGAGAGAGACGACCACTTCGACGAGTGGACAGGATGATGAGATGGCTGGCTGTCTGTTTGTCCATCTGGCTGGCTGGCTGTCCATCCGCCTGGCTGTCTATCTGGCTGGCTGTCCATCTGGCTGGCTGTCCATCTGGCTGGCTGTCCATCTGGCTGGCTGGCTGGCTGGCTTTCCATCTGGCTGGCTGGCTGTCTGTCCATCTGGCTGGCTTGCCTTCTGGGTGTCTGTCTTCGTCTCTCTCTCCTGAAAGACTTGTTTAAGTGTATCTGTTGATACAGTCTGTATCTGTCCCTCCCTCCAGGTTCCTGCGTCTCCTCCTGAACGGAACCTACGACTACGTGCGCCACAAAATCCTCTATGTTTTCCTAGACCACTTTCCCGACGGCGGGCGCCAGGATGGCTGGATCGCTGATGACTACCTCCGTACCTACCTGACCCGCGACGGCATGGCCAGGGTGACCGGATCACGCGCCGACGACGTCTTCGTCATCAACGATGCCGACGAGATCCCCGCCCGCGAGGGACTTCTTTTCCTCAAGCTGTTCGACGGGTGGACGGAACCGTTCGCCATCCACATGAGGAAGTCGCTCTATGGGTTCTTCTGGAAGCAGGTAGCCTAGAGCGTTAGAGGTTACAGGGGCGGGCTTGTTAACAGAAGGTTGCTGGTTCGAATCCCAAACCAGGCGTGAAAAAAATCTATCCTGTGTAAACTTGATGGACAATCAAGTTTTTTTATCTTATCTTTTCGAACAGGATTTGAGCCGACTGCTAGAGGGTTGTTAGTGACAGATCCTAGAAAGATAAGATCTCTATTGGATTCCACTCAAACGATATACAGTGCCTGTTAAGTGCTATGGTTGGCTATTAGGATCACTTAACCCCCTAAAACTGCTTACTGGTGTGTGTATGTATCGGAAGGGTTGTGTGTACCGTGCATTCGGAAAGTATTCAGACCCCTTCACTTTTTCCACATTACAGCCTTATTCTAAAATGTTCCTTATCAATCTACACACAATACCACATAATGACAAAGCAAAAACTGTTTTTATTTGTTATTTTAGCAAATCTATCAAATATAATAAACTGAAATGTGACATTTACATAAGTATTCATACCCTTTATCCAGTACTTTGCTGAAGCACCTTTAGCAGCGATTACAGCCTCGAGTCTTCTTGGGTATGTTGCTACAAGCTTGCCACACCTGTATTTGGGGAGTTTTTCCCATTCTTCTCTGCAGATCCTCTCAAGCTCTGTCAGTTTGGATGGGAAGCGTCACTGCACAGCTATTTTCAGGTCTCTCCAGAGATGTTCCATCGGGTTCAAGTCCGGGCTCTGGCTGGGCCACTCAAGGACATTCAGAGACTTGTCCCGAAGCCACTCCTGCGTTGTCTTGGCTCTGTGCTTAGGGTCGTTGTCATATTGGAAGGTGAACCTTCATCCCAGTCTGAGGTCCTGAGCACTGTAGAGCAGGTTTTCATCAAGGGTCTCTCTGTACTTTTCTCCGTTCATCTTTCTCTCTATACTGACTAGTCTCCCAGTCCCTGCCGCTGAAAAACATCCCCACAGCATGATGCTGCCACCACTATGCTTCACCGTAGGGATGGTGCCAGGTTTCGTCCAGGTGTGATGCTTGGCATTCAGGCCAGAAAGTTCAATCTTGGTTTCATCAGACCAGAGAATCTTGTTTCTCATGGTCTGAGAGTCCTTTAGGTGCCTTTTGGCAAACTCCAAGCGGGCTGTCATGTCCCTTTTACTGAGGAGTGGCTTCTGTCTGGCCAATCTACCATAAAGGCCTGATTGGTGGAGAGCTGCAGAGATGGTTGTCCTTCTGGAAGGAGCTCCAGGAACTCTGCAGCTCTATCTGAGTGACCATCGGGTTCTTGGTCACCTCTCAGACCAAGGATCTTCTCCTCCGATTGCTCAGTTTGGCTGGGTGGCCAGCTCTAGTAAGAGTCTTGTGTTTCCAAACTTCTTCAATTTAAGAATGAGAGGGGCCACTGTGTTCTTGGGGACCTTCAATCCTGCAGAATTTTGGTACACTTCCCCAGATCTGTGTATCGACACAATCCTGTCTCGGAGCTCTACAGACAATTCCTTCGACTTCATGGCTTGGCTTTTGCTCTGACATGCACTGTCAACTGTGGCACCTTATGTAGACATGTGTGTGCCTTTCCAAATCATGTCCAATCAATTGAATTTACCCCAGGTGGACTCCAATCAAGTTGTAGAAACATCTCAAGGATGATCAATGGAAACAGGATGCACATGAGCTCAATTTCAAGTCTCATAGAAAATGGTCTGAATTCTTATGTAAATAAGGTATTTCTGTTTTTGTTTTTTGCAAACATTTCTAAAAATGTGTTTTCGCTTTGTCATTATGGGGTGTGTAGATTGATGAGGAACATTTTTTATTTAATACATTTTAGAATAAGGCTGTAATGTAACAAAATGTGGAAAAGTGAAGGGGTCTGAATACTTTCCAAATGCCCTGTATGTGTGTGCATGTATCAGAGGGGTTGTGTGTATGTCTTAATTTAATTTAAAAATTTGTTTTTAATTGTACCTTTATTTAACTAGGCAAGTCGGTTAAGAACAAATTCTTATTTTCAATGACGGCCTAGGAACAGTGGGTTAACTGCCTTGTTCAGGGGCAGAACGACAGATTTTTACCTTGTCAGCTCAGGGATTCGATCTTGCAACCTTTTGGTTACTAGTCCAACTCTCTAACCACTAGGCTACCTTCCGCCCCTTAATGTGAGGGGTTGGGCGTATGTATGTGTTAATATGAGGGGTTGGGTATATGGGTGTGTTAATGTGAGGGGTTGGGTGTATGGGTGTGTTAATGTGAGGGGTTGGGTGTATGGGTGTGTTAATATGAGGGGTTGGGTGTATGGGTGTGTTAATATGAGGGGTTGGGTGTATGGGTGTGTTAATATGAGGGGTTGGGTGTATGGGTGTGTTAATATGAGGGGTTGGGTGTATGGGTGTGTTAATGTGAGGGGTTGAGTGTATGGGTGTGTTAATGTGAGGGGTTGGGTGTATGGGTGTGTCTTAATGTGAGGGGTTGGGTGTGTATTAATGTGAGGGGTTGGGTGTGTATTAATGTGAGGGGTTGGGTGTGTATTAATGTGAGGGGTTGGGTGTATGTATGTGTTAATATGAGGGGTTGGGTGTATGGGTGTGTGTTAATGTGAGGGGTTGGGTGTGTGTTAATGTGAGGGGTTGGGTGTGTGTTAATGTGAGGGGTTGGGTGTGTATTAATGTGAGGGGTTGGGTGTATTTGTGTGAGTGTGAGGGGTTGGGTGTATGGGTGTGTGTTAATGTGAGGGTTTGGGTGTATGTATGTGTTAATGTGAGGGGTTGGGTGAGCGTATGTGAGGGGTTGGGTGAGCGTATGTGAGGGGTTGGGTGAGCGTATGTGAGGGGTTGGGTGAGCGTATGTGAGGGGTTGGGTGAGCGTATGTGAGGGGTTGGGTGAGCGTATGTGAGGGGTTGGGTGCAGAAAAACACTCATCCATATATTTATATGCACATATTCTTATTCATTCCTTTACACTTGTGTGTATAAGGTAGTTGTTGTGAAATTGTTAGATTACTTGTTAGATATTACTGCATTGTCGGAACTAGAAGCACAAGCCTTTCGCTACACTCGCATTAACATCTGATAACCATGTGTATGTGACCAATAAAATTTGATTTGATTTGATAAATTCCTTCTCAATAAAGTATGACCTTCTTGTTCTAGCTGGGGTCGTTGGAGGTCGTGTCGGGATGCACGGTCGGAATGCTCCGAGACGTCTACGATGCCGATGGGATACGTCTCCGGCGCCGGGAATACTACACCATGCCCGGTTTCAGGAAGTACGAGAACGACACGGGTCACATCCTGGTCCAGTGGGCCGTTGGAAGCCCCTTCCACTTTGCTGGGTGGCACTGTTCTTGGTGCTTTAGCCCTGAGGGCATCCATTTTAAGCTGATCTCGGCCCAGAACGGGGACTTCCCGCGTTGGGGCGACTATGAGGACAAACGGGATCTGAATTATATTCGGGATCTGATCCGGACGGGGGGTTGGTTCGATGGATCGGTGCAAGAGTACCCCCCCTCGGACCCCAAAGAGCACATGTACGCCCCAAAGTATATGTTGGAGAATTATGAGAAGTACCTGTACCTTCTGGAGAACCCGTATGTCAAACATGATAAAATGATTGAAGGGTAACGAATTCGAGGGGGGGGGGGGGGGGGTAGAGAATTGAAGGAAGTGAATGGGTAAGGAAGGAGGGCCCCTGGGACTCACAAGGGGGAGGGACATGGAAACAAAAATAGCACTCTTCATGGGTGAAGGATACAGACGGAAGGAAAGCCTTAGCACTGATGGGGAAGGATACAGAAGGAAGGAAAACACTGACGTTGGAAGGATACCTAACGCAAGCTCCAAAAAGTCCTTATTTTTGGGTAAAAGGGAACATTGGAACAGCTTTGGGGGGGAAAGCTACTGACAAAATAGTCCTCCCTAGAAACGCTCTCTATATCAACCTCTGAACCTCACCTACTACTTTCCTAGTTCTGACTGACAGACAGGCCTTTATGCTGGGTTGGTACGGTGGGGGCAGAGGGACAAAACAGGCGAATCGCAAACCTGTGGAAAAAGGAAGCAAAAGATGACATTTTTGTTTCTGTTGATGTTTACTTCATCATATCGTCATAGCGACACAGACACTCCCTCGTCCCGTCGGGGAATTCTCACTCACTGTTGGATACCTTCCTGTTGTGTCTTTAGTGACCCACTGCTAACACACACACACACACACACACACACACACACACACACACACACACACACACACACACACACACACACTTTCTCCTCTCATCATATGTGAGTTAGATATAGTGCAGTCTGTGTATTGCTTTCCTATGGTTAATATTTGGCTTGCTTGCAAATGAACTGACAAGAGAAAAGCCTGAATCATTGTAGAAACTCTTGGTTAACTTTACACACATGGAATGGGACTTCTGCATCTGTTGCTGCAAACCGCTAACACTCTGTGAGGTGTGTGTGTGTGTGTGTGTGTGTGTGTGTGTGTGTGTGTGTGTGTGTGTGTGTGTGTGTGTGTGTGTGTGTGTGTGTGTGTTGGTGTTAATCTGTGTGCATGCGCGCACGTGTGCACTGGGGTGTGCGATCCTGAAAGGTCAGAACACAATATGTGTGTGTGTATAACTGGGTGACAGTCCTCCTCTGTAGGCAGGCAGACAGGCAGACAGGCAGACAGGCAGACAGACAGACAGACAGACAGACAGACAGACAGCTCGTAATGAATGATGAAGTGATGTCGTCTCCATAGCCTTTTGTACAGCACAGCAGGAGGTGTATTGTTGTTCTATGTGGCCTATAAAGACAAAGATTTAAACAAAAAATACTGGTTGACTCTCTCTCTCTCTTCCTCTCTTTCGGTTTCTCTCCCTTGCCTTCTCTACTGCATCCTTCTCGCTCCGTCTCCCTCCCCTCTGTCCCTCTCTCTTTCTTTCTCTTTCTTACTCGGTCCGGTAAAAAAAAGGTCACTTGATTGCTCGAGCAGAAATGTGCCGCCTACGTTGCCATGGTAACGAGAGAGAGGGGGGGGGGGTGGCGGAAAGGGAGGAGAGGGAAGAGAGACGGGGTGATGAGGGAGGAGGGTGAGCTGCGTTCAAGTTAGGTCACAGTCTTCAGAGAGAAAGGGAAGGAAATCTGCAGCAGCACTGATCCGTATGTTCCCTTCTTTTATCCTCAGGAGAATGTAACTTAACTAAATGTAGTTTACTCCTCTGACTCGTTTATCTCCCTTCTTTCTCTCTCTGGCTCTCTCTCCCTCTCCTTTCACTCTCCCTCCCCTCTTCCTTCTCTCTCCCTTCCTTCTCTTTCTGTGTGTCTCTCTGTATCTCATTCATTCTCTCTCTTACTCCCTCTCCCGCTTCCTTCTCTCTCTCTCTTTCCCCTGCATCCTCCTATCTCTACATCTCTCCCTACAGTCCCGATTGTATAGACAGATCATGGTGCTTGATCATGCAGACTCTTGACTAGGCTGACTAGAGCCCAGCCCTAGCTCTCTCTCTGATGTTACCGTGGTGATGCCCTGCCTCTTCAATAGACGGAACCCTTGTGGGGGTAAACAGAACACTGAGGCACGGTGGGCATTTGATGTCAAATCCTAGTCCGAGACAGAGATAAAGAATTATTGATTTTAGTGAGATAGGATGTGTCTCAAATGGGATCCTATTCTCTACATAGTGCACTATGGGACCTGGTCAAAAGTAGTGCACTATATACAGTTGAAGTCGGAAGTTTACATACACTTAGGTTGGAGTCATTAAAACTCGTTTTTCAACCACTCCACAAATTTCTTGTTAACAAACTATAGTTTTGGCAAGTCAGTTAGGACATGTACTTTGCATGACACAAGTCATTTTTCCAACAATTGTTTACAGACAGATTATTTCACTTATAATTCAATGTATCACAACTCCAGTGGGTCAGATGTTTACATACACTAAGTTGACTGTGTCTTTAAACAGCTTGGAAAATTCCAGAAAATGATGTCATGGCTTTAGATGCTTCTGATAGGCTAATTGACATCATTTGAGTCAATTGGAGGTGTACCTGTGGATGTATTTCAAGGCCTACCTTCAAACTCAGGGTCTCTTTGCTTGACATCATGGGAAAATCAAAAGAAATCAGCCAAGACCTCCGAAAAAAATGTGTAGACCTCCACAAGTCTGGTTCATCCTTGGGAGCAATTTCCAAAGGCCTGAAGGTACCACGTTCATCTGTACAAACAATAGTACAAAAGTATAAACACCATGGGACCACGCAGCCATCATACTGCTCAGGAAGGAGGCTGATTTCTCCTAGAGATGAATGTACTTTGGTGCGAAAAGTACAAACCAATCCCAGAACAACAGCAAAGGACCTTGTTAAGATGCTGGAGGAAACAGGTAGAAAAGTATCTATATCCACAGTAAAACGAGTCCTATATCGACATAACCTGAAAGGCCGCTTAGCAAGGAAGAAGCCACTGCTCCAAAACCGCCATAAAAAAGCCAGACTATGGTTTGCAACTGCACATGGGGACAAAGATCGTACTTTTTGGAGAAATGTCCTCTGGTCTGATGAAACAAAAATAGAACTGTTTGGCCATAATGACCATCGTTATGTTTGGAGGAAAAAGGGGGAGGCTTGCAAGCCGAAGAACACCATGCCAACCGTGAAGCACGGGGGTGGCAGCATCATGTTGTGGGGGTGCTTTGCTGCAGGATGGACTGGTGCACTTCACAAAATAGATGTCATCATGAGGAAAGAAAATGATGTGGCTATATTGAAGCAACATCTCAAGACATCAGTCAGGTAGTTAAAGCTTGGTCTCAAATGGGTCTCCCGAATGGACAATGACCCCAAGTATACTTCCAAAGATGTGGCAAAATGGATTTAGGACAACAAAGTCATGGTATTGGATTGGTCATCACAAAGCCCTGACCTCAATCCCATAGACAATTTGTGGGCAGAACTGAAAATGTGTGCGCGAGCAAGGAGGCCTACGAACCTGACTCAGTTACACCAGCTCTGTCAGGAGGAATGGGCCAGAATTCACCCAACTTATTGTGGGAAGCTTGTGGAAGGCTACTCGAAACGTTTGACCCAAGTTAAACAATTTAAAGGCAATGCTACCAAATACTAATTGAGTGTATGTAAACTTCTGACCCACTGGGAATGTTATGAAAGAAATAAAAGCTGAAATAAATCATTCTCTCTACTATTATTCTGACATTTCACATTCTTAAAATAAAGTGGTGAATTTTAACTAGGATTAAATGTCAGGAATTGTGAAAAACTGAGTTTAAATCTATTTGGCGAAGGTGTATGTAAACTTCCAACTTCAACTGTATGGAATAGGATTATAATTTTTTAAAATCTTTATTTAACTAGGAAAGTCAGTTAAGAACAAATTCTTATATACAATGACGGCCTACCCCCGGCCTCCCAAAACCCAGACAACGCTGGGCCAATTGTGCACCACCCTATGGGACTCCCGATCACGTCCGGTTGTGATATAGCCCGGGATCAAACCAGGATCTGCAGTGACGCCTCTAGCACTGAGATGCAGTGCCTGAGCCTGCTGTGCCACTCGGGACCCCACCCCCCATTTAGAACGCAGACATACATTCCAGGAAATATACTGTGAGTTTGGTTACAACCTCAGATTCAAACAAATACATTTGCAAAGATAATACAATATCTACTGTACCAGGAATAGAACGACATTGATTTTTACCCTGAATCTGGATACTGTCGGTTTTCCATATCTCCCAAATTCTCTTAGGTCATCAATGGGAAGTAGAATGAGAACGGCCATTTTACTGCAGGCTCTGTTCCAATCTGGCCCTCGTACCATCATGGTCACCTAATCATCCCCAGATTCCAATTGGCTCATTTGTCCCCCCTCCTATCCCCTGTAACTATTCCCCAGGTCGTTCCTGTAAATGAGAATGTGTTTATAAATGTGACTATAAATAAAAATAAAGAGATAGCTTTGGCCTCACAGCTGTGCTGTTAGGTCAAGGCTAACACATCACCTCTACCTCTATCTAACTGGTCTAGTGTAGTGGGATGATAACACCACCTCTATCTAACTGGTCTAGTGTAGTGGGATGATAACACCACCTCTATCTAACTGGTCTAGTGTAGTGTTGGATGATAACACCACCTCTATCTAACTGGTCTAGTGTAGTGGGATGATAACACCACCTCTATATAACTGGTCTAGTGTAGTGGGATGATAACACCACCTCTATCTAACTGGTCTAGTGTAGTGTTGGATGATAACACCACCTCTATCTAACTGGTCTAGTGTAGTGTTGGATGATAACACCACCTCTATCTAACTGGTCTAGTGTAGTGGGATGATAACACCACCTCTATCTAACTGGTCTAGTGTAGTGGGATGATAACACCACCTCTATATAACTGGTCTAGTGTTGGATGATAACACCACCTCTATCTAACTGGTCTAGTGTTGGATGATAACACCACCTCTATCTAACTGGTTTAGTGTAGTGTGGGATGATAACACCACCTCTATCTAACTGGTCTAGTGTAGTGTGGGATGATAACACCACCTCTATCTAACTGGTCTAGTGTAGTGTGGGATGATAACACCACCTCTATCTAACTGGTCTAGTGTAGTGTTGGATGAAAACACCACCTCTATCTAACTGGTCTAGTGTAGTGTGGGATGATAACACCACCTCTTATCTAACTGGTCTAGTGTGGGATGATAACACCACCTCTATCTAACTGGTCTAGTGTAGTGTGGGATGATAACACCACCTCTATCTAACTGGTCTAGTGTAGTGTGGGATGATAACACCACCTCTAACTGGTCTAGTGTAGTGTGGGATGATAACGCCACCTCTATCTAACTGGTCTAGTGTGGGGGATGATAACACCACCTCTATCTAACTGGTCTAGTGTAGTGTGGGATGATAACACCACCTCTATCTAACTGGTCTAGTGTGGGATGATAACACCACCTCTATATAACTAGTGTAGTGTGTGTGGTGGGGTGGTTAGCCGCTAGTGCAGAAGGAAAGTGTTACTCTCTCTATATATTCATTCTCTATTCACTCCATTCATTGTTGAATGATTACATGGAATAATTAATACAACTTGATCTGAGACTTCCAAGGAACTTTAAAGCCCAGGTGGCCGTGTTGTGTGTTTAGTCCCCGTCGTGATGCAGTTGGGTTAGCTCAGCCCTCAGGCTCCCTGTCTGGGGCTGGTTCTGCACATCTGGTTTCAAGTGTGTGTGTGTATGTGTGTGTGTGTGTTTGTGTCTGTGCGAGCGTGTACATGTGTGTGAATGAGTCATTGCCAGATAAGGTGTCTGTCTGGACTATGTTACTTCACAGGAATTTTATTATACCCTGTATCATCATGTTGAAGTTTGTCTTCAGAATCCAGAAATTCAAATCCCTGGGTTTTCTGAGATAGCAGTCCGCCCGGAGTCTGCCCATGTCAACAGTAGTGCACTATATAGTTCATAGGGCGCTATTTGGGATAAACCTCTAGTCAGGTGGGAGTCAGATGAAGGGGAGAGAGAGGGAGGAATGGAGGGAGGAAGGGAGGGGCAGAGGTCTGGGTTGCAGGGGGTCAGTCACAATGATTCTTTATTTCTTCCTTCCCTCTCTTTCCATAAGGTCATGGTCTTTTTTGTTGTTTCAGTTTTATGCAGAATGTCCCCTCTCTCTCCTTCCCACCCTTACACTCTCTCTCTCTCTCTCTCCCCCAATCCCCCCTTCCTCCCTCTCTCTCTCTCTCCTATCCCTGGTTCTTGTCATAGTGATGGTGTGGTGTCTGTTGTGGCAGCCATTGTTGCTGTTTGTGCTAAGGCAAAAATCCATCCAATTACTCCTCTGTTGTCTTTTGTAAACAGAGAAGAGAGCAGGAGAGAGAAAGAGAGAATATTTGAGCTCTGAGGAGAGATAGGCATGCGACCATGCAGTTAAATCTAAGGTATGAGTCCAAGAGTGTGTTTGCTTGTGTATGCGTGCGTGAGTATATGTGCTTCATATGACGCATTGGAAAATGGCTATAGTATCATATTACGGTCCCTACGTCTAAGCCTGCGTCATCACTGGTACATGTGTATTATGCTGCTAGGCTATAACCTTCAGCCCAAATGGCAACCCTATTCCCTATTTAGGGCACTTCTTTTGACCAGGGCCCGTAGGGGATAGGATATGATGCAGACATAAAACATGACCTACCTAGCTACCTTATCTTATTCAAACATTGTCCTAAGCCTAATATTGTTCATGTATTATCCACCATTTAATGGACTAGTGGTTTAAACAGCAGATATATCCATTAGTGCATCAGGCATATTTTCCTCACCTCAAATGGCACCCTATTCCCTACGCCGTGTACTACTTTTGACCAGAGCCCTATTCGCCCTGGTCATAAAAAAATGCACTATATAGAGAAAAGCAGGCTGTTTGGGACTCAGAGATCATATCTGGTTTGGGATGACTGGAGATGTAATGGGTACCTATCCTTCACTGAAATACACTATTTCATATCTGTCTGATGACAGGGTTTGAGTAATGGCCCAAAAGCTTTGAGGAATATCAGCCGTATGTCTGTCTGCATCCCAAGTAGCACCCTAGTCCCCTGTATACCCAATGGGCCCTGGTCAGAAGTAGGGCACTTTGAAGGGAATAGGGTGTCATTTGGAACACTCACGCCGTCTCTGGAGCTCATATTCATATCACAGACGGTTTATATCAGGACAGACTGTTGGCTTGAAGGAGGAGAGGAAGAGAAGGAAAGATAGAGGGATGAAGAGAGAGAGCGAGAGAGAAGGGTAGAACCAGGAGGCCATATGCTGTGTCACCACAGATCAAAGAGTGTCGACATTGGAGAATCAGAGCGACAGATGGACTCTCAGTCACACACGCACACACACACACACACACACACAAACGCATAAAAACACATGCACGCATACACGCATCACACACACACACACACACACACACACACACACACACACACACACACACACACACACACACACACACACACACACACACACCACCTGGCCGTTGATCACATGCCCTTAGTAGTGAGCTGGAGTATAGTGTGTGTGTGTGTGTGTGTGTGTGTGTGTGTGTGTGTGTGTGTGTGTGTGTGTGTGTTTAACCCTATAACCTTAATTCCACCTGTGCTTGGCTGCTCACTCACCCAACCATCCCTTAGACACAGAGTCCTCGGTGCCAGACCTGCTGGACTGAGACAGAGAGAGAGAGAGATTGAGGGAGGAATGGAGAGAGAGAGAGGGGAGAAAGAGGAGGAAGAAACTTGGTCATAACAAACATGGACATTGTTCTATTGACACACTGTGTGCAACTCAAGACGTGATTTTTGTATTCTATTTTGTTATGCACTTACTTTCAAGTGAAACTCAGTCATCTTGTTGTTCATTGAGCTGAGAGAAGGCTGAGAGGGCGGTGTTGTGTTCCTTTGTCTCTGCATTGCTATTTTACTTCCTTTCTATTTTTTGGTCCTTTTTTTAAATGTTTTTTCTTCTTTCTTTTACCTCACACTTGGCAGCTTGTGGGTTAATGTTTTTAAAGGTGTCATTCCACTTACAGTTTCCTACCTACACCTTCAAAATGGACAATTCATTTCCGCCATTTTGGGTCAAAACAACTCAGTTGGCAATTATTTGAATGCTGTTTGTCTTTATTCTCAGTAACCTTAACAACAGATGCCATGTTGTGCTATTCTAACTGACAGGTCAGCTTTTAATGCTGTTTTTCAGTTGGTCTGTTGGTAGTCAAGTCTGACATGCTTTCTGGTTTGGACTACATCCACACACACAGGCTCGCGCATGGACACACACACGCAGACATACACACACACACGCAGACATACACACTGTGGCCTCTGTTTTGGGCTGTGGACTGGTCTGGGGACGATTATGGTGGCTGTGTCTTTGTCAGTTAAACTGCCTGTCTGACTACTGTAGCTACTTTGTCTAGTGTACTCTCTATCCTCTCTACACACACACACACACACACACACACACACACACACACACACACACACACACACACACACACACACACACACAGACTGTCCTCTCTATCCTCTATTAGGCCTTGAAGGCTCTCCATTGTACACAGAAGCCATTAATCTGTCACTCTCTGACTGAGTCTCAACCACTCTGAACCAGTTTGGGTCTTTCTGGGCCTAGAACCAAGGAGATGAATCTATATAGACATACTGTACACCACACACATGCTGACGAACGCACCAACACACAGAAATACACACACACACACAAATACACACACTCACACACCAACCCAACCCCACTCTCTTGTCGCTGGTACCAAAGCCGTACTGGCATCAACACATTTCCTTTCTTTGTTTTTTCCCTCTCTTCTATGTATATTATGCCCTTTCTTTCCTTCCTTCCTTTTCCTTCCTTCCTTCCTTCCTTCCTTCCTTCCTTCCTTCCTTCCTTCCTTCCTTCCTTCCTTCCTTCCTTCCTTCCTTCCTTCCTTCCTTCCTTCCTTCCTTCCTTCCTTCCTTCCTTCCTTCCTTCCTTCTTTCTTTTTTTCTTTCTTTCATTCCTTCTCCTTCTTTCTTTCTTTCCTTCCTTCTTTCCTTCCTTCCTTTCTCTTTGCATAATATGGTCAAAGATGTCAAATAATAAAAATAGATGTTTTATGTTTTAAAACATATACGTTTTTTTTGCATGCTGAATTACAGATCAGATGGTGCTTGGTTTCTGTCTGTGAAACAATGAAACACTTTATTAATGTTACTGGGGAATGTGGTTTGTTTTGTATGGCTGTTACAGTAATACTTTGTTCGTTTGTTTTGGTGATGGTATAGAAATTAGCGATGGCTAGGCTAATTTGGCTAGCCATTGTTGCCTTGATAATGGTATAGAAGTTAGTGATGGCTAGGCTGATTTGGCTAGCCAAATTACAGGGAGATGTGTACAGGGAGATGAGTAAGACAGGGATTCAATCAGAAACCACGCTGTAGTGCGATGGACATTTTAAAGTCATTTCTGATTGAGCCGACAACTGCAGCCTTGAATGCAGCCTTTACGGTAACATTGCCTTTAAAACTTTAAAAGCTGCATTGTCTAGTAGCATGATGGGATTGAATCCCGTGTGACCTGCTTTACAGCCATGCTGTGCTGTGATTTGCTGTCACACAGGAACCACTAGGTGGCGTACTCTCCCTCTGTGAACAGAAGCTCTAGTGAGACACACACACACACACACACACACAGAGAGACAGGGGATACTTTCTTTACAGAAGCTCAATTGTTGTCCCATCAACTGCTTGTCTAATCCCCACTGACTGGCTTAGAAAGAGGTAGGGATGTTGCCTATACAAAAACACATTCACACACACACACACACACACACACACACACACACACACACACACACACACACACACAAAAACACACACAAAAACACACACGCACACACTTGATCTGTCCAGTTCCGTCCATCTTGCCCTTGAGAGAGTCAAAGCCAAACCCTTCTGGGGGACAAGAGATAGGGGTGGAGTCACGCACACACACACACACACACACTGTTCCGCCACCTTGGCACCAGACCGCCATGCTGCTGCCACCCGATCCTACTGGGTCCCAGGAGGACTCTGTGTGTGTGTGTGTGTGTGTGTGTGTGTGTGTGTGTGTGTGTGTGTGTGTGTGTGTGTGTGTGTGTGTGTGTGTGTGTGTGTGTGTGTGCGCGCATGCCTGCATGTATGCTTGTGTGTGTGTGTGTGCCAACCAGCCCCTCGCCAATGTCTGTAGGAAGTTATCCCACTGGGCTGCATTGCCAGATTTGACTAATCACACACATCCCGTCTGGGTTGTCAGATTTCAGGCTTTTATCTTTGCTGGTCTGCCTTTTCTGTCTTTTAATATAAGCTCACTGATTGGCTGTAACTACTCTGTGGTGGGACAAGGTGCTTCTGATTGGCTGTAACTACTCTGTGGTGGGACAAGGTGCTTCTGATTGGCTATAACTACTCTGTGGTGGGACAAGGTGCTTCTGATTGGCTGTAACTACTCTGTGGTGGGACAAGGTGCTTCTGATTGGCTGTAACTACTCTGTGGTGGGACAAGGTGCTTCTGATTGGCTGTAACTACTCTGTGGTGGGACAAGGTGCTTCTGATTGGCTGTAACTACTCTGTGGTGGGACAAGGTGCTTCTGATTGGCTGTAACTACTCTGTGGTGGGACAAGGTGCTTCTGATTGGCTGTAACTACTCTGTGGTGGGACAAGGTGCTTCTGATTGGCTGTAACTACTCTGTGGTGGGAAAAGTTTAGCTTCTGATTGTTAGAATGGATTGTTAGTTTAAATGATTTAAGGCATTCAAGCTAATGAAATGATCCTAATGATAAACCAATGTTACATGTGGGTATTTCAACTGTAATCCCAGTTTACTCCAAAGTGGTGGTATTTGCCCCCCGCCCCACACACACACATCCTGGAGGGACAAAGAAAGATGATAACATGTTGTACAGTAACCACATCTACATCCCTTTGCACTGAGTTTATTTACATTTCATTTTTTATAGCAGTTTGGGGATTTGTCCAGACTTTTATTTTGTAATTGTTTATTATTTTGTGTTTGTTTGTTGTTGTTTTATTAATCACGGAAGAGGGTTGGATGTTCCTGTCATCTGAACAGCCTTTCTGTGACACTGGTTGTGTGTGTGTGTGTGTGTGTGTGTGTGTGTGTGTGTGTGTGTGTGTGTGTGTGTGTGTGTGTGTGTGTGTGTGTGTGTGTGTGTGTGGCATTCTGTGGCTCGGTGTTCTGCTAAACCAATCGTCATCAGTCCTAGCAGCCTGTGTGTACTGTGTCTGTTAACTGTGTCCAGGATTGTGTTCATTAGGCACAAAATGTATGAAACAGGGCGGGAATACTTGGACCTGGTCCAATCAGAAACTCTTATTTTCATTCTCCGTTACTCAATGTTTTAAAACATTTCCTGTTGAGGATCGTAATGAACATGACCCAGACCTCCCTCTGCTCTGCAGCTTAACAGGGTGAAAAGAAGACGGAAGGATGGAAAGAATGAAAAGAAAAGATCTTAATTCTTTTTTCTTCTCCTCCGTGGGGTCTTATTACAAAGAAGAGTGTACATTTCTAAGTTAATTTTTGAGAATTAAAATGTTTGTTCTTCTGTAGATGAATGGCTGTATGTTAACCTCGAACTAAAAGTAATGAATTCTATGACAAAGAAATATAATAAATTAATTTAACATTTTTATCACTTTATGTCTCTTTATGTATGATGTTGCATTTTTACAGTACTTTGCATCGCCCTAGTCAGACGGTCATATATTCATGCTCCGGGCTAATGTTTCCCCTAGGTACAGATCCAGGATCAGCTTCCCCTCCCCCAACCCTGCCCTTACCCATTATAGTGGGGGAAATGCAAAACTGACCCAAGATCAGCATCTAGGTGCCACTTCACCCTACTCCTACATTCTTATATGTTCATATATTTCACTAGAGGGCAGTGATGGAACAAAGATCATAGATCGTGTGTGGCAGCAGTGGCCCCGCTAACCGGTCATGGCTAGAGGGGATGCAGCTTTTGTCAAATTAACGTCAGACTTGAGGTTTCGCAGCGGGTTAGGAGAACTTTTGACGTTCATTTGACAAAAACCGGATCCCTTCTAGCCGTGACCACACTAACCCTGGTGCTGGAAAGCTACAGGTGGTGCAGGCTTTTGTTCGAGCCCAGCACTAACAAGCCTGATTCAAATAATCAACTTATCATGATCTTCGGTGTGGACCATGATTAGTTGAATCAGGTGTGTTAGAGCTGAGCTGGAACAAAATCCTGCACAGCCAGTAGCTCCGCTGTCAATCATTTCAAAAGCTGCTTGAAATGTCTGTGGGTAAATATTTCTACAAGAAGCTAGAAAACCTGACAAACAGACGTTAGATCAGTCAACTCCGATCAGATGTGCAGTGCTTTGTTCCAGCCCAGCTCTAACACATCGGATAGAAGCTGACCTGTTGACTGACCTAGTTAGAGCAGGGCTGTCTGGTATTGCTGTTAAGGACTGGAGTTGGGTAACCAAATATGTTGGTGTGACAGTTTGGACCACACCACTTTTGTAAAGGACTTTCAGCGGTAAGGAGTTGCTATATAACTGTCCCTGGCTTCAGGACTGTGTCCAGTAAGGTTTGGCCAGGCACTGTGGACAAAGGCGGGGACCAGGCTAGACCAAAACCACAAAGGATGAGTCCTAAACGGGCACCCTATTCCCTATATAGTGCACTTTTGACCAGAGCCCTATGGGCCCTTGTCAACAGTAGTGAACTATATAGGGAATAGGGTGCAATTTGGGACCTAGGAATGTTATGATATCAAGGCGGCCATTTTACATGAAAAACAACTACAGTCCTGTGACTCCAGGAGGAAATATTTAAGGACCTATGCAGATATTTTGGATTGAAAGTTGAAGAGTAAAAGTAACACAGTTTTAATTGTGAGTGGTGTAGCCTAAAACAAGTTCGTCAAATGACTGAGTGAATAATAATAATGATGTTGTTGTGAACGTACTGTAGGTTGGAGCCTGGATGCTCCCATCATGGTGTTGTGAACATACTGTAGGTTGGAGCCTGGATGCTCCCACCATGGTGTTGTGAACATACTGTAGGTTGGAGCCTGGATGCTCCCATCATGGTGTTGTGAACATACTGTAGGTTGGAGCCTGGATGCTCCCATCATGGTGTTGTGAACATACTGTAGGTTGGAGCCTGGATGCTCCCATCATAGCGTTGTGAAGCTGATTGAGATGTACAGGCTGTATTGGGCACCGAGCCCATCTCCCCCCCTCTCGCTCTCTTTCTCTCTCTGTCTGTGTAATCTCAATCTGCCTGCTCTGCTACAACTCATCTCCCCATTTTAATTAGCCTCTCTCTCTGCAGTCTGCAGAGGATCTCTCTCTCTCTCTCTCTCTCTCTCTCTCTCTCTCTCTCTCTCTCTCTCTCTCTCTCTCTCTCTCTCTCTCTCTCTCTCTCTACTTTTTGTCTGCTGCAGGTTCCCCCTCCAGGCTAATTCCACAGCATTCAGCACCTGGGCTTGCAGAGCTGAGCATAGAGCCTCTCTCTTCTCCTTCCTCTTTCTCTCTTTTTTCTGATCTCAATCTCTCTCTCCTTCTCGCTCTCCTTCCCTCCTCTCTTTCTCTCTCCTCGCTGTCTTTCCCTCATCTCTCTCTCTCCTGTTCCGTCTTGCAGTGAGTGCACACTGTGCAAACAGACTCTCTCTTTCTATTGTATGCTCAATTAAATGTCCATATCCGGGATGTATTATTTTGCATATCTGTCTAAACCACTCAGGGACTAACCCTTCATTAGGTTTACTATGTGAGTCTATGGGAGTGACTGAGGGATGTTTGTGGGATGACTGATTGAAAAGTGTTATAGGTGACATAACTAACAACAGATCCAGAAACAGATCTGGCACTGAAAGCTATGGACGACGGGGCCATCGTGTTGCTCTGTGTGTGTGTGTGTGTGTGTGTGTGTGTGTGTGTGTGTGTGTGTGTGTGTGTGTGTGTGTGTGT